>NC_056729.1:491130068-491472568 GCF_019279795.1 Protopterus annectens
AAAACTGAACTGATTGGTCTAGTTGCTATTCCAGGCATCTATCTGGAAAAGGTTACAACAAGCCTACAGACCCTTGCATCAGCTGGGACGAGAGTGTGGATCAACAAAACATGCTGTGGCCTGCTTTTTATCTTGGGACTGGTGCTAGCATTTTGCTTCTGGTGTGAGAAAAATAAAATGAGCATTGTATCCTAGCAGAGTGAGGCTGTAGTGAGACCAGCAGTAGTAGTAACCAGGCAGTAGCCATTCATGCATCTCCCCTCTTTCCAGCATTCTTGACAAGGTAATTCTTTGTTTTCACTAAGCACTGCTTGATTTATTTCTAACTTCAGAATAACTGTCTAAATACTTCATCCTTAACTTTTCAGGGTCTCTGTATTAGTTTCCCCACAAGTATTTGGCAGTGCTCTGTATGGACTCAGACTCCTTGAGTGGCATTTTTTCCTGGGAAAGCATGATGGAATTTACTCCAATACCAAGTTGCACACAGGACAACTAGCCTGCAGTGACAAGCACTGTCCCCATAGTTGCAAAACAGATACTTGTGACATTGATTGATACTCTGAATACAACTGTTTAATCAATAAAAAAGGGTCTGTTGCCATGGATATAAACTTTCCCATTGTGACTGTTACCACCTTGTTGGATATGGGCATACTGAGGCAATGTAGAAATTGCCTTATGTTTACCGACAACCATTTCAATCTCAAACAAACTGATATGGTTTGTTAGAGATCTATTTACACAATGTTACGGGAGGCAAATCTCTCACACGAGGGTACTCCTAATGTCAATATGGCAGTCAGTAGTACACATGCTGCACCCATCACACACACAATTCAAAGCAGACATATGCTGAGGCACTGAAATGTAACCTTCATAAATCACAAAGACCTCATAGATGAAGTACAGATAACAAATACCCTCAGCAGCCCCAAATGCACTCTGTAAAATCAACACCCATATCAACACATAGAGCTACATCTCATGGAGGCTCAACATATAAGTCTTTAAGACAAGCCACCACACAATCCAACATTCCAGTCATTGGAGACTCCATTGTGACATACACTGATATCCCTCCCATCAAGCTGATTAAGGAGAAAGGCACAGTCAGTTGCTTTTCAGGGGCTAGGATGCACCACATTATGTACACACTCATGTCATTAGACCACAAGTAACACAAACTCAACATGTCAGAGATGCAACTATATTAACAGCCTTGAATACATGCCTTCTCATGCACCAGTCAGTACATATGACAATGAGCAGGTTGTCAGCATGCACACCTCACCTCCCACTCTACCCGAACCCACATCACACATACCTACATATGTGGAGGTCCCCACCAGAAACATAAAGAAACACCAGAGACCTCCCAAACACAAACTCATGCATGCTACACGTAATACTTCCACTACAGAATACAACATATGTAATAACTCTTGCACCAGTGTCTCACCTGTCAAGCCTAAAGGCAAAACTCAAAACAAAACACATTAGTTATAGGTGATTCCATTGTGAGATACATGGATGTCCCTCTCACCATGCTGGATAAGAAGTTGACTGTCAGCTGTCTGCCAGGTGCCAGGATCTGCTATATCACATGTGTGCTCACGTATCCCAAAACCAGGTACTGTTGTGACTCTGTCATAGTACATGTTGGTGTGAATGACTTGAGATGTACCACTCTGGACTATATGAAGAGAGACATGACTGAGCTCTCGGACTATGTGCTTCAGCCAGGTATGTCCCTAGCCTTAAGCAGCATTTTACCTTCACCTAGGCTGATACCTCAATACAAACAGAAAAGGATTGACCTCAATAATTAGCTTAGTTTCTGGTGTCATTCTAAGGGGATACAGTACCTGTCAGCCTGGGATAACATGATCAACAGGTGTTGATGCTTTCCTAAAGATGGTCCTTATCTGTCATCTCTGGGATTTTGTCTACTGGCCAAGTCTCTTGCCACCCCCATAGTGCTTTTTTTAGGCAGTGTCTCAAGGACAAAATTCCTGATGTGAAAACTCCATATAAAATCACCCTCAAGGTTATGTTGCTAAATGCTAGGACTCTTAACATGAAACTGCTCTCACTGGAAGCAGTGCTCACCTTGGAAGACTTAGACATTTGTGCAGTCACAGAGACCTGGTTCAAGGCCATGGAGGGTACCCCCAACTATACTGGGCTACACATCCTTCCACATGCTCAGACCACAAAATTAAGGCATGAAAACTAAAGGAGGAGTATTATCGATATTCATTGAAGATAAATACACCTCCAGATTGGTCAAACAGTAGGATTCCCTGGAGATACTTCAGGTGCAATTAATCTGTTCCCTACCTTGTATCTCTAAAGAGCAGGTCACAAACGCCTTCTGTAAGGCAAAAAAACACAGTATCTATGGGAACTGATAACATCCCAGGCTGTGTCCTACATGGGCTCCAACAAGAATTAGCAACACCATTTAGTGCTCTTTTCAATCATAGTCTAAGCACTGGCTTCATCCCAGCTGAATGGAAAACGTCCACCATTATTCTCTTGCACAAAGGTGGTGCTTCCACTGACCCCAGGCACTATAGACCCATTAGCCTCACTAGCCTTATCTGCAAGGCCGTGGAGCGAATCATCATGGACCTTATCAACAAAGATATAGGTAAGTCCTAAACACTTGACCCTGCTGAGTTTGAATTTGTCAAAGAGAGATCATGCCTGTTAAACCTTGTGGACTTCTTTGAGACAGCCATCAAGGCCCTGGATGAGGGGAAATCTATGCATCTGTGCATACAGCCTACCTAGACTTAGCCAAGGTGTTTGACACTATCCCCCACTCAGGCATCATTGATAAACTAATTTTACAAACCCATAACCAGAATGTTGATTTGTTACAAGCTACTGTTTTAGAACAGATACTTATTAAAAAAGGAAATCATAGATTGTTAAAAAATATGTTATTATATAAAGAATCTATTTTTATATTGAAATATAATACATTATCACCTTTTGCTTTAAATATGGAGATTAATTGGAAATATTTAATATAATAGGTTAGATATTGTGTGTTATATTTATATTATATTTTTATATCTGTGGTATGGGTTTTTATTTAACAGGGAGTGCAGTTTCTTTAATACTTAATTATTTAATTGATTTATTATTAATTAAGTTATTTACACTCTGTATATAAGGGAATGTATCTTTACCATGAATTGTGTGCTCATTGAAGGCTGTGGTGGCCGAGGCGCTAACACATGTTTCAGTAATAAATTTTCCAACTCGAATCATTGTTGTTTTTCATCGTATAGTCTTTTTTAAGACTGGTTTTTGTTTTTTTGTTGGTTTTTTATCATTGATAAACTCACCCAGCTAGATATTGACCCTTATATTGTTAAATGGGCCAATGACTGGCTCACTGATAAAACCCAAATAGTCAAAATAGGGGAATTGACCTCCAACAGCAGAACTGTAACCAGTGGTGTTCCACAGGGATCTGTCCTGGGACCTCTACTGTTTGGAATCTATTTCTTCAAAGTACAAGCAAAAACTAAACATCTCTGGTGGACAAAGTTTGCTGATGGCTGCAAACTAAGAGCAGTCATAGAATCTCCAAACAATGTCAACATCCTTCAAGAGGGTCTTACATAAATTATTGGTGCAAGGTTAGGGCCTTAACCTCAATGCAAAAAATGTATTATTATCCCTATCAGTAAGTGCAATGTTCCTGAGAACTACCACATCAATAACAAAACCCTATATATGCACTCACTGGTGAGAAACCTGGGCACACAGGTTGACAGCAACCTTACCTTTGATCACCATGTTTCCACAGTGGTAAGAAGGGCATTCCATATCACTCATCTCATAAGTAAGGCCATTGCATACAGAAAAAAATAAGTTATAACCTCTTTGTACTCTGCCCTCAACAGGCCAGTAATGGAGTACACCGCCCCTTTTGGTATGGACCTTTCCAAGCACCTGCAGCAATTGGAGAGGCCACAAAGGTTCCTCACAAGGATAATTCAAGGTCTTGATCATCTGTCCTATGTGGATCATCTGAAATCACTGTCACTTTATTCTGTTTCATACAGACTACTCAGAGGTGATCTACGCCTTGCATATAAGGCAATATTTGACCCTGCTTTACTGGAAACACTGCATATCTGGAAATTAAATGATACACAAGTTTCTCACTCTAAAGACCTTAACCTGGTATATGACATTAATAAAATGTGCAGGAGGGATAGGTTTGTCTCCCAGAGGTTACCACACCTTTGGAAAAGACACCCACTTCATGTCAAACAGGGCACCTCATTGGCCCTCTTCAAACATAATGTAGTCAATTGGATGTGTAACCATAAAGTCACTCCAGGGGTTCCACCTGTGTCCTCTTGGACAGGGGCAATTGCTGCTGATCATGGAAATAAGGGCAGAACTTGTCTAGGCTTGTAAGGGCCCTGGGGCCATTATCCTAGTAACTTCCTATTATCCTATGATATGACTCGGTCATAGTCGATGTGGGAGTACATGACCTGAGACATACCTCCCTAGACTATACTTAGAGAGACATCTATGAGCTCTCAGAATGTGTGTCCCAGGCTGGTGGAGCCTATCATTGAGCAGCATTTCACCTTCTCCAAGGATGGTGCCACAATATGAACAAAGGATCATTGACGTTAATACTTTGCTTGCTTTCTGGTGTCATTCTAAGGGACTGCAATATTTGTCAGCATGAAAGGACAGGTTCAACAGACCAGGCTGCTTTGGCAGGGATAAAAGGTATGTGGGTGACAATCTCTACATGAGCTTAAAACTGCAGCTAACTTACTCCCCCCTCCCAAAAAACACCTGACACCCATGTAAAACTATACACATCTTGACAGGATGAATGCAACAGTATTTTACTGCTGCTCTAACTAAGCATACCTGGATGCTCCTCTTGAGAGGAGCGGGTGGCAGCCATGTCCACAACATATTGGCTGATGGATGCCTGGGATCTGTACTGAGTAACAAGGTTTGCCAGGAATACTTCTGTGGCCGTGAAAGGAGGTTCTGCTGCAGCCTCACCACCAGTGACCTGATGATCCCTGGCTACATCAGCTGTGCATCTCCTTGCTAAATTAACCATATCCATGGCACTGTGTCACGCCTACTCATAGGTATGATTGTGGTGACCCATGGCACTGATGTTATGCACCAGGTCATCCCACAGGGCTGCAGATTCTGACCTATTTGCCATCCCTTGTGACAACATGACCTGGTAATGTTGTCACAAAGCTTCAATGATGAGGTCGTTTTCTGCCTCAGAAAATGGTGGCCTGCGACATGCATGCATAATGTTTCCTGAAATATAAAGAAATGAGAACACATGTAAGGATCACATATGTATGAGAAACTATGTAGACATACAGTGGTAAAGGAAGGCTATCAGTATTCACCGCTTGATTATACATCTCATATTCAACAGTTTGCCAAACATACAAAGGGTGTGGACACAACTAGGATAGTAGCAGTAGTGACATATTCCTGTTTGTGTGATTACAGATACTCACGTATGCTCACACATCCAACACAGAAGTCCATTGTAGTGTTCCCCATAGCAGGAACCCCACCCCCCATAAAATATGTATAAACAATAATGCCATCAAAATAGCAATGTACTATTACAACTGCTATCAAAGGAAGTAGCCAGGAGACCTGTGTACCTAGTTATCACACAGTGCTATACCCTTGGTGCACTCTACACCCTCTGTACGTGAAACGGGGCTGGAGATCAATGCCATGTCCTCAGTACAGTTCTAACAAAAGCTTACTGATGTAATCCTCTTTTTCCCTAAGTATATTCAAACATATGCATCATGTTGGAAACAAAATGGATACATATCTGATGGAATACAATACTCCTCTGTTGAAAGATACTGCTATACAAGTAATGTGTCAATGAGTTAGACATAAGAAGTAACACTCATACACAATGGTTTGTCTAGCTAGAAGTTTGCCTTTTTATGATGGTTCTCATTAGCAGTTGATTGCATCTGAACCAATCTCTGGTTCTGAAATGCTAAATGCAGCCTAAACAGCTGATTTGCAGTATGATCAGCCAATCTCATGCAAATACTCAACAAGATATAAAGCCTCAATGTAAATTCCATCCCCTTTCCTCATATGTTGGAGTGAAAATTAGTGGGGTAAAAATACAACATCAGCACAGAGAGAATGCTTCTTGCAGCTACTTTTTACATACAGATGTGTGTGCTACAGGCTGCTGCTTCTGGCAATAGGCATAGATAGAAAGGCTGAAGACTTTGCAGGGCAACAACACAGAAGCGTAACTGTGGGACCTGTGGCAACCTTGATGAATAGCCAGAGCCAGATTGAAGAAACTCATCCCACTAGAAATTAAGGTATGTGTTTAAGGTAAGTATGTTAGCCAAAGTTATCATTAACACAGTATCACAATACCAGAAGATTTCCAGGCACCCAGTATTACTGCTGCACAGGTTAAAACATCACTGTCCAAGGCCAAGAATAAAGCTTCTATGGGACCTGACAGTATCCCTGGCTGTGTTCTACATAAACTACAGAGTGAACTGGCACCTCACCTGTGTGCACTGTTCAATCACAGCCTCACCTCAGGCTTTGTCCTTACCAAATGGCACACTGCTACAGTCATCCTTCTCCACAAAGGAGGAGCGACTACAAACCCTGGGAACTATCGCCCCATTAGCCTGACGAGTCTGATATGCAAAGCTGTGGAATGTATCATCATGGACCTAATAAACAGGGATATAGGGAATCTCCAAACTCTGGATCCCACACAGTTTGGTTTTTGGTCAACTTCTTATAGTCAGTCACCAGAGTTGTGGATGAAGGCAAGGTGGTTCATAAGCCTACCTTGATCTGGCCAAGGCCTTTGATACCATACCCGACTCAGGAATCATAGAAAAACTCACTAAGCTAGGCATCAGCCTCTATATTACTAGGTGGGTTGCAAACTGGCTCACAGATAAAACCCACATTGCGAAAGTAGCTGACTCCAAGTCAGACTGCTGAGCAGTCATGAGTGGAGTCCCACAGGGTGTGGTCCTTGTTTAGTATCTACTTCTCTGAAGTCCAGGCCAACACAAAGGGACTCTGGCTGACAAAATTCACAGACGATTGCAAGTTGGGAGCTATTATTAACTCCCCAAGTGATGTTGACATCCTACAGAAAGGCCTCACCGAGACCAACAACTGGCGTCAAAACCATGGCCGGCTCAATGCCAAAAAATGTGTCATCATCCCCTTTGGGAAAAACCCAGTTCCCATGAATTACCACATCAATGGTAGTCCACTGAACACAAAAGGCATTATAAGAGATCTGGGAACACAGGTTCACAGCAACCTCTCTTTTGACCACCACATTGCTACTGTGGTCAGAAAGTCCCTCTGTGTGGCATATCTCATTACTAAGGGTTTTGCGTCCAGGAAAAAAGAGGTCATGGTCTCCCTCTACTCTTCCCTCATTAGGCCAATCGAGTACAATGCCCATTTGGCATGTACCTCACTAGACACCTGCAACAACTGGAGATGCTGCAAAAGTACATCCAAAGAGGATCCTAGGCCTTAAACATTTATCCTATATGGACAGACTCAAAAAGCTCCAACTATTCTCTGTCTCATATCGCCTACTTAGAGGCGATCTCCGCTTGACTTATTAAGCCATGTCTGACCCAGCTCTATTAGAAATGCTACATCTAAAGAAATCCCAATCCTCCTGCACCACACGCTCCAGAGACCTCAACCTCATTACCACAATCAACAGAATATGCTGGAGGGACAGGTTCATAACCCAGAGACTGCCCATGCTACGGAACAGACTTCCCATACATGTCAAGCAGAGCACCTTACTGGCCCTCTTCAAGAGAAATCTTGATGAGTGGATGGGAAATAGAAAATTCACCCTGGGGATCATGTCAGTGGCTTTACTCGACAGAGGCAGTGGGAACTAAGGTCGGGTGGCAAAATGTCAGGGTAATCCTATGGGCTAGGCTTGTAAAGGCTCCAGAGCCATAAGCCTAGTACATACCTATGAACCCATGAACCTATAAAAGGAAACATGCTTGGTGTGTCCTAAAACAAGGTGGATGCGGCATTAACCATTATGTCAGCCAGTAAACCTACGTCAAGGAGTTATCAAACACAGTTCAGGCACACCAAAATTTTTATTGCACAAACACAATAAATCACAGTAAGCGCTTTCACATCTACCAGGGGTGCTTCTTCAGACTAAATTACATATGCATCAGCATCTCCTTTTATACCATTAACATAGCTCATTATTCAATCAATCTATTAAATATAATAGGATCATAGTAGTTGTTTTTACCTTATATAAAAATTATCTAAAACACGTCCCTATATATATGTAAAAAACATCTCTCATACACATTTTTATATAAATTTCTATATAGATTGATTGAATAATGAGCCATGTTAATGGTATAAAAGGAGATGCTGATGCATATTTAATTCAGGCTGAAGAAGCGTCCTCCGTAGATGCGAAAGCACTTACTGTGATTTATTGTGTTCATGTAATAAAAGTTTTGGAGTGCCTGAACCGTGTTTGAAACCTCCTTGACGTGGGTTTACTGGACTTCTCCTTTTTCATTGGAGGTACCTAATTTTTTGACTCTTGGTTACTGTTTTTACTGTACCATTATGTCAACCACTTGAATAGCTGCCAAGTCATGTGCTGTGTCATAGTAATCATCTGGAACATGTGTGCTGGCAACCCTTGCTTCTAGCACGGCCACCATATATGTATGTTACTTGCACAGCTGTGGTTGTTTGTAAAATCACTGCCAAATATTTTGGACTGCAATCTGATATTACTGGGCCACATTGGAATTACATACTTCAAATTCCTCTAGGAATCCATGCTAACCTGACATTCTAGGCACTTTCTAGGGTTGCAATTGCAATAGTTAAACTGCTTTCTTATTTGTAGGACTTTGATTTCCATTATTTAGATGCAAACATTCCATCTGTGCACTGCTTTGGGTGGATAAATAGGTGATAAGACAGTCATACATATCACAATTTATAATGGTGATGCACACATACATGTATTTTAAATGCTAGACACAGCTGTATTTGAACCCAAGACCATGTGAACGCAAAATAAATCCTGTAAAAGCATTTAACAGACTGAGATACAGAGTCAGTGCTAGAGCAGGTGTGTTTTTACATGTTGTACAGATAACTGCACACTGAACTGCTGTTACATATCTCACTTACACCTATTACTACATGTATGGCTTTGTAGTGATTTATTTCTCTACCAGATTCCCAGTTAAATACCCATTTTTCCATTAATCTTTTAGTAGATTTGCTGCGTGATGTGGCACGATGTGCAGCATCATGTAAACACACAATGACGAGAAAATGACAGTTACTATGTTTTGTTTACAGCACCTGTTTAATTAACTGACTGCATGGCTGGGTGGGTTGATGCACTATTGTTCAAGTCAGATGGTACTGGGTTCAAAATAGGGAGTAGGTAAACTTTTTGAACGTGATTATTATGCTTTCACATATATGTAATAATACAACCCAGTTTAGCTTAGCTAAGCAATTCTGCGCATAGAGCAGCATCGCATGATTCTTTAAAGAAAAGAAAATTGGGGGTGATAGGAAAGTGGTGCAATGGGGTGCAAGCAGGGAGAAAAACACAGTGAAAGGCAGGTAGGAATGTGCAAGAAGGGTGTAGCAAAGAACCATAGCTATCCATTTCTTCCACAGCAACAACTGTGCACTTGCAAAGATTTTTAGCTGAATTTAGACTATCACCTCCAGACAGAGGAGTGATGATAACATAAGTATGTTGTCATGCCAATTGGACCAAATTAAATGTGTCCAGTGGACACGTGCAAAATGGAGAGCTATGTATGGGACACATTTTTTTTTAAGGATGGAGTGGAACGTTGGGAAAGGGACATATGTATGTGTGGGGAAGGTAAGTTGAGAAGATGAGGAAGCATTTGCAGACAGACAAGACATACAAGACAGCAGATAGAGTTGGTGAGGGAGTCAGGGGGGGGTGAATGAACACCTTGGTTGGGGAAGGGGTTCAGGGATCCAGATCCCATGGATGTCAGTCACAGTAACAGTGTGACTCAAGTCTTCACCCATGGGACTGTCAACACTGCACCTTCACTGCTCCTTTGGAGGCAGTGGCCAACGCTGGCACCTGGGGTCAGACTGCCCCACCAGAATGGACAGCATGCTCTCCATCTGGCATAGGCATGTGCCAACAATCTGCTGCACAAGCCTATGCACTATGTCTGGAATTTATTCACCGGTAACATAGGCATCCCCTCTGCCTCCACTCCCAGAGGGGGGAACACTCCCTGCCTGTGGGGTGGAACTACCTGAAGGAGCAAGTAGTGGAGGAGCAGCAGGGGATGCCACCAGGCTGTGGCCCAGATGTGCTGGGCCCCAGTGCCTCAGCCAGGGGAGCAAAGGTAGGTGGATCACCAGGAAATGGCCTACCTTGTTATGTTGTAATAAATAAAATAGAAACATAATGGAAAAATAAACATAACCCAA
This sequence comes from Protopterus annectens, assembly GCF_019279795.1. Classification (NCBI taxonomy): domain Eukaryota; kingdom Metazoa; phylum Chordata; order Ceratodontiformes; family Protopteridae; genus Protopterus; species Protopterus annectens. Next base: position 491,140,656 of record NC_056729.1, read on the forward strand.
ACAAATGTAATTAAGAACGTAAAAGAAAACAATAATGATTAATGGAAACAAACTGAAAAATAATATAACGAGGAACACAACAATAAAGAATGTAAATGAAAGTTTATTTAATGGTAAAGCAATATTAAATTATACATTAGGACAAAATAAGAGGTAATGAATAATATTAATTTAGCAAATAATAATAGTAAATATATTGATTAAATAAATAAAAGAAGAGAAAGGGTGATGTGAGAGAAGAAAGGAGAACATTAGTAACTTCACAAATACTATAACTAAACATACTACAAATAAGTGCTCTTAGATATGTTAGATTTTACTTGTAACACCACTGACTGCTATGACGTTTATTATTTGAAATACCGCCCTGTTCCTTACATGCACACCATAGTTCAGATCATATTGCATCCAGCAATCGTTCAGTGTTACTTAAACTGGATATATGATGTTCCACGTACATACAACCTCTTAGCATGGGACAATAAGGGCCAAGCGATACATAATGGTGGTACAATGGCACAACAACAATGGAACATTCTCACATAATGTGTTCTTACAATAGTAGCTAGGTGTTTGGATAACAGATTTGCCATTAAAATGCATTTTGAGAGATGTCTAATATTTGCAATTCAGAGGACTAACATTTTTTTCTGACACTGATCCTCATCAGTGTGGCAAGGACTGTCCAGTAAAGCAAGATCATATACCAAACAGACCAGACATATGAGGCGATACTCAGTGCAGTCTGCAAAAATCAGGACAGTTGAGAGGTATGTCCATGTACACTGATTACACTTGACAGCTAGACAGTCATGGCACAGATCTATGGGTGTGCACTGCACATGCAAGCATAGTTATGTTTTATTGATGAAATGCAGAAACAGTATTGAAAACAGCACTATTTCTCAGTTGGCTGATGTGGGATTAGAACCAACAAGCAGTGACTATGGTAATACTGAACATTTTATTTGAAATAATAAATTACCAGAGCATTGTCTCCTTTTACACTTTATTGCTTTCATGCTGTTTCAAATCTTGCATTTACACACATGGATAGCTTTCTAGGACTTCTGTTAACTTACATGTTTATCCTACTCAGGTATTGACTGCAATCTACAGCATATTTCTGACAATGAGCAGACCACAACATTGACTCTTAATATGGGTATTCCACAACATTAACAAATGGTTGAAAGCTATGCTACACAGCACTGTATGCTTACTTGCTTTAACTTGCTTTAGCAGTTCAGATACCCCCTGACACATTAATGAAAGTCTGTGATGTCCCAGTTATTTCACACCTGACTGTTAAGACTGCAATATCTGTATGTATTTAATTTATTATTAAGTTATGCATTAATTTATTACAATATTGGTTTTTTATATACCATACGCTTGCCTCATCCTGGCTAAATGCCTCCCATGAGACCGCACATTGAAAGCCTTCTCTTCTGCAGCTGTGGTACGAGAGGGAAAATATTATGCATACCAGTTTTGCACATATTCAGCTTGTATATTCATAAATTACTTGAAAACATACTTACATATCTGTAGGTTGCTCTCTACCCATGCCTTTTGGATCCAGTGATACAACGTATCCCGCTTCTATCAATAGAGGTGATCATAATGGTGAAAATATTGCTCACCAGTGTGGGGGATACCAGTTGCACTGGTCAGGTCCCTGGCCAAACTATCCCAGGCTTCAGACTTAGTTTCTGAGCCAAGATAATTGTCCTGCAGCAGCCGTTGTCTGTGGGGCTGTACCAGGAGTCCAGTAAAAACCCTAGACTCCTGAAAACCCCAATGCTGTCACCAAAAGTGCATTCCTTCCCCCACAACAGCCATGTCCTCACTCAAGATCAGGGTCCAAGGAATACTGTGCAATTCCCACCTATTGCCCTTTAAATAGGATGCATTCCCACCATTGCATTTCATATTGAAACTTTCAAAAATGCACCTTCTTGCTTAGCATCATGCAAACTCGCACTGCCAAAGTTTAAGAGAAGCTTAGCAACACGCAAACAAGGAAAGAACGTTACCCATGTTTAAGTGATGCTTAGCATCTCTCACCTTTTCTAAATAGTACAATAATTGAATTTAAAGTGAACCAATGTTTCAGTGACCTGACACAGTTTCACAGCAGTGTATCTAAAAGGTATCACTGCCCAGGACTTGAACCTGGGACCTACTATACTGTAGGTCATCACTCAACCTATTTCACCACTACAGTAGTGAAGACAGCTCATGTATCTTCAGATATACTGCAAAGGTGCCACAGTAAGAGTAGTACAGCTTTGCTGCACATGTTTGAGTGGTGCTAAACACCACATAGCTAAGTCAATTGAAAGCATCCAGTTTCTATATTTAGATATCTGGTATATGTCTAATGCATTGGCGTGCAGAGCTAAGCATAGCTAAATAATATGCCACATTGTACAAACAAGCACATAAAAATAAAAAAATAAAAACTGAATGTATTCAAATTCTATTTTTAGATGTCTGGCACATGTCTGATGTATGGGTACACAGAGCTAAGCATAGCTGCATAACGCACTGCATCATGCAAACAAGTACATAAAGTAAAAAAAAAAAGTAAAATAAATCCGAATTAGTGAAATAAATTGTCTTGTACCCCTTTTGGTCAGGTTAACATGCTAACAGGTACATGAGTGTACCATAGATGTTACACAGATTCAATATCTGTGTCGTTCAAACATCGATTAGGCACGCTGCACCATTAATATCCATGGCTCACTGCTGAGAGAAGATCATGGCTGTGTACATGTATACATTCTGTGTACGCTCTACGTGGAGCCTACACAGACTTTATTGAGTCCTGTGGAATGAGTAAAAGCAAAATTAAGTACAAGTTAAATAAAAACAAGGAAAAGGAGAGACAGGATGTATATAGGTATTAGAGGAGAACAGGCTGAAATTTCAGCCCAGAGAGCAGCAAGTGCAAAACCACGAGTCAGAGAGGAATTATTTTAGCTGCATCTTAAATAAATGAATGTTATATATTGCTCTAATTGGTACAGGGATCACATTCCAGACTTTTGCTACACAGTGTGAGTGCAGATTTTGACAGCAGTATCTGTAAGACTTACAGACGTCAAGCAGATTTTTGTCAGAAGATTGAAAGTGATGACTTGGGAGGTGGTGCTGGAGAATTATACTTATAGCTGGGCAGGAAGTGGGATTAAATATAATTCCGTGTGTTATGAGAAGTTGGATATAATTTAGTTGGTGGGATAATTCTAGCCAACTTAGAGTTTTTAGTGCTGAACAGTTATGTGTTCTGTGACATGGATGAGCTGCAAATCTAGATACCTTGCTGTAACTCTATTCTGGTTTAGATTTTAGGGTGGTGTGGAGGTTAGTCAAAATGGGAGTACCATATAATAGAGAGGGGACTAGGTATGTAGTAAGAAGAGTGATTCTGGTGGATGGAGTAAGGATTTTTTTGGTGCTATATAACATTCCTAGTTTTTTGTCATTTTTTATATTGTTGTGGATGTGGAGGCCATATTTGAGGTTCTCATCTACTGTAACCCCCAGGAGTTTTGTATGGAGCACTACTTCAATTAGCCTGTTGTTTAGGGATGTGATCTTAAAGTTATTTTTCTTGTAAGTGATATGGGGAAAAATAAAAGGAGTTTGATTTTCTTAGGATTAAGAAGGAGTTGCTGGTTATAAAGCAAGCTTCCAATAGAGTTAAGATCCTTGTGGGAAAATGGTAGAATTCCATTTGACTGACTTGTAGCATTCAGACAAGTAATTATAAAACCACTGAACAGTAGGTTGTGAGATGCGCATTGTGGAAACGTAGTAGGATTTTTTCATGAGACATGGTGTTGAAAAGCTTTTGATAAATCTAGGAATGAGGAAGATAAGAGTTTACCTCTATCCCTGGCTTTATTTATGTTATCTGTAAAAGTTATGAGGGCAGTTTTCATGCTATGGGCAGATCTAAAACCTTGTTGAGTGTTGGTTAGTAATTGTTTCTTTAAAAAATGCTGGAGTAGTGGTTTATGGGCAAATTTTTCCAATATTTTTGAGAATGGGGATAAGATGACAATTAGTCTGAAATTAGATAGCTTAGTGCCACCTTTGTGGAGAGGGATAATAGGGCATTTTTTTCCAGATAGTAGGAATATAGGGTCTATATTAGATCACCAAATGCTTAGGTTAGCAAACAGTGATTAATCGACCCCATGTAAGTGAAAGCTTACAAAACCAAACTGTCAAAACAGTGATTTTTTCCAAGGGAAAAAAATTGCTGTTCCAACAAAAAAAAAAAAAGAAAGCACTTTAAAACATGAAATTAAGTGGGGGGCTGTGCCCCCCACACCCCCCTACTTAAATATACCAACTCTGAGACTGCACTACAGTGCCGAAAACAGTAAAATACCGAAGCGGCCAAGCAAATTCTTTCTCAGCGAAAGAATTCGCTTACATGCCACTTTGATATTTTGCTGTTTCAGCATTTACAGCTCGACCAAGATGCATTCGCTAACCTGCGTCTTCGGTCAGCTGATAAGAACCTGGAATATAAGATTCCTGTATTGACTTGTTTATAAGGACGGATTGGCATTATGCAGGAAAATTATCTGCAGAGGGTGAGCAGACTTAAGTTTAGATAAATTTTTATGAAGGTGGTGGCAACTGGTTTTAGTGTGAAGGTGGGTGTATTAGTGGATAAGGGTAGACATGAGTCAGGGTAGTCGGGAATGAATTAATTGGCAATGGCGGCTACTCTGTCAGTGAAGTTCGAGTTAAACTTCGGTGACTGTTTTTAAGGGAGATTTATTGGGATAAGCTGAGTTCCTGGGTGTGAAATTTGTTTAATGCATGACTAGAATTTTGGGGGGTTATATAGTGGGATACTTTGTAAGTCAGAATACTATTGTTTCTTTTCAAGATTGTCTATCTGGTGAGGTCACACAGTTCTTTAAAGTGCTGTAGGCTTTTATGGAGTTTTAAATTTCTGCCACTTTTTCTCTGCTTTGTCTCTATTTTGCATAAGACTTCTACTCTGATTAGTAAGTCAAAGAGAAAGTTAGATTTTACTGTCTTCATAAGTAGTACGCAAAGTTGTTTGGGATGCTTAAAAAAGTTGAAGTGAACCTTTCTACTGCCTCATCTAGTGAGAAGGCTTTTAGAATAGTCCAGTTAACTGAGTTCAGAGCATCTAAAAGAATTCAGGGTTAAATTTTGAGAAATTCTGAGTATTTTTGTATACTTGTTTGGCATGATGAGTAAAATATCTGATAGCAAATGCAGTACAGTGATCACTGATCGATACAGATGGGTCATAATGCAGTGCAGTTGCAAGGATCAAAGACCACCAGTTGAGAATGGGACTGATGTCCACGGGTTTGTTATAGTGAGCAGGAGAAGTAATACTTGTTTGAAGCCATGAAGGTTCATGCTAGAAGAAAGATGGTTAGAAGTAAAGGTAAAGTACACCAGTTGATGTTGACATCACTTAGGATGACTGTTTCATTGGTAATATTGTGTGAGATCCAGTAAAGGATATCTTCAAAGATAGATATATTGCTTCCAGGGAAGATGTGTTGAGCAATTATACAAAGGAGTTTGCTGCCATTTAATTTTATTTAGAAGATAAGTAGCTCTACTTTATTGAATTTGAGCAAAGTTTTTGTAAGATGAGAGACTTCATATGTGTTAGGGTAGAGGATAGCTACCCTTCCATTTTTTTTTTGTTTAGCCTGTCACCTCTAATGATATTGTATCCTGGGGAAAGAATTTCTGAGTCTTTCATATGAGGCTTTAACCATATCTCAGTAAGAACAACACTATCTTGTGGGTACTGAGAGACTCAAGAATGTAGTTCACTGATCATATTGCACATGCTATGTATATTTATTGCAGTTAAGTATAGTTGTTTGTAATTATTACAGGTGACCAGAGTGGATGTAGGTGATGGAGGGGATAGAAATGGAAGAGTTTGAATTAGGGTATATGTTACCACATAGTTTAATTCCTGAAAAATGCTGGAAGGAGTGAAGCAGTTTTATAATGGTAATTTTTATTTCATTCTATTTTATTTTTGCCTTGTTCTGGGGTTGCAGTGAGGGGATATAATAATTATGTATTTAAAGGAAAGAGTAGGTGAGCTGCTAAACAGATGTGGAGCAATTTCTGGTGAAGAATTTTGGAGAGAATAGTTTAAATGGAGGATTATGGTAGACAAGGACATTTTGGATGTAGGAGAGATTTGGGAGTCTGTGATGAGAGCATGTAGTAGAAGTAGAGTAGTTAAGCTAGTGGATAGCATGTTAACTTGTGATGAAATGGGAAGTCAATGGTGTTATAATTGTGCCATGAGATAGAGAGACAATGAAGTTATACAGTTAGACACAAAGATCTGTAAGAGTAAGAGTGATGTGAGGGACAGTTAACAGTGATAAGGCCAGTGAGTGTGTTCGATAAGAAGTGAGACAGACACAGCTGAGACTTCAAGAGAGTAGTGAGTGGGATGGTTAAGAGTGAGATAGACAGAGTTGAGAATCAAAGACAAGAATTTGCAGAACTGAGTATGAATAAAAATAAGGTGGTAGATTACAAAAGGAGAGGAGTGATGTGAAGTCAGGAGTAAACATGAGTAAGAGGAAGTAAAGTTGTTTAAGTGAGCTGATAGGTGGGTTAGTAAAGGAAGAGGTGAGCTTTTTAGATTGGAGGAGAAGGGAAAGGGAGTGCGGTAGTGAAAAAGAAAAGAAGGATGGATATTTACTCAGCAGTCATAGAGTGACTGAGTGGGAAAGTCAGTGTCAGAAATACTTTGGTGGATGTTGTATTAACAGAGTAGGGACAGAGTGAGTGACTGTGCAACTAGGAGAGGCAATATCAAAACTATTGTGATAGATGGTATAGGATAGATGAATGTGTGGTAATTGTCCTGATATGTAGCTTTGTCTTTAAGCAGGATTGTGATGTCATTTAACAGTGGTTGGATAACAGTGGGATTAAATGTGTGAGTTTTGGGGGTGGCTGGGAAATTGGGGGTGGAAGGTGAGCAAGGTGGGCCACACCTCCCACTTTAGTGGGAGGCAATCAGTCTGGGCCTTCTCAAGACCAATGCTTCTGCACACCCATCCAAAGAAAGGTAAAACAAATCCTGTATGTACATCAGGGACAACTACTTTGAAAAAAACATTCTTGCCTGCAAGCAGCCATTGACCAAGGTGATTACACACCATACTGGCCTTGGAACAACTCCCCCTGTATGTTGGCAGTGTTACTGCAGACATATGGGCTTACTGCCATGTAATCACTGTAGAAGTTTTATGGTCTACACTTTTGTGGGAGGAGAGGGTAGCCTCCACCCTTCTGAACTGGGAATTGCTGATGAAGGCTTATTATGCCTATTATTCTAATTGTCTTTGTTCTGGTTTAAACACTTGGGCTCCAAACCAGTTATTTTACATTAGGAAGGTTTGTGGTATAAACTTTTGTGACAAGAAGGAATAGCCAATGCCCTTCTGAGCTGGGAATTGCTGGTTAAAAGCTTACTGTCTGTTATTCTAAAAGTGTCTTAGTTCTAGTTTAAGCACTTGGGCTCCAAACCAATTATTTTACATTAAGAAGGTTTGTGATCTGTACTCTTGTGGGAGGAGAGGGTAGCCTCCACCCTTCTAAGCTAGAATTGCTGGTGGAAGCTTATGCCTATTTTAAGTGTCTTTGTTCTGGTTTAAGCACTTGGGCTCCAAACCACTTATTTCATATTTGGAAGGTTTGTGGTCTATGCTCTTGTGGCATTACTATCTAGACAGATTTTTTTAACTACTAGAGGATCTTGTTTGCACATAGCTGAGCATTGCTCATCAAGTTCCTTGTCTTATTGACCTGTTCAATATTTAAATTTCCCTCACTCCTCCCTAGTAGATCAGTAGCCATGGATATGCACTTCCTGAGTCTCTATCTGTGGTCACTCTGGTTTAGATGGGTATTCTGAGGCATTGTAGCAATTGTCTCATGTACACTGACAACCCACTTATAATAATAGATATATTCTAAATGATAGAGTATGTGAGAGGTATAAATACACATTAATGCTGGAGGCTAAAGTCTCTCACACAACCAAAACTAATCCTATAGAGGTTCTCAGTGACACTTGCACCATGCCTAATACACATAAAATGACTTATGCTGAGGCACTTACAGGTAACCTTCCTAAAATACTAAGACCTACTGTACAATACAATCAAAGAAAGAGTCTTCAGCCATCATCTAAACACTCCATTAAAACAACACCCACAGCTACACATAATAACACTGTATCCAATGTCTCTACTGCTAAGCCCTTAAGGCAAACCAGTGTACAGCCAAACTGGCTGGTCATTGGTGATTCTATAGTGAGGCACACTGATGTCCCCCTCACCAAACTTGAGTAAGGATAGTCACAGTTAGCTGCCTTTCTGGGGCTTGGATCTGTCAAATCACATAGGCACTCAGGTCATTGAACCACAGGTACCAGTATAACTCTGTCATAATCTATGTGGGTATTAATGACCTGAGATGCACCTCCCTTGACTATATGAAGCAAGATATGCTTGAGCTTGCTGGTTATGTGTCTCAGGCAAGTACGAGCCTATCACTGAGCAGCATGCTACCTTCTCCAAGGATGATACCATGTTACAAACAGAAAATGATTGATTTTCACAATGGGCTTAGCTTCTGTTGACAGTTCAAGGGGGTACAGCCTGAGAGGACATGGGTAGCAGACCATGCTGCTTTGCCAGGGATGGTCTTCATTTATGCCCTTTAGGCTTTTGGATATTGGCAAAGACCTTTTACACTCCCATAGTGTCATTTTGAGGCAATGCCAATCTGATAAACCTACCAACAATTGAACCTATGAAGGAATATCTGAAGGTGGTACTGCTCAATGCTAGTAGTCTAAACAAAGAAACTACACTCCCTACAAGCCTTTCTCTCCCTGGAGAGTGTTCACATCTGTGTAGTAACAGAAATGGTTTAAAATCATGAGGAGTACCCCAGCATTTCAAGGTTATAATGCCTTTCACACCTTTAGGCCAGCTACTGCACAGGAGGGAACTAAAGGTGAAGGAGTCTCAGTCTGTATTAAAAACAACCTCACATCCAGACTCGTTAAAGTGTATGATCCACTGGAACTCATACATGTACAATTCACCATAAACAGAGTCTCATACCATATCTTCATAACCAAAAGGTCCCCCTCCACATCCCAGGAAACCCATACTACCTATCTCAGTGTACTAGAGTCACTCACTGTTCATCCCAGTATGATATTCATGGGGATCTCAACTACCCCTCTATAGACTGATAATCCTATACCCTTTACAATACACAAGCCCAGCGATTCCTAAACTTTGTTAATACCAATATCTTGAAACAGCTGTTCCATTCTCCTACCAGGGGTACAAACATACTTGACCTTGTACTCACAAACATGGGGGGGCAGATGTTCTTCACCCAATGTAATGTCTTCATGCTTCAGATCTGACCATACAGCAGTATTACTTGAAATAGAAATTAAATCTGGGGATCCAGCAAAACTAAAGTCTTTAGGAACTACTCCAAGGCTAGCCCCCCTCTCTACTAAGCAATATCTTGGTCAAATTCCTAGTATCCCCAAGCCCAGTAAACACCGTAGCATATGCTGAGCTATTTACAGAATCTCTGTACAGACATATTGATAGCAGTATAGATCTAGCTGTACCCATTCTTATCAGGAATAAGGCAAACTCAAAAGACAAGCCACCCTGGTGGAATCACAATATCAATCGGTTATACAACAAATGAAAAATAAATCTTGGCCAAGCGTAGGAGGAACAAAGCCATACATACTAAATGCCCCCTGACCCATCTAAACATGCAGCTAAGAGAGTTAATTAAAGGAGTACTGCACCCACAGACCCAAAAAAACATGTTTAAAACATCATGGCATGATGTTTCCAACACTTTTACAGCACTCTGGGATTATTTACAGGATTTTAAATATTTTTATATGTAATTCCAGTCTCTGACCACATGGAGGCTAGCATATTGACGTGGTTTGGATAAATCAGGTTGCCATTCAGTATCCCAGAAATCATTGTTTGGCTCAAAAATGTTACATCATGCAGGCCTCTGTTTGCCTAAAGCTCCCGTCATTTCATAGATGTTGCATGCATACAAAGTACTGAGTAAAATAGGACAGTGTAAGTAACATTCCCTGCTGCTGAATGACTACTTAAAACAGAAACAGTGCAAATGTCACAGAACACACTCAAAGTGCTGTATACTGCTGCTTTTTTTTTCTAATTTAGTTTAAATGGCACTAATTTGTGAGACAATGAATTTCAGTCCATTTATTTTCTCCCCTCGCCCGTAACATTTAGCTTCCCTAGCTGTCAAAGTCCTGAAGGTAATTTGACCTGGTAATTCCATTGATTGGCAGATCTCAGCAGGGTGCTTGACTCATGTAATTTAATCTTTGCTCTAGCATTTCCTTTGTTAGAGGGGACATTTTTTTTTGCTGCACTATAGCCATGGCCTTACTTGACTGCATTCACATCCACTTTATGTAGCAACTCCTGTAAGGTGCATTCACATCCAGTTTATGTAGCAACTCCTGTAAGGTCTTGCACCAAGGAGCTAAAGAATAAAACATTTATACTATGATCCAGTTTAGATCTTTATTAATTTAAGTGTTAAGGTATCACTTCATGCTTCCACCTTGTTAAAAATAGAGATTTACATGTGCAAAGTGTGTTGGTATGCAGTGTTTGCCTACATATGTTTTTACTCCACTGGTTGGTTTGTAAAAAAAACTTTTGCAGTGTCCCTGGATTCTCTTTGTACATACAAACCACATTGCTATATTTTCCCCTTCCTTTTTCTTGTGTCCAGAAGTCACTTATCACAAAGTAATTTATATATATATATATATATATATATATACACACACACACACACACACACACACACACACACACACACACACACACACACACACACACACACACACACACACACACACACACAATACTTTAACACAGACTCATACACACACTACATATACATATATAATAGATAGACATATATGACATATTTAATACTATATAAAGCAGGACAACAGGAATTGGTGTTAATAATGGTTGACCTGAATGGACATATCAGGACAGACAGAATAGGATATGGGGACTGCCTGGGTCCACATGGGTGGACCAACAGGAATAAAGAAGGAGAGGCCAATCTAGACTTCTGTCTGGCAAACAGCTTGATAGTAGCCAGCACATGGCTCAAAAAGACATATTGTCACAAGTTCGCTTACAAGAGTGACTAATGTGCAATTTGGGTGGACTTCCTCCTAGTAAGGAAAGGACTGTGGCGTAGAATCAGTGATTGTAAAGTCATCCCCAGTGAAACAGTCAGTCCACAGTAAAAAAACACTGATTGCCATAATCAGCTGCAAGCAGTGGTCATAGGCTTCTAAGGTCAACAGAGACCAGACTGATGACCTAGGAATTTACTGGATAGAAAGCACAGCAGTTCTAGGAATTGCTTAGAGCTCTATCACCTCAAGAAGAGGAAGAAATAAGTGGAGCTGAAGAATGGCAGCACCTCAAAAGATCATGTGTGAGGACTACAGATCACATGTAGCCAAGCCAGGCATGGAAATTAGGTGCATAAAGAAAGCTGGTGGAAGAACGTAGAAGTCCAGGAAGTCAGCAAAGGAGTACAAGGAAAATGGGAGAAAGAAAAGATAGACAAGACTGGGGGGAATACTGGTTGGCTAACAAGAAGGCTAAACATAGAGTTGCAATAGCAAAGAACAAGGTGTCATAGGTTTCTCATCCAGGAAAAAAGAGGTCATTGTTCCCCTCTACTCATCACTCATTAGACCCATTATAGAGTACAATGCCCATTTTGGTATATACCTCACAAGACATCTACAACAACTGGAAAGGCCACAGAAATACCTCACAAGGAGGATTACCGGCCTCAAACAGATGCCCTATGCAGACCGTCTCAAAAAACTCCAGCTTTTCTCTGTCGCATATCACCTACTCAGAGGCGATCTCTGCCTAACATACAAAGCTATGTCAAACCCAGAGATGTTGGGCATGCTCCACGTAAAGAAATCCCAATCCCTCCGAGCTACATGCTCTAGGGACCTAAACCTTGTCACCACAATAAACAGAACATGCTGGAGGGATAGATTCATGTCTCAGAGACTTCCCATACTCTGGAAAAAACTACCTGTCTATAGCAACCAAAGCTCCTCATTAGCACTCTTCAAGAAAAATCTTGATGATTGGATGGGAGATAGGAAATTCACCCCGGGGATTACTTCTGTGGCTCTGCTTGACAGGGGCACAGGAAAATAATTTTCTTGGGTGGCAAAAGCCAGGGTACCATTTGGCTAGACTTATATAGGCCCTAGGGTCAATAACCTAGTACCTACCTATGAACCTATGAACCTTGTTCTTTGCTATTGCAAAGAACAAGGTGTCATAGGCAGTCTACTAACTTCTGGAAGGTGACTCAGTAGACTGCACAAAGTATATCAGGTTGGAAGGCAAAGACAGAAAGATAAAGATGACATTCAGGCACCCATCATAAGGGATGCCAGCAACAACCTGATCACCAGTCCACAGGGCATCAAATGTTTATGGAAGGAATACTTCAAGCAGCTTATAATGAAGAAATCTACACAGAGCTGTACTTCCCCAGAAACAGCTGACAATGGGTGAAGAACAGGAGCCCTCCATGGAAGAAGTAATAGCTCTAAGGAAAATTAAATCAGGGAAAGCAACAGGTTCAGATGAGGTCACAGCTGATATGATAAAGATTTGGTGGCGCAGTGGCACACCAGTTAGAGTTGTCACATCATAGCAAGAGGTGGCTCAGTTTGATTCTCTGCTGGGGTGCCTTCTGTAAGGTGTCTGCGTGTCCTCCCTGTATTCACGTGGGTTTCCTCCAGATACTCCAGTTTCTTTCCACATTCCAAAGGCATGCAGTAGGTTGATCGGACACTCTAAATTGGTCATAGGTGTGAGTGTGCATACGATTGTGTAGTGTGGAAGAACTACCATGGCAGGGGTAGCCACCTGGTGGTGTGAAACTTGGCTCTAGATAATTGTCACTGTTGAAATGACACCCTGAACCCATGTGCAAAAATGGGGGAAAAGGGGGCTATGGATAGATAGGACAGTTCTAAAGAAGCTGAGCTACTAAGAAAGGCTGAAAGCTTAATCTTTTATTCAAAATCTTGTAAACTTTGAGGGGAGATGTCTGTCTCACTTACAGTGTCATTTAAGAGACAATCACCCTTTACTTTCTGTTTTGTTGCATGTCCAGTTTTTCCACCAATTGTAGAACAAGCGACCAACAGATAAAAATCATTGGAGGGACACATTTATAACCCAGCATTTCCCAAACTTTTCTGACAAACTTCTACATGTTAAGCAACACAACTCACTATCTTTCTTTAAACATAAAAGAGATGACTAGATAGGTCTCCACACATTTATAACAGGAATGATGGTATGGCCATCCTGGAGAAAAGAGGTGTCGCCTGATGGAAGGTACTAGCAAAGTGTGTATGGTCATAAAATGGAATTTCTATGAAATCTAGTCAATGCAGTCATGGCACCCACAAGCATGTCTCCCAACTTGTTTTTAATGTGCAGTAGGAATGTATATGGCCAACAGCTGTCTCTTTCTGCAAGTCTGACACTAATAGTAGGTCATACCCAAAAGTTATACATGCCAGAGCTCAGCAGCATTAGTCATCAGGGAGTGCTTGAGTGACAAGTAACAAGACCTGCAGTCACTGTAAGACCTGCTGCTTCTAATGGCAGCTTTATGAAAATGTTTTACCAAACTCAACACACCCAGTCCATTTCCCCTCTGGAGAGTAGTCATCACATTGAAAGACTCAACTACATGAGTAGTCACTACATGTAAACTACCCTACAATATGTGTAAAACACTACACACACACACACACACACACACACACACACACACACGCACACACACACACACACACACACACACACACACACACACACACACACACACACACACACACACACACACACACACACACACACACACACACACACACACACACACACACACACACACACACACACACACACACACACACACACAGAGTGAGGTACACATTTACGTTAACACAGACTCACACACACACTACATATACATATATAATAAATAGACATATATGACATATTTAATACTATATAAAGCAGGACAACAGAAATTGGTGTTAATAATGGTTGACCTGAATGGACATATCAGGACAGACAGAATAGGATATGGGGACTGCCTGGGTCCACATGGGTGGGGCAACAGGAATAAAGACGGAGAGGCCAATCTAGATTTCTGTCTGGCAAACAGCTTGATAGTAGCCAGCACATGGCTCAAAAAGACATATTGTCACAAGTTTGCTTACAAGAGTGGCTAATGTGCAATTCGGGTGGACTTCCTCCTAGTACATACTGTATTGATGGGGCTTGATAACATCCTAGGATGTTTAATAAATACATGAAAATAAACTCTCTTGCCCACTTGAATCACTTTTCAACTGGAGCCTTCAGTCAGGTTTTGTGCCCATGGACTGGAAGATGGCTACAGTCATTCCTCTGCACAAAGGAGGTCCAACCACTGATCCAGGTGATTACAGGCACATAAGTCTTATCAGCCTCATATATAAGGCCATGGAAAGAATCATGGTATGATAAATAAGGACATAGGTAACCTGCAAATGCTGGAACCATCACAGTTTGGCTTTGCCCATTAAATCTGGTAGACGTTTTTGAGGGGGTCACCAAAGCATTGGATGCACGTAAGACTGTGCACACACTTACCTCAACCTGGCCAAGGCTTTTGATACAATATTCCACTCAGGCATTATATACAAGCTCACTAATTTAGGTATAAACCCTTATATCACTCGCTGGATACCCAACCGTTTTACTGATAGGACCAAGGAGGTCAAAATAGGTGAGACCACCTCCATCAAGAGGCCAGTCATTAGCGAAGTACCCCAGGGCTCGGTACCGAATTCGCTCCTTTTTGGCATTTATTTGTCTGAAATGGAAGCAAATGCTGAAGGTTTATGGCTGACCAAGTTTGAAGATGATTGCAAGCTGTGGGATGTCATCAACTCCCCTGCAGACACTAGAGTTCTTCAAGAAGGTCTGTCTCTGACTACCAAATGATGCCAAAGCAATGGTCTTAAACACAATGCTAAGAAATGCATAATTGTACCCTTTGGTAAGTCAACCATCCCAAATAATTGCCATGTTGATAATACACCCCTAAGAGTTGACCCAGTGGTCAGGGATCTGGGTACGCATGTATACAGTAGCCTTATCTTTGACCACCATTTGGCCACAGTGGTAAGGAAATCTTTTTTATATTGTGCAACTTATAAGTAAGGACATGGCATCTAGGTCCAAAGAGGTCATTATCCCACTGTGGGAGTGCTACAGAATCCTGAAAGCCCAAAATCCTGAAGACCAAAATCCTGAGACCAAAATCTCGAAAGTTCAAAATACTGAAAACTCAAAATACTGAAAACACAGAGGATACCAACACTTACTATATTCCAGCACAAGTACATACAGAAAAAAATAAAACACAAACCATATTTTTTCTCCAAGTATAAGCAGGGGGGCAAGCCCCCCTGCATCCCCATGTGGGGGACAAGCCCCCCACACCCTCTGCTACTTAAGTATATCAACTCCGAGATTGCACTTAGTGTAGTGAAGTACAATCTCGGAGTTGATGTATTTAAGTAGCAGGGGGTACAGGGGGGCTTGCCCCCTGCATATAGTTGAAGGGTAATATGTTTCTGTATGTACTTGTGCTGGAATATAGTAAGTGTTGGCATCCTGTGTGTTTTCAATATTTTGAGTTTTCCGTATTTTGAGTTTTCAATATTTTGAACTTTTCAGATTTTGGTGTCAGGATTTTGGTCTTCAGGATTTTGGGCTTTCAGGATTCTGTAGTGCTCCCCCCACTGTACTCCACCCTTATCAGACCAATCATAGAATACAGTGCTCACTTTGGTATGTACCTGACCAGGCATATGCAGCAACTACAGCAACCTCAGAGGTTCCTTACAAAAAGAATACAAGGCATAGCAAATCTACCTTATGCAGAGCACCTTAAAACTCTTTTCCTCTACTCAAGTCTCCTGTAGATTGTTGAGTGGTGATAAATTGGCTTACAATACATCCATAAACCCCACACTTATGAAACTCCTACATAGTCCTTAAGTGAAAGAGTACCAGAAATACAAGTTCTAGGGACCTGAAGTTTGTCTGTAACTTAAACAGACATCCTGGAGTGACAGATATGTGTCCCAGAGACTGCCCCTCCTATGGAACAGGCTTCCCATCTATGTGAAGCTGAGTTTGTCTATTAACTGGTTTAAGTACAACCTAGAACAGCGGATGGGAAACAGGAAATTTGCACTGGATCTGACATAATGCCCCTTATGGACAGAGATAGCTTATAAATGCCTGGCCCTCAATATCCTGTTTGGATACAGGACATCATTATTCTTTCGAGAAAACTTGGCTAGGCTTAGAAAGGTCCCCGGGTCATTAGCCTAATAACAATCTATAAATCTATGACTCTATGAGTCTATAAATGGTGCATAGTACTGTTCTTTATGATCTGTGCTTTCATGCCTTTTTTTGGCTTTAAATGGTTCTGTTAATCTCAGTGTTCCTTCACTTTATCGAGCATGGTTTGTGCGAGCAGGCATTTCCGCGAATCGAGTGAGTGAATCACAGAATGCCTCTGAGTACAAATGTCAAAACTGGTTTAGCTGAAAACCATTTTCAACATATGTTCATGTGTTTGAATGGCTAAATGCATTCTGATTGTAGCCATTCGAACATATGGTAGTCGCCGTTGTGAGTTTTGTGCGGGTGTCCTTTTGATGGAAGGACGTTGCACAAACCATGTTCGATGAAATGAAGGTAAACCATTAATCTCATTTCACAGGGACATTTCGTCAAACTGTTCCTGTAGCAGCCAGCTAGTCTGATCCCAGCCCATTCTAAAACCTATAATTTCTGGATATTCAATTTCTCTCTCCTTGTCCAGCTGACAAAAAAGCCTAAGCATTTGTGAATGACAAATTTTGGCTTGTATTGTTAATGACATGTAGCATTTATACTTCATAAATAAAAATCAAACAACATGTACACATAGCCACAATAATCATAGTGAAATTAAAGAAAAATGTTTAGGTGTTTAGACCGTTTCTCCCATTTCTTCAACTCCCAACTCCCCGAAATGCATCACTTTGAGTCTCACTCCATAAAAGTATTCCTTCAGTATTTAAGTGGGAATAAAATAATGCAAATATTACACTGACAAACTAAAACTAATATTTTATTGTGCCCCATCTAGGCGGTTTTGCCTTCCATCACCATTACTTTACTATTTTTAATTCAAGGTCAGTTAGTATCCTCTCCTTTCTTTTTCATTTCCAAACCACAAAATAGCAGTGCACTGACCATTTTGACTTTCACTCTTGATAGCTCTCAATAAAGTATAAATGCTTTTTATTCTGTTGCTCTCAATAAGTTTACTCACTTTGAGTTGGCAGGACCATGGCTGCTTGATGACTTATTTTCTCATGTTTGTTTACTTGTTACAAGTTGATATTTATAGGAACCCATTTAATATATGCTTCTTACTCTGAGATCACAGCAATGAATTAAGATTGAGATGCATTTTATACTTTTTTATGCTGATTAATCTTTCAGTGAAGAAATAAGAGAAACATTCATAAAGGGACATACTTTCTTTTTATGAAGCAGCATCAAGTGTAAAATGAATAGAATCTATACCACTTTCCTTACCTTCATAAAATATATATATTTTGGTGCACTTTTTTAGTTCTGAAAAATTAAAGTTTACTTGGCAGTGCGATGGTGGTGGTCACAGCAGTGATCTAATACCTTTTTTCACAGCAGCATTAATTAGATGGGGATATATTTTCTCTTTCCTTCTCTTCAGAGCTGAAACATGTTTTGTAATCTGTTTAACAAAAGCCAAGGGGTGCAGAGGGATGTTTTTCGACCACTGTTCAGTGCTATATTAGTAATGTATGATAGGTTTTGTGCATTATTAAACTGATTACAAGGCAGGTTGCTGCTCTCTGGAGTTTGTTCGGTTGGCATTCCATTCGTATATTCAAGCCTTCATTTATTTTGGGAATTTCTTTCAGATTTGGGATGTACTGAAAATAGAAGTGGTTAGTCACTGAGAAGACCATTACAGAGTAGAATGAATCAGAGAGTTAATACATACAATAATAATATTTTATAGCATATGTATGACTTTGAAACTAGTAACATAGAATAGCAATCTGGCAACAAGTTGCTGATATGAATGACTGACATGCTTAAAAATAAGTGTATGATATGGAGACACTCAAGAGCTAATTATGTGGCGTGCAGAGTGTGGTATTTATTTATATATTCATTGTTGGTAAAGCTCTGTTTTCAGCTGGGGAGCTTTCTGTTTGAAGGTTGCATGTTTTCTTTGTGACTGCGTAGAATTTCTCTGGGTACTGTACTTTCATGTAAGGATATTACATGGGTGACTGGTCATTACTCAGAATTTACCATACTTTTGCATGCAGCATGAGGGTGAGTGTGAGTGAGAACATGCAGACATGTTTATGTGTATGTATATGTGTGTATGTCTGTCTGTATCTGCATGTGTTTGTCTGTGTATGGGTATATGAATGTGTGTGTGTGTGTGTGTGTGTGTGTGTGTGTGTGTGTGTGTGTGTGTGTCTGTGTATCTATGTATGCGTGCATGTTTGTGCTTGTGTGTGTATGTGTATGCATGACTGTGTGTGTGTGTTTGTGTGTGTGTGTGTGTGTGTGTGTGTGTGTGTGTGTGTGTGTGTGTGTGTGTGTGTGTGTGTGTGTGTGTGTCTGTTTTTCTGTCTATCTGTCGTTTTTAATTTCTCCAAGTCTTTTGGGTCTCTAATACCATGATGGGAATGGACCCCATTTCTAAGTCAAACTACGATTAAAGTTCATGAAATTAGTATTGTTTCACTCTTTGATATCAGCCAAAAGTACTCTTCGCAACACCCGCAATGTGCCCAGTAATGACTCCTGCAATTCGTATGGAGTTGCATGTATCGGTAACATATCTAAATATGATTGTAAATTCTTTTTTGTAAGACCTGTTGCTCCTACTACTATTGGAACTGTTGCAGATCCAGGTATTTTATGACTTTGTGTCTCTCTGTACTCAAGACACTGTAGTCACAGGGTGTGCCGATTTCAATGATCAATGCTACTTTTGTCTTATTTTCTTGGACCACTATATCCGGTTTTCTAGCATCTTTTGAACTGTTGGTATTGGGTGATCCCATGTGATAGAAATGTCATCATTTTCTATTATTGTTTGTGGCTCATGTTTCCAGTGTTTTTCAGCCACTTCAATGCCATAATGTTTGCACAATCTCCAGTGTAACAGTCTTGCCACATTATTATGCCTTTCAGTATACAGTCCCTCTGCCATTAGTGTGTCGCAACCAGCAACAAGGTGTGTGACTGTTTCCAATTCGGTTTTACAAAACTTACATATGTCTGTTTCTCCCACATGTTTAATGGACTTTGTAAACCAGCGTGTATGTAACCCATTATCTTGGGCTGTTAATATTAACCTTTCATTTCTTGATGTGATTTCACCTCTCCTTAACCATTTCTGCATTCATTCTTGATCAACATGAGGCTCTTCCAGAAGTTTTCTATACTTGCAACTATATTTATGTTTTTTCCACATTTCTTGCCTTCTCATCTGGTCCTTCACCTTATATTCTTTCTTTTGTTTTTTGGCAAATTCAGTTGCTGCCTGGTTTTTATTCACTTCTGGTTCGAGTTCCATTCCTGCTTGATGTCGATGTGCTTCTGCTAAATTAAGCAGAGACGTCATCTTAGATTTATTCAGGTCTATATCATATTGTCGACAGCTCACAATGTCGACTCTGAATTGTTCGACACCAAAATGTGGAACTATAAAAATAGCGAACGGCCAAATAACCAATTTCTTTCCAACAGAAAGAAATCGGTTGGCCGTTCTCTGACACCTGCCCTTTCCCTGAGTGTAGTGCGGTCTCAGAGTTAGAATATTTAGTTAGGGGGGTGAGGGGGGGGCTAAGCCCCCCAGTTAAATATATTTGTTTATGTGTGCCTTTGGTGTTTGGCCAACCGATGTCTTTCCATTGTACAGAAATAAATTATATTACTGTTCGTTATTTTTGTAGTTCGACATTTTGGTGTTGAACAATTCAGAGTCGACATTGTGAGCTGTCGACAATATGATATAGACCCATTTATTCTCCTTATGTTTCAAAACTTTCACTATGTTTGGATCTCGTGAGGTCAGTAAATATGTGTGGAGTCCCACGATTGCAGATCTATACATGTAATCAGTTTCAAGGAGGCCCATCCCTCCTTTGGAACAGGGA
The DNA here is from genome assembly GCF_019279795.1 of Protopterus annectens. NCBI lineage: Eukaryota > Metazoa > Chordata > Ceratodontiformes > Protopteridae > Protopterus > Protopterus annectens. Next base: position 491,161,198 of record NC_056729.1, read on the forward strand.
ATATATAATCTTGGTATACACTGATTTTTATAAATCATTTGGTAAGCATGAAGCATCCTTCTTGTTTTAATATCCAGTCTATCCAACACTTTTTGGGGCCAGTCAATCACTCCAAAACTATAAGTTAGGACAGGAAGAGCAAATTGATTTATGGCTTGGATCTTGTTCCTAGATGTCAATGCTGTTTTCGGGATTAATTTAAGTCTTCTAAAGTACTCCTTACTGAGCTTTATTCGCATTTGTTCATGTTTTATTGCTGATCCTTCATCAATTCCCAAGTATTTATACACTCCCTCTTGCTCAAGTTCTTTTATACCACATTCTTGTCCCAAACTGATGTCTTCCTGAAGCTGCAGTTTTCCCTTTTTAAAGGTTGCTTTTCCACATGTATCAAGACCAAATGACATTCCAATATCATCTGAAAAAGTTTTGACAACCTGCAGCTGTGCTTTGAGTTCCTCATCTGATGAGCTATACAGTTTTAAATCATCAACAAAGAGAAGATGAGAAGTTATTAGAGTTTGTTGTTTTCTAGGAGCCAAATTGTAGCCATGGCCTAAGCTGTTAAGTAAACAGCTTAATGGATTAATGACAAGGCAGAATAGCAGCAGTGACAAAGAGTCACCCTGGAATATCTCCCTTTGATTTTTTATCCCTGGGATAATAATCTGTCCTTTATCATGGCTTAATTGCAGAGTGGTCTGCCTCTGTTCCATGGTTACTGTAATGTAGTTAATCATTGTAGGGTGTTATTTTATACATTTTAAGCACTCTTTTATCCATGAATGTGGGATACTATCAAATGCTTTTTTGTTATCAATCCATGCTATACTTAGATTCTTCCCCTTCTTACAGTTCTCGACTATAAGTTTGTTTAACAAAAAATTATCCTTTGTTCCATATGAGTTTCTATTATTGCCCTTTTGTTCTACTGCCATAATTGAGTTTTCTTCAAAATTACTATAAACTCTGTCGGCATCAATTCCCGTGTATAGTTTATACATCATCGGAAGACAAGTTATTGGTCTATAATTGTTAGGGTAGCTTGCAGGTTCACTCTTAAGTAAGAGCATTGTTCTTCCTGTTGTTAACCAGTGCAGTGTGTGTTCAGGATGTGCATATAAATAGTTCTTACTCATACTTTAACTCAAAAGTTAGGTACTGCATCTGGGCATGGGGTTTTCCAGTTAGAGGCTTTTCTCAACTTTGTTTCTATCTCTCTGGCTATTTCTTCCCATTTCATAGCCTATACCTTTAAACTTCTTATTCTTTCTTTCACTTCTTCTATCCATTTAGCACCTTTGTTATGTTCCACAGGATCTTCATAGATATTTCTCCAAAATGTATCTATTTCCTCTTTTTTTGGTGGTCTTTCAATTCCTTTTACCTTCTTTCCCAATTCTCTATAAAACGTTTTTGGGTCATCACTAAATTGCTTATTTTGTGCTTTTCCCTTATATTTATCTTCATATCTTCTAAGTCTTTTTGCTTGTTTTGAAATTTTTAGTTTGTTATCTCCAATAGTGCATAATAGATCCTGGTCTGTTCTAATTTTGCGCATTGCTTTTATCACATCTATCTTTCTTAGTATTTTTGTTGATCTATTCCCTCTTCTATAATCTTTTAACAATGACACTTCTTGTCTTAGCTGCTTTATAGTTTTCTATGTTTGATATTTTTATGATGTTACTTGCTTTTGCCTCCTCCTCCTTTCCCTCGCTATGCTGTGTTCCTGTGATAGAACTTTATCAGTTATTAATTTAGCAGCACAGTAATATATTCTGTTTACCTCTGTTATATCACATGGATCTCTATGGACAGTCCTAATTACTATGTTCATTTGTTTTATCAAGCTTCTGACTTTTGGTGTTTTATTAACCTTCTGCAGTCTATTTCTCTCATTGATATATCTGTCTTTGTCTATTAAATCAAGCAACTCTTTTCTTAACTCATTTTCTTCCATATTGAGGGCACATTCCTGCGGGTATTCTATAGAAAGTTCTATAGCATCCTCCTGTGGCACATTCTCTTCAATTTCATCCTGTGTCATCTGTTGCTCTGTCATATGGGAACTCACTGGCCTATCACTCCTCAACATTGACTGCATCAGAGTTTCCACAGTTTCCTGTTCCTTTCCTTGCTGTCTAGCTTCAAGTGAATGTTTATAATGGTTTCCTGTGGAAGGCTCCAAAATATCTTGATATGGCACCTGACCATTTAATTCCTGTTCCACTGGTTTCCCCTTAATTTGGATATCCATTGCTCTATCCTGTTGTGGTGCTTTCTGCATTTGATTTTCTACATTGAATCCTTCTCTTTGCAGCTGTTCCATTACCTCAATTTCTGTTTTGTTGACTTCTCCATTACTAATCTCTTTTTTGACTTTTCCTCTTAGTCTTCTTATTTTTTGTATTGTAAAGTTTTCCATATCCGGATTCTTTTGCCTGTATTTTTCTTAAAATATCTTTGGTGCTGCTTTTTTTGTATTGGTTAGTTTTGCTGTCTCCTTTGCATAAATATTACAAAATATTAAATCTCTTTTACTTTCCCATGTCCATATCTCCTGATCTTCTTGCTTTTCCTTATTCTGGGGACTCACTCCATCATGCTGTAATGTAGTCTGTTTTAGACCTTCTACATTAAATCCTTCACTTCACAGGCACTCCATAACTTCAACTTCTGTTTCTTTAACTTCCACTTTACTAATCATCTTTTCTACATTACATCTTTGTGTTATTATTCTTTTTATTGTGAAATTTTCCATATCTGGATGCCTATGCCTGTATTTCTCTTTGAATATCTTTGAGACTGCCTTCTCTATATTAGTTAACTTAGCTTTCCCCTTTGCATAAATATTGCACCATATCAATTCTCTCTTTCTTTCCATGTCCATATTTTTTTTTATATTTTTCAAATATCTCTAGGTTTTGTTGTTTATATTTTTTCACTTCCTCAGATGCTTCTTTTTCCAAAAATATCAATGTTTCTTGATCTATATACTGTTTTTCAAAAGTATGTTGTATTAATGAACACAATTTTTTATTTGAAGCTTGTGACAGTTTTTCCTGTGGAAGTATTTTTCTTTCATCTAATTTCTCTCTGGATCGTTTTGTATATCTTGTGTCTAGAAATCATGGGCTTTTTACATAATAGTAACAATACATAATTTCTTTCGTATCCTCAATAGTCCACTCTATCGTCTTTATGGCTCTTCTTTGGCCAATCAATTTTTGTCATTTTTGTGGAATGCTACTTCCTTCTACAACAGGGGGGGGCATCCTCCCCCTGAGCCTGGCCTGGCCCCATTGTAGGAATGTTTCTGTATTTTGAGGATTCTACACTGTCATTTTTTCCAGTCCTGGCACCAGTGCATCTACCAGGATTAGGCACTTTTTTATCCTGGGTCTTGTGCACCCAGTTATCTTTTTTATTTTTGATTTACTTCTGTCCATGATATATGCTATATAACACAGTCTATATATCAGCGTTGCCTTGGTGAGATTTTGTGAAAAACAAAAGGTACTCACCAAGACTTGAGGATACATTCAGTTTTAGCACTGCTATTCTTCTTTGCGTGCTTATGTTCGTGCATGTGTGTGCTTGTGTGTGCATGTGTACGAATGACTGTGTGTGTGTGTGTGTGCATGTGTGTATGTGTTTATGTGTATCTGTGTGTGTATGTGTGTGTAGGTGTGCATGCATGAGCAAGTGTATGCAAGTGCGAGAGCACGTGTGTGTGTGTGTGTGTGTGTGTGTGTGTGTGTGTGTGTGTGTGTGTGTGTGTGTGTGTTTGTGTGTGTGTGCCAGTCTGCACCATGCAGGAACAGCACCATGCAGGAACAGCTTATATGCCCTGCACCCAATGAGTGTCAAGATAGGCTCTATCTGTCCTCTGAACCTGCACTGGATTAAGCTGGTAAATTGTGAATAAATGAATTAATGAACTAGGAAGGTCCAGCTGGCTATAGCTCATCTACTGTGGAAACCCTGTGAGAAAAGCTCCAAACAGTTGACAAACACTCAAAGCTTTTATTAAAGATAAAAACAAAAACAGCATCACACAGCTTATATAATATAGTACTTGTGAACAAAATATGTTTTTAGTATGGAAAAAGAATCTGGCAAAGTGACATACTTTTTAAATCATATATGGAATAGTAAGAGTGTTTTAAATATTTATTGTTATCATATAAGCATTAAATAGCAGAAAAATGTTAACAATATAAGTCTCTACAGATGTAAATGTAAAGTCATTATGTATATAAATAAGATGTATGCAGAAATATAAGTACCCGTTAGAGATCATGGCAATAGGACAGGTTAAAATGGATATCTGTAAGCCTGGTTTTAATTGAGCTGTCATTTTAGTTATTTATGGCTTGCAGCTCTAAATAGATGACAGTGACTAGTACTACTTAGTTAATGCTCATTCATTATTTTTTCTATGAGTATCTGTCTGCTTACATATTAGAAAAGTAAAAATGCAAGGTGAGTGTAGTTACAGTGAAAGGTAATTGGCAAATTGTAGGTTTGTACTAAGGACATAAAAAAACAAAGAAACTAGTAGTCTTAATGCTATGTTGATGAGCTCTGTCACAATAATTTCCAAAAATCATGAAACCCAGGTAGTGTTCCAAAGCAACAAGCCTTTATCCATCACAGACAAGCGATCCTTAATAACAAAAAATCAGAAATATTTACTATCTTGTACTAAGGACAAGAATGCTTCCTTATACTGAAATGAAAACATATAAACTCCTGGTGGTTAAAAAGAGGTGATATTACAGATGGTGGCTGGACATCCTGGAAACTGAACAGAAAGCTCAGTATAAACCATTAAAATGGGGGTAACTGATTCCTGGAATTGTATGGAAGAAAACAGGAGCTAGAGAGAAAGGGAGAAGTATATGATCAATAAATCTAATTAATAAAGACTAGACCTGTGCTATTATACAGTAAACATTTGGTTCTGTTCCTCTCTCTGCACCTGAAAAGCAAAGGAGATCCTGACATTTGCTGAACCAAAGCAAGGCTTAACAGTACAGTTCACATCAAATGTGTCATCATAATCCTTCTGCAAGACAAAACAGCATATATTTATATACCTTTTTTCCTGAAGAAAAAATCTTAAGAGTATCAGGCACTGTGTAATACTTTTGCAACTCACCTTTATTTCTTCACAACATACTTGATGTCGGACAGCAGAACTTTCTGAAACAAAGTCAGTGGCACTCCTGGACATCTGAGAACAGATGGTTATGCATGGTAGCAAGCCAGACTTAGAGAACAGATTATGTAAAACTTATACACCCGATAATTGTACCTCAGGCAAGGTAATGACCATGTGAAGAAGTCTGTCCATAAAGGACACGGGCAGTAATTTGGAAGTGAATTTACAGTTCCCCATCCATTTATCCAAATTATTTTTGAAAAGCATGGGGAACAGGCTTTGTTTTGTGAAGATAGAAAGTTTATTCCATACATGAGGTAGCTTTTGGGATGTGAATCTGTCTCTCTAGCAAGTTCTGTTAGAGTCACAAATAAGGTTCAGGTCCATGGAATGCAAAACCCTCATATATTTCTTCTTGTGAATATGTATCACTTTCATCAGGGTAGATCAGAGACTGTCTTGTAGGGAGATGGAGTAAAGGGATATGGCCTTTAATCAGTCTGCATAAGACATGTGCCTTATGCCTTGTATTTTTTCGTGAGAAACCTCGGGGACTGCTCCAGTTGGTGTAAGTGCCTGGTTATGTACATGCAAAAGGGAGCATTGCACTCAACTATAGGCATGATGAGGGCCAACCAGAATGGCACTATGACCCTTTGATCTTGATGCCATGCATTTACTTATACGTTGAGTCACACAGAAGGATTTCCTCACTACTGCAGCTACCTGGCGGTCTAAGTTGAGGCTACTATCTATCTGTGTCCCTAGGTACCTCACTGCTTGGTCTACTTTTAGGGGTGTGCTGTCAATATTATAATTTGCAGGGATGTCTGATTTACCAAAGGATATGATTACGCATTTTTGGTATTTAGTCTCAGATCATGCTTTTGGCACCATTTTATTGTCATTTTAGACATGTTTGTAGGATGTCAGCATCATTTGGGATTCAGTGATTGCTCCCAGCGTACAGTCATTGGCGAACTTGGTGAGTCAGAGGCCCCCAACATTGGCCTTCATTTCAGAGTAGTATATACTAAACAGGATGGGTCCCAACACTGAGCCCTGTGGGACACTGTGACATCCCCCATCTGGGCCAGTAACCAAGGAGGGATGTTTACTTGGAACAAAGATAGATACACACAGTATTTCCAGGTGCAGCTCTCTGCATCAAGTAAAATTTCCCTTAAGAGCCCACAGGGAACACACTCAGTCCGGGGTCTGGGTTTCTCTCTCTCTCCAGGGCCCCAGTAAGATCCCCCACTGGCACAGATGTAGAGTTGAGTCCTCAGCCAAGTGTCCAAGCCAAGTACTCCACCACTTTCTCTGTGAAACCAGTCCTCTATGTCCCTGCTCCAAGCAGCTGACACACACACACTCTTTGAGATTTGCTTCGTGCACACACACACACACACACACACACACACACACACACACACACACACACACACACACACACACACACACATGCACACACACCTGGGAAAGGCTGGCATAGATTTACTTGCTCTGCTACCCTTTGCCCAGACTATAAAGTAGTTATTACCACCAGACACTCCAAAGCCAGCTACTCTAAGCCTCTTACAAGCATTCCCAATTATACTGAGTGAAATTACTATTAATACAAATGGAAGTGTTTGACCAGTCCAGCAAGGCTCTGAGGAGTGGCCACAGTGTCACCAAATAAATATAAGTACTCTCAAAGGTTAAAATATGCTGTAAAGGACCAGCAACAATGAGAAGGTGAAATATATTTAATAATAAAAGAACATGAAAATGCTAAATATGTATTTACAATAAATGCCAGAGTTTCATTGACAGGAAATATTAAAATAATACAGATGAATAGATTCACACAGATACAGAAAAACAGTACTTAACTAATCTCATTATATTTTCTTGACTGTTCTCAAGAACTACTATTCCCTGGTTAGTTACTAAAGCAAGGCAAGATGAAGTAGGTGAGTGGTCTTGTCAGTTCCAAAAACAGACTGCCCTGAGACGTCAGTCTCATCTAGTATTAAAACATCATTTTTGTGCAGGATTATAGAATGACATCACATACACTATCCCCTTTACTAGAGGCTGGCAGGAATTAGCACAGATGTGTTACCTTATATACCTAAAGCTTTGTAAGATCTGTTGCAGCTTCTGGAAGTCATAAAACCATTTCAAGCTTCCACCCTTCTAGAGTAGCAATTAGTTTCCCCCCAAGGACAATACAGAAGGCTTCCTAGTCCAGACTTTTTGTCTCTGGCTGCATTGAGACATGTGAGATGCAGTCTTTATGGCTTATACCAAGTAATTTAATGTAAACTATTTTTCAATGTTAGCTGGACTGAGATTAACCTCTTCTCTTCTAGTATCCTTTGTTACAATGTATTAATTTCAATAGTTGTCATACAGTCTAACATACTGGTATACTTCTTTTTCTCTCCAGCAGGACCCACTGTTGGTGCATTTTTAACACAAGCAACTTTACAAATACATTTTTAACACAAGCACCTGTACAAATCAGTTTGATATACAAATGACATACAATTCTTTACAAAACCCCAGCTAGTTATGCAGCATAAGTTACACATCTACTGTCATACTTCTCCCAGCATAGCTGACAAAACCTCACATTGTCACAGACACTACTAGCAACAGGTTTCTTATCGGAAGTGTATTCACCTATCTGGACAACGTGTCCTGTCAATGAGCCATTGTGCTATCCATCTGACAATGTAGGGGTATATGCCTAACTCAGTAAGTTTATCTATGATTCCTGAGTGGAAAATTGTGTCAAAAACTTTGGTCAGGTCTAGATAAGTGGCGTATACCATTTACCCTCATCCATGACCATGGTGACCTTCTCGAAGAAGTCCACCAGATTGAGCAGGCAAAACCTCCCTTTGACAAAGCCAAATTGTGTCTGGTCCAGTGCTTGGAGATTTCCTATGTTGTTATTGATCAAGTCCATGATAATTCTCCCTATAGCCTTGCAGATAAGACTGGTCAAGCTTATGGGTCTGTAGTTTTCTGGGTCAGTTGATTGACCCTCCTTGTGCTGAGGAATGACTGTTTTAGTCCTCCATTCCTCTGGGACAAAGCCATCCTGGAGGCTGTTGTTAAAGAGGGTTTCTAGTGGCCCAAATAAATTCTATTTTAAGCTATTTAAGAAGCATCCTGGAATGTTGTCAGGACCCATGAAGGCTGTGTTTTTGGCTTTAGTGAGCACAGTAAGGATCTGTTCACTCATAATGACTGGTATGGGGATGGTTGCGGGTATTTCTTTGTTTGTGGTAGGATGTGATGGGAGGGGAGAAATTTGAACTGAACTTGCTGGCCAGTAGGTTTGCTATAATTTCAATTTGGGTGCAAGTATTGCATTCATGATTAACTTGGCACATTGTTGTGCATTTCCCTTGAGGTTATGAATGTAATTACAAAAGCCTTATGTTACCTTTCACCTGGGAGGCTATCTTTGCCTCATAGTTTGCTTTGGCAGATTTGACCAGCTCTCTAATGTCTTTGTTTAGACTGGTGAGTGTCTTTTTTTCACAGTTTTTTTTTCTGTTCCTTCTTGGCTTTGGAGTGGATTTGTTTTCCTTTTGTTGAATGGCATATTTATGCTAGGGGTCCACCAGGGTGGTTTATTTTTGCTAGTAATAATAGGTTTGACTCGGACAGGTATTGCCTCCTCTATGCAGCTATGTGGTTGTAAAGTCCTTTTGTGTACAGCTCAGAGTAGGTCTCAGCATTATTCAAGTTCAAAGGCACTTTGAAGTTTAATAAGTTGGTACTTAATTTGAGGTAATTGGCCTTATCAAAGTTCTTAACATGTTTCGAGTTTGATGGGGTACTAGGTTAGTTTTAATACTAAAGAAGATCATTTTGTAGTCAGATCTTACCAGAGGAAGCAGCATTCCATAATGTTCATGAATGCCTGGTCTAGGATATTTGTACCTCTAGTTGGGGAGCTAAGTAGTTGTTCCAGTGTGTTTGCATTGATAAAGTCCAAAAACCTCTGAGTAGGTGAATTATGGATTGTAGAAGTCTTCCAGTTTATGGTGGGGTAGTTGAAGTCACCTAAAAGTACGGTGTTAGGCTGAATGTTAAGAGATTCCACTAGTTTAAGGTACGAGGTGTGGTTTCCCAGATTCATGTTAGGGGATCTGTAGGTAGCAAGGATATGATAGGAGGACACTCCTATGGGTAGTTGGGCATGGAGCAGCTGAAGCGAGTCATGTTCTTGAAATAGTCTAGCAGTGTACTTCTCCTTTATAAAAACTGAGACACCTCCTCTCTTTGTTTTATCCTGAGCTGTGGAGGATTGAGGTATTGTAGCCTTTGATAGATGGGGTGCTTTCCTTAGTTCTGAACCATGTTTCTGTGACTGTGCATATATCTACATTCTCCAGGGTGAGGAGAGCTTCTAGGGAGTGCAGTTTTTTTATTTAAATTCCTAGCATTGAGTAGCAGTATGTTTAGGTAGTCATAAGTGATTTTTGTTGTGTTGGAGGTTTTAACAACTTGGCATGGCCTAAAAAAAGGCACTATAAGGATAGATAAAGTTTTTTCCAGTATCTGGAAGCAAAGTGGTGACAATTGCAAACCATCTCTGGCAGAGCATTGTGGTTTGTCAATCATGTCTCTCCAGGCTAACAGATTTTGGATCCCCTTGTTGTGACACCAGCCACTAAGCCAGTTGTTTAAAATCATTTTTTGCTGGTACTGTGGCACCATCATTGGTGAAGGTAGGATGCTACTCAAGGCTAGATTCATACCTGTCTGGGACACATATTCAGAGAGCTCCATGATGTCTCTCTTCTTAGAGTCCATTGTGGTATATCTTAGGACATTTACGCCCACATGGACTATGACCATGTTATCATATTGGTACTTGTGGTTTAAATACCTAAGTGCATGCTTGATCTGGTGGATCTTTGCTCCAGACAGACAGCTCACTGTGATCTTCTCCTTGTTTAGCCTGGTAAGTGGGACATCAGTATGTTTTACTAATAACTAGAATGTTTGGCTATGTGGTATGTTGCTCTAAGGGCTTGGAAGTAGATCTATAAAGATTTTCAGAGTTTTGTGTTGTGTGAAGTGCTTTCTTTTTTTGAGTGTGTGCAGGACCAATGAGAGATGGTTTTACGAAGTATTGGAGGTTTGGTTAGATTACATGTGAGTACCTCGGCATATATGGGTCTATGTGTTTGTCCCTAGTGTTGTTAGTGAGTGTTTTGAGTGTAACACTGACAACTTGGTTTTCTTTTTTTTGTGTGCATATGTGAGAGCTTTGCCTCAAATTACATTGTGTATCTACATCTCTCACACACTGTGTTTGTCTGCTCTACAATTAAATGGTTGTCAGTGAATATGAGGCAATTACTGCACTGTCTCAGATGTCCATATCCACCAGGCCAGCAACAGAGATGACAGGATGTGCCTATCCATTTTACCAGATCCTTAGTAGATGGGAAGGAGTAGGGGAGAGTAACTTAAAGGTCTAAGTGAGAGTGTTTATTGGTATACTATGAGATGACTTGCAGTGGTGCTGCCCTCTGCACAAACTGGCAACTCTTATAGCAGCTGTGACCTTTGGGAGACTATACAGAGCATTTCCTATAGAGGATTTTAAACTGGTGGGGTTTGTTTATATACAAGGCATGGTTAACCATCTTTGTGTGATGTGCAAATGCGAGGCTTTTATACCAGCAGGATGAAAGACTTTAACACAGTTAAGCTATAAGGCCAATCAGATAAACACACAATAAGCCTTCCACTAGCAGTTCTCAACTTGGATAGGTTGAAACAGCTCTCTGCTCCCACTATGGTGTAGTGTTAACAGGAATTTGTTCAACACACTGTGTGAGGTAGTGCAAGGTTTGTTTCTGTTAGTCGGGGGGGTGGCAGATGTAGCAGATAGGGTGGGAGGATGGCATAATGTGTTCTGCAGCCACAGTTAATTTCTAGGTAATTTGTCTGTCATAGGTTCATAGGTTAATAGGTGTATACCAGATTAACAACCACAGGGGCTTTTATAAGTTTAGATAAGTATTCCCATTGTACCTCAGAGGTTTATGTGCATTATAGATTATTTTAAGAGTTATATGTAAGCTAGGGCAAGATTTATAAGCTGCCTTTATCTATAAGAGGTATAGGTGTTAGACCTGGGGTGTATTTCCGATTTTCCATTCACTGCTCCACGTTTCTGTTGAATTTGGTTACTGAAGACCTTTGTTTCACATAGATTGGAAATCTGTTCCAGAGAAGGGGCATTCTCTGAATCACATACCTGTCCCACCAACTTGTTTTATTTATGTTGCAAGCAAAGTTTAAATCCCTAGATCAAGTAATTCATAAAATCAAACTGTACTTGTGACTGTCTTATTCCCAATGATGGTGTCCATGCTGTTGTCTTTGAGCATGAGCTTGTGCAGTTTATTGGATGACTTCTTGTCCATTACATTAAGTATTTAAGCATTAAAAATACTGGGTAGAGGTTGACAACTACGATGAGTGGACAGGGCGTTTTTAATTGTATAAATTCCTGATGGAGTTGTGCATTGTTTAATAAAATACTGCTGCACACATAAATTTCAAATGGGCTTATTCTGCAGTTTGGATGACAAAAAATGATTTTGTGCTGCAACTGTAAGGGGCTTTACCTTTTGTTTTCTTTCAAGATAAATTATTTAAAATGAAGCAAACTGTAGAATTATTTATGTAGCAAAGATGTAGTCAACATGGTCGTGTTGCTATGGAATCATTATAAGGTAAGGTAAAGAGAGTTTTATTAGCTGAAGCACTACGTGTGTCACTTAACTCATTACAGACGAGTGCGCCTGTAGGCATTTCTGCAGTTACCTCCTACAGCACCACTAGGCATCCAATATTGCTTGTTCATATTTTCATTAATAGTTCCAAAACCATGCTACATAAAGGTATCAGAATATTTTATCTTGAAGCGTACAGTACATGATGGCAAACACAACTGTATTGATATTTGACCTCTGTTAATGAGTATTTGTTAGATCTGTAATGTGATAACTTTATTTTTTAAAGGTTCAAGCCACACCTAGTTGGGAGTTAAAGGTACACACTCACAAGAGCTGCACTGGAGGGAACAAGTTAAGAGATAAAGTATGACAAGGGGTCATCCACGTCTGGGGGATATAATATGACACTACTAGAAATAAACAAATAAAACCATAAAATTCACAGACTGCACCAAACCGCTTTAATGAAGAGCTGATGAGGCTCCAATATACTAAGCGCTTTCACCATCAAAACTAATGGCTTCTTCAGAGTAAAAGGAGCATAAAATCACATTGTTTAAATACAAAGTTCCACTTATACATTGACCAATCACCTTTCTTGCTTGATTGTCAATCACATTAATGTACATTGTGTTGTAATGTTGGTTACACCATAAAACGTGCATACAAAGCATAACATAAAAAACATATATTTATATTATGTACTTGTTTTTTGCATACCAGTTAGTACCTTTACTAAAACCTGATTTTGATTTTACAAACCTTACCCCCCAAAAATACCCAAAACAAAATGACTTCAAACAACCATTGCCCTTTGTTTTAAGATGGGCTTGATAGAAATATGGTCGTTGAGTCCAGCGTAAGTTGTTGCATTTAAAATCACCTACCATTTTAATTCTAAAAATTCAACTCTAACATTATCGTCACCACCTCTCTCACTTGTCAATATTCGGTCAACTACAAAAAATATAAACTTTTTGAAATTGACACAATTCTTAGAATGTAAATATAATGCATTATGATTGTCTTTGTTCTTTATAGTCCTTTGATGCTCTGCTATCCTTTCCCTTAACTTACGTATGGTTTCCCCACGTAAAAACCTGCACATGTTATACATGTTGCTAAGTAGACAACCTTCTTAGAATTGCAACTACATTTGCCTGGGCATGAAATAATTCTATTTAACCCCTTACAGTCACATATGGCCCATCGTTGATGTATCTACAATACCTACAGGATCCACATTTATACATTTGTGAACTTGTAAATCTAACTTTTGATCTCTCTAATAAATTCTTTATGTTTAAACCTCTTGAAAATATAATTTTTGGTGTTTGACCTAACTCATTTTTGATGTCCATGTCAAAAGCTAAGTCCCAAGATTTTCCAACAATATCTATAATATTGGATGTCTGAAAGTTATATTTCAAGACAAGAGTTCTAGAATCAAACAGTTCAGAATGAAAGGGTTTTGTTCCATCCATTACATCAGTAGTCTCACTAATTTCTGTCAAGATAGGTTTAAATGATGTCCACCTTCTTTTTGTCACCTCTTTCTTAACTGAAATCAACAATTTCAGTGGGTAACCTCTATCAAGAAACATTCCTATTAGTTTATACATCTCAATTTGATAAATCATGTCATTACTTACAAGGCGTGACAATCGGACCATCTGCCCTTTAATCATACTTCTACGTTGATGTAATGGATGGCAACTTGAAAAATGCAAAATGAATTACTATATGTCTCCTTTCTATAAATATTACTTTCCAAACCTTCTGGTGTTTTAGTAAGCTTTATATCCAAAAAAATCTATTGTTTTGTTTTCCCACTTAAACGTAAAGGAGAAAAATGGGGTAGTGGTGGTAAGATATTCAACAAAATTCCTAGCTTCATCTTCATTTCCCCTCCAAAGAATCAGTATATCATCTAAAAACCTTTTATATACTACAATATGTTCAAAAAAGGAGTAGGGAAAATAAATGTTTCTTCCCAATAGAGAAGTACCAAATTCGCAAAAATGGGGGCACATTTGGCCCCCATTGCCACCCCTGATATTTGATGGTAAATTTCTCCCTCAAATATCATGTAGTTATTTTTAAGCACAAGTTCCATGAAGTTAACTACATTATTCAACTTTACAGTAGTCAGATATTTACTTTTCAAAAGGCTTTCCCTAAAATATTCCAACCCCTCTTCTTGTGTTATTGTTGAAAATAAGTTAACCACATCGATAGCAAGAAATGACCAATTCAAATCACTTTTGTCCACCCTATTTAGTCGCTGCAGACAATGCCATGAATCCTTTAGTATATGCCCAAAATTGTTCAGCAAACCCTGCGTATTCCTATCTACATATGCTGCTGATGGTTCAGTCTTGGACCCCCTTGCTGCCACTATCGGTCTAAAAGGGGAGTCATTCATATTTTTATGGATTTTAGGAATGCCGAACACCGCAGGTGTAATTGGGTGTTCAACTAACAAAAATCCATGTACTTTTTCTTGTATCCCCCCTTCCAACAAGGTGTCCATTAGGAATACATCAATTTTGTGGTATGCTATGTTCATCTCACATCTAGAGGCTCTCTGGTATGTGGTGTCATCATCTAAAATAGCTTGCATTTTAGCTACATAATCAAATCGAGCCATGATGACAACCCCACCCCCTTTATCGGGCTTCATTATTCTGACTTCTTTATTTGTGGTCAATTCTTTCAATGCTAGCCTCTCCAACTCTGTAAGATTATCTTGTTCCCTAAATTTGTTCCTTTCCAAATATGTTCATATATTGTTAACAGATAACTTCTCAAATATTGCCACATCTTTATCAATGGGTGGAATGAAAGTACTTTTCCTAGTCAATGATGAAGAAATAAAATGTCTCTGTAAATTTTGTCTTTTGAAATATAAAGCTAAGCTCAACTGCCTAGTATATATTTTCAAACTAGTGAACAAGTCCACAATGTTGTAACAAAACACAGGCACATATGTAAACCCCTTTGCTAATAAGTCATGGTACATTTCTTTTATTTCCAAGGTACTGAAATTGTAAATAGTGAAGCCAGCTTTTGTACTCCCCTCACATCTAAATTCAGCTGTGTCGTTGTTACAAGAAAATATGCTCGTTGAAATATTGCTAATAAAACTGTCAGCATCACATATAAATTCAACATCAGAATTACAATCCAATGTACTTGAAAACACATCACTGACATTATTATTGATGTTAATAGTTTTGCTATTTGAAAAAAAGTTCAGTCCCTGGGTAATCTCCACCTCCAGTTGTTGTTGTACCACCGCCCTCTCGTGTTGTGACAGTTGTTCCCTTGTTGTTGATTGTAATGGGAGCTATTTGACTGGTTCCCTAAACCACCCCCCATTTTGTTTCTCAGGCATTCTGATCTCCTTGGTCCCGGAGATATTTCTAAAAAACCAGACTGTTCATCATTACATTCCCCAGAATCATGGTTACATTTGTCATCATAGCCATTGTCTAAATTGTTGTACTTTTGCCTGTTACTTGGACCATATTTATTGTTGACCTTGTTGTTATTAGGCCCAAAATTGTATGCCATATTGTTCTTGTAGTCTGACAAGTCTCTAGATAACTTTTTCATTTTAGTTTTAACATTTTTATCTATAAATGTTTCAATATTACTAAGCACCACATTGTATTGTTTAACGTACTAAAAAACAATAAATCACTAGTGATACTTTCATTCAAAGTTATTATTTCTTTTTCAAGTATTTCCAACTTACTCGCATTATTTTTGATGATAATGTCCAAAATGTCTAAACCAGTTTTATCGTACAAGTCCACCAACTGCTTGTAAGCTGTGGGTCCTTTTTCGATACCATTCGGTAATTTGTTATACCTGAGCCCTTTTGGTACTTGCTTCAAAGAGATGTATTTGGAAAGAAATGCAGTATCCAATTGTAGACCCCAAAATCTTCGACAAACATTTTCCAAATGTTCTAACTGCTTTTTTAGAGATGGCGTTGGACAAACCCTTCCCTCCTCATTCGAGACCGAGAAGTCAACATCCAGAAAACGTAGCCACTGCTGGATATCCCTTTGGTTATGCTGGGTTCCAGTACTAACCTGGGTTCCTTCGTTGTTGGTAATGTCTCCATCTTCATCGATGTCTATGGCTGAGATGGAATGCAACGTGAACAGTTGGGCTTGTGACTCTGTCACTGTCACCTGAGAAGACGTCCCAGCATCCACCTGGGCCTGCGTGAGTAACGTCGTCAGCTTCTTAACTGAAGCAGTTAATTCACGAATAACTGCTTCCATAAATAGTTAAATAAGAACAAATCCTCAAAAAAATGCTGGTGAAGCCGAGAAATAACACTTGTAAAATACACTAAACCCAACAGGGTACACTACTAGAAATAAACAAATAAAACCATTAAATTCACGGACTGCACCAAACCGCTTTAATGAAGAGCTGATAAGGCTCCAAGATACTAAGCGCTTTCACCATCAAAACTAATGGCTTCTTCAGAGTAAAAGGAGCATAAAATCACATTGTTTAAATACAAAGTTCCACTCATACATTAACCAATTACCTTTCTTGCTTGATTGTCAATCACATTAACGTACATTGTGTTGCAACTGTAAGGGGCTTTACCTTTTGTTTTCTTTCAAGATAAATTATTTAAAAAGAAGCAAACTGTAGAATTATTTATGTAGCAAAGATGTGGTCAACATGGTTGTGCTGCTATGGAATCATTATAAGATAAGGTAAAGAGAGTTTTATTAGCTGAAGCACTACGTGTGTCACTTAACTCATTACAGACGAGTGCGCCTGTAGGCATTTCTGCAGTTACCTCCTACAGCACCACTAGGCATCCAATATTGCTTGTTCATATTTTCATTAATAGTTCCAAAACCATGCTACATAAAGGTATCAGAATATTTTATCTTGAAGCGTACAGTACATGATGGCAAACACAACTGTATTGATATTTGACCTCTGTTAATGAGTATTTGTTAGATCTGTAATGTGATAACTTTATTTTTTAAAGGTTCAAGCCACACCTAGTTGGGAGTTAAAGGTACACACTCACAAGAGCTGTACTGGAGGGAACAAGTTAAGAGATAAAGTATGACAAGGGGTCATCCACAACTGGGGGATATAATATGACACTAGGCATACCGGAGTGCCATGCTGTCACTGAGGGCTGATTGACTTGCTTATTATTATCATTATAGCTGTTTTGTATTCAGTATTTTTTATTTTTAATTTCTAATCCTATAATTCAATAATTTTAATAAATTGCAGGTATTTATATAATATGGCCACTGTGCTAAGAGTCTTGCTGATAGGTACATCTTAACGAATAACAGGAAATGCCTGGAGGTTCTACTCTCACAAAGGGTATATTGTTCACTGGATCACTGAAAACACAAGCCTGGGGACTACAGCAGTGTAACTTTGCACAAAAGTACTTAAAATTATTTATTCAGTGTCAGCTTTTTGCTGACAAAATGCTAACCACAAGTAAACTCTTCAGGGTCAAAGGGATCACGTGCAAAGAACTTTCATCAAAAAAGTAACAAGGTTTCTGTTAAACTAAAGTCTTAAATCCCTTTCGCTTTCAGCAAAGATTTTTAACCTGTCTGACTGCTGCAAATTGAGTCAATCTAATTACTAGAGAACATTTTTAAAAAGAAAACACTTTAAACCATTAAAAAACATGAATTATCATTTTAAAGTACACACATATATTACCAGTTCTGTAAACATTCAATTTCATACCATATTTGTAATGCATCTTATAATGCAGGATTTACTTTTAGATACAGAGGTTGAAGAGAAAGGGAAATGAGCATATGGAAGCTGATAAGATAACTTCCTAGTGAAGTGCACATAAGAAAAGGAGGAAATGACCTTTGTACTGCATAATGTTTTGTCCTCAAGGTCACAGTATACAGTATAATGTGCTAATAAGATAATGGTGTTCTGGGTCAACACAAGTATAAACATTCTTTTCTCCAAGTCTGTTGACTATGTAATGTGAGATTCTCTTCTCATTCAGGTGACTAGCCCATAGTTTATAAAAAATATGGTCATTCAATGTGTACTCAAGTTAAGGGCAGACGATAAATTTGCCACTGACTACTTTGTACTCTTTCAGACCGTATGTCTAAGGAAGCAACTCAAGCACTGTCACTTTTGAAAGAAAAGAAGTGTTAATAATAATAACAGCACTTATCATAGCAGTAAGGCTTTATTACACACCTAGCTCCTTGGTCATTATGGACCTTCCAGGACTAATTATATACAGACATAAATATGCATGTGCAAGCTCACATGCATGCGCGTGCATGCGCATGTGTGCCTGAGTGTGTGTGTGTGTGTGTGTGTGTGTGTGTGTGTGTGTGTGTGTGTGTGTGTGTATGTACATGTATACGTGTGTGTGTGTGTGTGTGTGTGTGTGTGTGTGTGTGTGTGTGTGTGTGTGTGTGCATGTGTGTGCGTATGTGGGTGTGTGTGTGTGTGTGTGTGTGTGTGTGTGTGTGTGTGTGTGTGTGTGTGTGTGTGTGTGTGTGTGTGTGTGTGTGTGTGTGTGTGTGTGCGTGTGAGAGTGTGTGTGTGTGTGTGTGTGTGTGTGTGTTTAATTTGGCTGCCATTCCTTTACCCACATGATATATAGAAAGCTGAATTGCAACCATTTGAAAGTTTTAGATGACAGGTTAGTGAGGCTGTCTTTAGATTTAGACTGGCTATTTTCTGCAAAGTAGTACTAATATAATTCAGAGGGTAACTAAGTAGTATGGACAAAAAACACCAAGGTGGACACTTAAATCTTATTGCCAGATGTCATTGATCAAGTTGCCAACTCCAAGAAACGACACCAGTAGTTGGTGGTGCCATAGTATATCCCAGTGGCTCAAAAAGAAATATTTGGCTGCATCCAATCATGTGGCAAGTAAGGCTGATAAATCCTAGAAGCAATCATTGTGTGGCACCCAAGTCTATTAACTCTTTGAAGTAATGTGTTTTGTGACATTTGAGCTAACCCCTCTTCATTCTGCTGATGGCAGTCAAGCTTTGAAATGCCTGGTATGTGGTATCCAAGCCAACCTCTAGTCATACTGTTGGTAGAATCTTAGCCTGATCTTCTAGAGTATGATGTGCACAGATTTTGGTACCTGTTGAGCTCTCATTCTATTGTTATAATATAGAATTTGTATCTTGCTCTGCTATTACTGCAGCTGCGTACTGTATCAAACTGCAGTTGTGTTCTACTCTCAGGTCTTACTGTGTTGTATTTTTACTACCCTTTCAGCCTTCATACTAATGATATTAAGCTGAACTTGGGTAGGGTGCTGAACTATATCAGTATATTACACTCAGACTACGCCATATAATATAATTCCTTCCCACTAGTAGGTTCAAGTAGTTGTTGCATCAGTGTTTGCACATCTTTGCCTTACCTAGTACATCTCCTCAGCATGGCTGAGTTATCAACAGCTCTCTGTTCACTGCTGATTAAATTGGTTTAGTGTATCCTTTTGACCTATTAGGAAGAAGGGAAGCAGTGTCTACCTCTAGCCCTTCTGTTGTCAGCCTGTTTGTATGTGATATTCTGAGACTGTGTATGGACTGCCTAATGCTCACTGACAACCAAGTACTACTGGACCAACCTGACATGAGTTTTAAGAAGTGTAATTATATACATATATTTCTATCTATCTATCTATCTATCTATCTATCTATCTATCTATCTGTCTGTCTGTCTGTCTATCTATCTTTATGTATGTATATATAAAACCCACAGACCCGCCTCTCATTTACATAGATGATTGGGAAGCAAAACAAAAAACTCACCCGTTCCTCTGCAAGACAGATCTCAAGTTTTTCCAGCATCTTGATATCAGTCTAAAGACAGGTGTCTCCCTTTACCAGATTTTAGCACCAATCATACATTTACATACGCTGGAAATTGCCTAAGAGAATCAATATTTGTCAGAAACCAAATTGTTTCTGCACAAATTCTTTACAGCTCGAAAACAAAACTCCTTGACTTTCAAATTACCCTAAACAAGACAAAGTATGAGTTCATAGACTGATACACTGAGAACACAAGCCTGAGGACTACAGCAGTGTAACTTTGCACAAAAGTACTTAAAATTATTTATTCAGTGTCAGCTTTTTGCTGACAAAATGCTAACCACAAGTAAACTCTTCAGGGTCAAAGGGATCACATGCAAACAACTTTCATCAAAAAAGTAACAAGGTTTCTGTTAAACTAAAGTCTTAAATCCCTTTCGCTTTCAGCAAATATTTTTAACCTGTCTGACTGCTGCAAATTGAGTCAATCTAATTACTAGAGAACATTTTTAAAAAGAAAACACTTTAAACCATTAAAAAACATGAATTATCATTTCAAAGTACACACATATATTACCAGTTCTGTAAACATTCAATTTCATACCATATTTGTAATGCATCTTATAATGCAGGATTTACTTTTAGATACAGAGGTTGAAGAGAAAGGGAAATGAGCATATGGAAGCTGATAAGATAACTTCCTAGTGAAGTGCACATAAGAAAAGGAGGAAATGACCTTTGTACTGCATAATGTTTTGTCCTCAAGGTCACAGTATACAGTATAATGTGCTAATAAGATAATGGTGTTCTGGGTCAACACAAGTATAAACATTCTTTTCTCCAAGTGTGTTGACTATGTAATGTGAGATTCTCTTCTCATTCAGGTGACTAGCCCATAGTTTATAAAAAATATGGTCATTCAATGTGTACTCAAGTTAAGGGCAGACGATAAATTTGCCACTGACTACTTTGTACAGACCGTATGTCTAAGGAAGCAACTCAAGCACTGTCACTTTTGAAAGAAAAGAAGTGTTAATAATAATAACAGCACTTATCATAGCAGTAAGGCTTTATTACACACCTAGCTCCTTGGTCATTATGGACCTTCCAGGACTAATTATATACAGACATAAATATGCATGTGCAAGCTCACATGCATGCGCGTGCATGCGCATGTGTGCCTGAGTGTGTGTGTGTGTGTGTGTGTGTGTGTGTGTGTGTGTGTGTGTATGTGTGTATGTACATGTATACGTGTGTGTGTGTGTGTGTGTGTGTGTGTGTGTGTGTGTGTGTGTGTGTGTGTGTGTGTGTGTGTGTGTGCATGTGTGCGTGTGTGTGTGTGTGTGTGTGTGTGTGTGTGTGTGTGTGTGTGTGTGTGTGTGTGTATGTGTGTGTGTGTGTGTGTGTGTGTGTGTGTGTGTGTGTGTGTGTGTGTGTGTGTGTTAGTGTGTGTGTGTGTTTAATTTGGCTGCCATTCCCTTACCCACATGATATATAGAAAGCTGAATTGCAACCATTTGAAAGTTTTAGATGACAGGTTAGTGAGGCTGTCTTTAGATTTAGACTGGCTATTTTCTGCATAGTAGTACTAATATAATTCAGAGGGTAACTAAGCAGTATGGACAAAAAACACCAAGGTGGACACTTAAATCTTATTGCCAGATGTCATTGATCAAGTTGCCAACTCCAAGAAACGACACCAGTAGTTGGTGGTGCCATAGTATATCCCAGTGGCTCAAAAAGAAATATTTGGCTGCATCCAATCATGTGGCAAGTAAGGCTGATAAATCCTAGAAGCAATCATTGTGTGGCACCCAAGTCTATTAACTCTTTGAAGTAATGTGTTTTGTGACATTTATGCTAACCCCTCTTCATTCTGCTGATGGCAGTCAAGCTTTGAAATGCCTGGTATGTGGTATCCAAGCCAACCTCTAGTCATACAAAATAAAGAAAAAAGGAAAAAAAATACTTTCCTAAAAAGACATAAGTAAAGCTCCTTAAAATGGACGATAGAAAGCCTCTCTCCATTTCAAGTTGTATTAATTCATTTCAGGCCATTTTCAGTGATGTGACACAGGAACCTCATTTAATGCTACCTGTTCTTATGAAGTCGGATAGGTCTAAAAGGAATACCCAAGGAGTATAGTTACTTATACAGTGCTGCCTACCCAACTGTGTTAGAAACTGAATCGAATCCAGTAAAGACTCAGGCATCATTCATTAAACACTTTACCATTAAACAAGTAAAGAAGGGTATTTTTCAGATTTGGGAAAAAAAGTCTATCCAATGTGGGGAAGAAGCTTATAAATTCCTACACCAACACAACATAGTACCAGTCTGATATATTAAAAGAGAGTGGTGATTTGACTAAAGAAATGGCAACTGCAGCTCTCATAGAAAAGTTGTCTTCACAGACTCATATGCATGGCAAAATATGTGGAAAAATGTGGTACAATGCAGTAAATACTTACTTCATAGATGTTTCTTTGGGTTTTGACATAAGGAGCACTATATTAAGAACCCATCCTTTTTCCAAACACATAAAACACATTTCTAAACACACCTCTTCAAAAAACTTTCCTCTTTGGTTATCCATCTCAGAAAATTATGCAACAAATTGGGTCATAAAAGGAAAGCTTCATGTGATGCTAATTAAATGTTCAACTTTCCTTTTTTCAAAATTTATAAAGTAGCCCCTTCAGAAATTGGCCCCTTGACTAAAAGCAGAGCAAAGAGTAGTAATAGCCACAAAAGTAATGGTTTTAAAAAAAAACACTGAGCATCAAAGGGAGGAAGGCAGCAACAGAAGCACCAACATCCCAGTGCTCTTTCCAGGCCATTTAGTAAACACTGCATGAAAGACCCAGCCATGCTAGGATCTTCAGGGTGTAATACCTTAAACCTCCTGTTGTGGAGGCCCATATATGCAAACAACCGCTGAAGGATAGATCTGTGTTTTAGCTACATGGCTTCTGAGTATGCATGATCCATTAGATCATGATAGATTCCTAAATGTAAATTGTGAAGTATCCTACTCAAAAAATACCTTAATTTTGGGTGATTTCAAATATCCTTTAATGAACTGGTGCACCAACACTGCTAAAGATGGGTTCACACAAAGATTCCTAGTCTTAATAAATGATAACTCCTTAGAACAAATAGTCAACAAGCCCTCTAAGGACTAGAACATTCTGGATCTGATCCTCACCAACATTACCCCCAGGTATACCAGGACTTCAACATCTCCATCTCTGGTTGTTAGACCGCAAATTAGTACCTATCTTCTTTCAAGCCACTAACCTCACAATGATTAAATAGCTCTGAATTCAAGGACTTTACACATACAAATGTTTAAATTTTATGATGAACTATCTAAGTTTATTTGCATTGTCTAAACTTCCCATAAAGCTTCGGCTGCTACTTTTTCATCTGAACACTACTCCTACGTAAAAAGGCATCTAGAGCTAGCAGTCCTCAATAGAACCAAATATAACTGGAAATTAAAAAAAAAAACACCTTGGTGGTTCACCATAAATTAAGCTTTATAACAAAAGAAAAAGAAGTCCCATAACAATCCCTCCATGTTAAAGACTTAGGATGAGATTCTGAAAAGTCTTTCATCACCATACAACTCCAAAGTTTTCAGAGTAATTAAAGGGCAGTATAACAGAAAGTATTCTTGCATGATATGCAAAGGAATGGTGATATAGTCAAAGCAGATCAAAAGGACTAATGCAGTGGCTGTTGGCTTTTGGTGTGTGTGTGTGTGTGTGTGTGTGTGTGTGTGTGTGTGTGTGTGTGTGTGTGTGTGTGTGTGTGTGCATGTGTGTGTGTCATTGATTTACAGGAAACCAACTTACTGCAACTCTTTATTGCATTTCTCTAGCAATCATCCACCGAAACAAAAGAGATCAATCGTAAAGGGGCAATTGGTCAGAGCGGTCCGGATGTGTAATACGGTCCAAGCATTTGAACTCAAATGTGCCACTTTGAAAGTAATGTTCATAAATAGGGGATACCCAGTAGATTTTATTGATGATTTGATTGATGAGGTTTTTTTTAAAAGGAATAATGGATTTTACCAACCTCTATTAAACTATAACGAACAGGTTACTGCCCAATTGATTGATGGTATGTCAGATTCTATCATGAATACTATCCTGACTACTGATATTAACATTGACGAAGGTTCAAAAGAGACTGATTGTAAGACAAGTCTGGTCACTACGTATAATAGGTTTGCGGGGGACTTGTGTTCTATCATTAGAAAGAACTGGTATTTTATTCAAAACAATTCTACATTATCAAACACATTGGGTACATATCCTTCTATTGTATACAGGAGGGGGTAGTAACTTGAAAGAACTCTTGCAAAGGTGTAGACTGGGTAACTCCTTTACAAGACAATACGGTACATCAACTTGTGGTGCTTGTAACAGGTGCAAATTCCTCAAAACAGGGAGTTCATTCACTATTAGGGATAAGAAATATACCATTAATTCCAAGATAAACTGCAATACAAAATCTGTAGTTTATGCCGCCTTTTGCGATTGTTGCCCCGTGTTTTATATAGGGAAAACGGACCGTAGGCTACGGGACCATATCTATCAACCCTGTTATGCCATAAAGAATATGAAAAGTGACAATGCTTTATCAAAACACATCTTGAGTCATACTGGACACAGCTTTCATTTTATGGGGATTGACCATGTCACCATGGGGATTAGGGGGGGTCCCCAGTCTCTTGTTTTAGAAACTAGGGAGCTCGAGTGGCAAATCCTACTGGATGCTTTTTCATACCCTGGCTTAAATGAGTGTTGTAATATTTCTTCTGTTTTAAGGTATAGAAGCTACTTGAGATAGGATATGGTGTTATGGTAAAAATGTATGTTGAAACATGTTTAAAAAAGACTTGTTCTTTTTAATATTGAGTTCTATGGTTAGGACTATTTATTAGTTTTTATAATCATGGATGCATACAAAAATCTGCTCTATTGTTTGTTTATACTTGTTTGAATTTTGGCTAACTGGACTGCTTAGAAGTGCCTTTTATGGTTGATTCACTTGATGTGAACCCTTTTAACTTCGGAAACATGCTTGTATAAATTACGGGCTTGCTGGCTTTTATACAGTCATACTATTATTTTTACTTTTGTTATGGTCAATGATTTAAGTTACATGTGTCTAAGGAAGTGACATCACGTTGCTCAGCAAGGGTTTAAATTTTAAAATGTTGGCGCTTTTTCTCTTGTTTTTTGTATTCTGAAGAAGCTTCTGCAGGGGCAGAGGCGAAAACGCTTGATTCCAATAAAGTGCGTTAAATCCAACAACTTGGTGGTGATCCTATCTCATGTACGCTACTTTGTCTTTCATGTGTGTGTGTATACATATACATATATATATATATATATATATATATATATATATATATATATATATATATATGTATATCTTATCTCTCTCTCTCTCTCTCTATATATATATATATATATATATATATATATATATATTGTGTGTGTGAATGTGTATGTAAGGAAAAAGTACAGTCTGTCTCAGAATCATAGCTCTTTCCCTCGTTCACCAATACCCTTCGCAGTGCAGAGCCTGTGTTCATTACATCCGACACTGATACTGCTGTAGCTCTGTCACAAGGGCCAACTCACAAATGTTTTTACTGACAATTTTATCTTTATACATTGTGAGCAGATTTAACTTGAAGAATCTTGTGATGAATTAACTTCAGTTATTCAAATATGTGGCTGCCTGTGCTGGAAATTGGTTTTAACATTCCCCCTCCAAAAGAGTAGTTGTCGTACTCTGATGACCACTTACTAAGTTGGACACTGTCCTTTTTCTTGACCAGTAGATTACACTATATATACCAGTTACTTAGTCTTTCTGACTGACAGGTTTCTGTATTCAGGAAATTATAAGAAACCTGTTCTACTTTGTACCTCACTGTTAATTGCTTTGCATTGGCTATAAACCAATTATACTCTGTTATAATCTGACCTGAAGTAGAGCGTCGCTGAAATAGCATGTATCGCTAAATAACCCCTCGCTATTCTCTCCTCTTTCGCTCAGTCACAAACTTCCTCATAGTGAAGGTATGTGTCATATGATATTATATTTCTGTTTGTTCTAAGTGTGTAGAACAATGAATAAATCTTGGTAGTGTGTTTATTTTTATCAATTTTATTTATATTGGATAAGCTTTATTTATGTTGAGCCTGTATCCTTTAACGTGTGTAATTTCAGTATCCGATGTTTTGAAATATATATCTATATGTATATAATTATATAAAACATTCTTTTTTGATATACTGGTTAATCCTATGAATGTTTACTAACTGATGGTTTTATATTATGCTTATCAGTGTAGTGCTATGTATGATAACTTGCTGTATTAAGCTCTCTGTATACACTATATTACTGTGGTTCACTATCAGTATACCTTCTGCTAACCTACTTTCAGCTTATGATCCTAAACTTTTTGCCATCTCTCTAGTCTTATATTTTCCCCATATTTCTTGCTCTGAATAGACCTTGGTAGTGTGTTGTATAGATTCATAGATTATTACTACCCTAATGACGCAGGGGACCTTTCTAAACCATGTTTTTCCCAAAAGACTAATGACGTCCTGTAGCCATACAGGACATTGAGTGCCAGGCATTTATAAGCTACCTCTGTCCATGAGGAACATGGGTTCAAGGCCCAGTGAAAATTTTCTATTCCCCATCCACTGGTCTATGTTGCGCTTAAATTGGATAATAGATGAACTCAACTTCACATGGATGGGAAGTCTGTTCCATAGGTGGGGCAGTGTCTCGGACACATATCTGTCTCTCCAGAATGTTCTGTTTAAGTCACTGAAAAAATTCAGGTCCTTAGGTCTCATATTTCTGATAATGTTTGACTTACAAATATGCAGGAGATTCATAAGTGTGGGGTTTGCGGATGCCTCATAAGCCATGCATAAGTCACCCCTCAGCAATCTATAGGAGAGTGATTACAGTGAGAGGGCTTTAAGGTGCTGTGCATAAGGCATGTTTGCTATACCTTGTATTCTTTTTCTAAGGAATGTCTGAAGATGCTTTACTTGCTGCATATGCTTGGTCAGTTACATACCAAAGGGGGCCTTATACTTTGTGATTGGTCTGATAAGTGCAGAGTACAATGTGATAGTGACCTCTTTGGACTGAGATACCATGTCCATACTTATAACTTGTATAACATAAAAGCATTTCCTCACTACTGGGGCCATGAGGTGGTCAAAGGTAAGGTTACTTGCATACACAGATCTCTGACCACTGGATCGACTCTTAGGGGCATATTATTAACATGGTAATTAGCCATGATGGTTGACATTCCAAAGGCTACAATTATGCATTTCTTAGCATTGAGTTTTCATTCAATTTCATTCAATTCAGATAAGCTTTATATATGTTAAGCCTGTACCCTTTAACAAGTATATAATGTCAGTTTCTTCATAGGTTCATAGATTAGTACTAGGCTAACTGCCCCTCTGGGCCACTTTATGCCATGTGAAAATCAAATCCTGAACCTTGTGTTTGTAATGTAAAAACCATTAATGATTATACCAACTGGGACACTTTTAATGTTGTGAAATATATATATATATATATATATATATATATATATATATATATATATATATGTGTGTGTGTGTGTGTGTGTGTGTGTGTGTGTATGTGTATTTTATATGTACATTTTAAACATTGTGTCGTGAGATTGGTTTGGACTGTGTTATGTGATCCTATTAGGGTATTTAAATGGATGTTTTTACTTGTTCTTTTTACATGCTGATGAAGGGCTAATCCTGAAAGCTCTGTGACCTGATATTTGTTGGATAAAAGTTTTTACTGCCATTCATATGTTGCCAGGTTTTGGAATTTTGTTGCAGCTTTATATTGTACTTCTCAGTGTCGTGCTATGTTATGATAACTTGCTCTGTATATACACTGTATTACCATGGTTCCCTATCAGTATACCTCCTGCTAACCTACTTTTAGCTTACATTCATTTTTTTAACCATCTCTCTGTTCTTATACTCACCCCATATTCTGTTGCTCTGACTTACCATGGTACTCTGTCCATCTCATTTTATAATAAATATTAACTTTATTGCCTCACTATAATATGAAATGTTAGTAGAGTTTTTCTTTTTTCTTTCCTTTCAGAGGCTGCTTTCATTACATTCAGTCCTGATATGGCAGGAGCTCTGCCACAAAGGCCAACTCCTAAACATTTTTGCTGAGAATTTTGTCTGTCTACAATGTAAGCAAATTTAACTTGAAGAACCTTGGTGTGTATTAACTTCAACTAATCAAATACATGCCTGCCTGTGCTGAAAATTTGCTTTATCACCACCCCCAAAAGAGCTGTCCTTGTATTCTAAAGGCCACATATAAAGCTGGCCAATGTCCTTTCTCCTGACTAATATATTACACTATATATACCAATTTCTTAGTTTTCTTGGCTGGCAGGTTTCTGCATTCAGGAAATGAAAGAAAGCCTGTTCTACTTTGTACCTCTCTGGTAATTGCTTTATATTGGCTATAAACTGAATGTTCCCTGTTATGATTTGACCTGAGCATGACAGGGTCAGTGTAGTAGAAGGTGTTGCTAAATAAAATCACAGTGGTGCAGTGGTAGCATTGTCACCTCACAGCAAGAGGTTCTCCAGTTCGATTCTCGGCTGGAGTGCCTTCTGTGTAGAGTCAGCATATCCTCCCTGCATTTGTGTGGGTTTTCTCTGGGTACTCTGGTTTCCTCCCACATTGCAAGGACATGTGTCTGGAGTGTTTCTCCCCAGGCCTCCGCTGAAAATTGGCTTCATTCTAAGTCAGACTTTCCCAGTAAATAAATGATAAATACTACATGCCTGGACTACCCAAGATAAGACTGATATTCTCACTGTAATGGAAACTTGGCTTAAACCCAGCATAAATGACTCCAAAATTGCACGTCCCTCCTGTAATATCATCTGTAATGACCTTAGAAAGAAAATGGTATTGTTTTAATATTTCCAACAAGTACCACGTTTCCCCTTAAAAAATTCAGTTCAGTAGAGCTTTTTATTACTTTTCTGGAATTAAACAATTATAAACAAATATGTATTACTGTTCTTTACATCCCTCATGGTGACAATATAGCTAGACTGGGAGATATCTTACATTTGGATAGCCATAAATAATTCCAGAAGAAAAAAATACTACCAGGTGATGTGAATGTAAATTGGTTGGACATAAACTCTAACTCCCCTACATGCAGTGTGAACATATTTAGTTTCACAAAACTAATTAATAGCCCCACACATTATAGCAAGACATCCAATTCCCTATTAGACTGCATCCTAGTATCAGACCCTAGAATATACACCACCTGAGGTACAATGGCTGACTGTGTCAGTAATTATCTCCCAATCTATACCACCAGACATCTCACACATCCAATTAAACAGTATGTTTATAAATCAGTACGCAACCTTTCCAAGTTTAAGCCAGTAACGTTCATTATTACCCTGACATCTATTAATTGGAACTTCCTAAAAATCCTCTCATTAGATGATGCTGTAAATTAATTTAATACAACGTTCCTGAATATCCTAAGCAACCTTGCGCCTTCTAGAAGGAAGAGACTAAAAACAGATAAAGCAATTTGACTATCGAAAAAGAGTAGCATGCTAGAGCAGGATAGAGGAAAAGTGTGGAAAGAATGGCAAAAATATAAAACACCTCAATATCTTGAAAACTTCAGAATGCTCTGCAATCATACTAAAGAGCAAATTAATGAAGACAAAAAATAATACTGTAATAACTTTCAGAATAATAGTAAACACAACCCTAAAAAATTCTGGACAATCATTAAAGAAATCTTGTATCCCAGCCATAAATTCAAGCCTAACCCCTCTCCCAGTAACTCATCATTCAAAACTGCAATACAAGTCAACTCTTTTTTCATAGATTGTATATCAACTGTAAGCAAGGATTTCCTAACATCCGGTCCTAACCCTGCCCAGCAGCCATGTATCAACACATCCATTTTCAGTTTCAAACCTGTGCCCACATCCTATGTAAGGTTATTCTTAAACAAACTCAAGCCGTGCTCTGCTTCAGCTGATGACCTTCCCAGAGAGCACCTTAACATAGCGAATGATAGCATTGCCTAGCCTGTTTCAATCCTTATTAATAGGTCAGTCCAGGTATCCCACATTCCCTCTCTCTGGAAAAGGTCACGCATTATCCCTCTGCATGAAGAAAGAAGGTCAGCAGACATTCCTAACTTTAGACCTATAGCAATGTATCCCCTTCTCCAAAATATTTGAAAATGTATTCAAAAACAATTGCTAAACACTTGCTTGCAGGAAGAATGTCTATCCCCCACATGACATGGTTTCTGTCCTTACCATAGTACTAACACTGCACTTCTAACCTATATAGATACTGCCAATGAAGCTAGAGATAATTGCAAAACAGTCTCCTCCTTTTTTCTAGACTTGTCTGAAGCCTTTGACACAGTTTATCACAGCAAACTTCTACTCCAGATGTCCTAATTAGGTCTCTCTCAGCCAACCCTTCTATGATTCAAAAGTCACCTGTCCAATAGGCATCAATCAGTAAAGTAGCTCTCCACCCTTTCTCCATACCTCCCAGTCACCACTGGTGTACCACAAGGCCCTATCCTTGGTCCCCTCCACTTTAATATTCTCACCAATGCCCTCCACACATCCACACAACAGGGCTCCAGAATATAGTATGTAGATAACTCCACACTAATTTGCATATCTGATGACACACCTCCAAAAAAAAATTACTCAGGAAGCTTTAATGGCAACTGAAATATGGCTTTCTAACTCACAACTCGTGTTCAACCCTAAAAAAAAAAAAAAAAAAAAAAAAAAAAAACACTGTCCTCAAATCCTTCTCCCATGAAAAAGCAAAATTTGAAGTTGTCTCTCTTGATAACACAACCATTGAAGTTACTTCTCACAGCAAATTATTAGGGATGACAGTGAACCATAATCTTAAATTCAACCTGCATATACAAAAGTGCATAAGAAATACTCATCAAAAACTAGGGATGCTTTATAGAGCCAAAAACTTTCTCACAGATGAATCTAAAGCTTCACTTGTCACTCCCATCCTTACTAACCTTCAAGCATCATGAAAATCAAAAACTGAATAATGCTATAACAAAGTTGTTAAATTTGCGGTAAATAATTATTTCAGAACTCACCACTGTATAGCACTAAAAATCCTAAATTGGTTAGAACTACCCCATCATCTAACATATACACAGCTTCTTACTACCTATAAAAGTATCCAGAATCCATCTGCTTCTCCTGCACTAAATAACATTCTACATAACTAAGTTCCCAGTCAGTCATTACAATCCAATGACCAAAAACTCCTGTCTGTCCAGAAATCTATCAAATCTGTGGGCAATTGTCTGTACCAATACCATGCTTCCAATGTCTGGATCTCCTTATCTGTATCCATCAGGTCAGTACACTCTCTCCCATCCTTCAAAACCATTCTAAAAGTCTTCCTAGCCAAAAGCTGTATCTGTTCTTGCTCGACACCAGGGTGAAATATATCGGGTTGTGGGGGGGGGGTGGCCTAATGGTTACAGTGTTTGCCTTACAAACACAAGATACAAGGTTTGAGTCTCACAAGGAATAATTGGCTAGGCTTAAAATAGCTTGCAAGGGCAGTTAGCTTAATATGAACCTATGACCTATGATCTGTAAATGTCAACAAATACCTATTCATACATCTCCTTACTCTCACTTCCTTACTTTTATCAATTTCTCTCTAAATATACAATTGTTCTGCTTTTCTCTCACTTCATATTGCAGTTCCTGTTTCTGTTATACTTACTTACCTTTAATTTCTCTATAAACTACAGAAGGGCCTCACTGAGACAGATGTCTGGTGGCAGAGCCATAGCCTCAAGCTCAATGCCAAAAAGTGCATTGTCATCCTCTTTGGTAAAAACTCTGTACCCATGAACTACCACATAGGTGGCAGTCTACTTAATGCCGAATGTGTGATAAGAGACCTTGGGACCCAGGTGGACAGTAGTCTCTTCTTTGATAATCACATCACCACAGTAGTCAGGAAATCCTTCTACATGGCACACCTCATCACAAAAAGGTTCTCATCCAGGAAAAAAGAGGTAATTGTCCCCTCTACTTGACACTCATTAGATCCATTATAGAGTACAATGCCCCTTTTGGAATGTACCTCATAAGACATCTGAAGCAGCTGGAAAGGCCACAGAAGTACCTCACAAAGAGGATTACTGGCCCCAAACAGATGCCCTACACTGACCGTCTCAAAAAACTCCAGCTTTACTCCATAGCATATTGCCTACTCCGAGGTGATCCTTGCCTAACATATAAAGCTATGTCAAACCCAGAGCTATTGGGCATGCTACACCTGAAGGAATCTTAATCCCTCTGAGCTACATGCTCCAGGGACCTAAACCTTGTCACCACAACAAACAGGACATGTAGAGGGATAGATCCCTGTCCCAGAGCCTTACTATACTCTGGAACAAGCTACCCATCTATGTCAAGCAAAGTTCCTCATTAGCACTCTTCAAAAAAAATCTTGATGAGTGGATGGGAAATAGGAAATACACCCCAGGGGTTCATTTCTATGGCTCTGCTCGACAGGGCACAGGAAAATAACTTTCTTGGGTAACATAAGCCAGGGAACCTTGTTGGCTAGGCTTACTTAGGCCCTTGAGCCGATCGCCTAGTACCTACCTATGAACCTATGAACTGGCTAAAATTTCTCTAACTATTAAATCATTGTTATACAGCTTTTATCTATTCTTAACCAATGTTTTCATATTATATCTAACTTGGTATAATTATTTAAAAATGTAGCTGTTTTTTTGTATTATTTTAATGACTGTAAAATTATTATTTTTAAAATGTTTTGTAATGCTTTGGAGCTTTTCTCCCCTCAGCCTCCATTAAAAATGAGTTCCTACACAATAAAATGTCAATAAATAAATAAATAAATAAATAATAGTGATTCACTTTTCTACACAGCCACATAGACATGCAACTGCTTGCTCATAGTGCCGACATGCGATATACTGTCGTGGGCAGTTGTAGGCTGTGAACAGCTTTCTACTCTTAGAACATGACATATAGACAACACACATATGCAGAGAAACATGTATCAGTACCAAAAATAAAGGTGTCCATAATAAGCATTACAGTGGATGTATTGAAATCTACAACACATAGTTCCCAAAGAAAGCCTCATGCATGCAGGCAGCATTACAATAAATAAGTTGTACCTGCTTTGCAAAACTGTTCCTGGACAGTAACACACAACAGGAGCACTATAGTCATGTGCATATATAACACAGACATAGAATGTGATATAGCCTAGTGGATATGATATAATAGATGTAGATCATTATGTGTATTGTTCCTAGACAGCCACTGTAGCTAGACAGCATGTGCATATAAGTACTGAGCACGTGCAAGAACAGTGCCATTTTGTATAGTCAGTCAGAGTGAATGCAGTCATGAGTGGAGATGCACATTTGAGTGTGTTTGAAGTAATGTGTGAATCAGTTAGCTTAAATACTTGTCCTTATTATAGTTCCTGACATGTTTATGTACAATAAATATCTTGAACCCATACACCACTTCATCGCCTCTTTTGAATGCATGAGACAAGCGACAACAGATAAGAAGACATACTTGGTATCTGGCAACACAGTGTCAGTGGCAGAGGTTGTGCACTTGCGTTTGTGTGGAAGGCTGTGGGTTCTACTCTCATACCAGGTAAATGGATTACTGCCACTGCAGTACAGCATAAGGGAGAGTGCTGCATTCCTGAGTGTCTTATCCTTTTAATGAGATGTTAAACCGAGGCCCCATTTGGCTGAGTTCGTGGTAGCTCAGATGGATGTAAAAGATCCCACAGAAAGTATTGAAAAGAGTAGGAGAAGTTCCCTGATGCCAAACTTTCCATAGTAGTAAACATACCACCTCCAGTCTCTCCAGAAAAGAGGCCACACGCTTAGTTGGACTAACCCAGTTCACAAAGGATAAATAAAATAAAACTGCCCTAACTCCCTATGTAAAGGTAATAATCCCATATATGTGCATTTCTCAAAATGCTACAGATTTGTATAACATACTAGCCACCATATTTCCATTGTCATATATCAGTAATGGGTCTTATTAGCATGATATCGTTCAGAATCATGTTCTCTAAAAATATGTAGCTTCCCAGGGACTGATAGCACAATATTCACAAAGGCACAGTGATCCAATAGTATGTGATAAATTCTGCAGTTTTTGCAAAGTAAGCCAGTTACATTGGTATAGAGGGAGGAGGCTTTGACAATGACCCAGACCCGGGTTTGCTTACATGTCTCAGGTACCTGTAGGAGCTGTCAGGGTAAGGAATTATGAGACTGTGCCTGCTCACCACTGATAATAATAACAATGTGCTGAAGTGATTAACGTAGTCCTTGTGGCCCTGGGCCTTGGTAAAGACAGGAAACAGGAATGTCTGCTGAACCACATGAATGGCATGCCATGAGGGAATATTTTCATTTTTGGAGGAATGGGAACACACCTAAAGAAAGGCCCATGCCTATCAGCACAAACTCACCTTCTGAATGACACTGGCATATAGGGTTAGGGCCTCCTAGCATCTTGTAGAGTGACACTTAATAACTTCTCTATGAGGTAGAGGAGGCTAAGGGGAGACATAAGTCCACAAAAGTCAGCTCAACTCATGTGACTTCCATGGATTTACAAAAAAAAAACAGCCTTGCAGAGGAATATGCCTATGGTGAAACACTTATCACAAGAGTCAGAGATGAGAACAGTGGAAGAAACCTGGATTTTGCAGATAGTTCTAGAATATCAGATATAGTTATAGCACCACACAGTATGGTCATGTCTGGATACGGGTATACTATACATGATCAAAATTTCAGAAAGCCGAAACCCATATGACCGAGACCATATGTTCGACTCCTGAAATTTCGAACATGCAAAAAAAAAATAAAAACAAAACACTACATTATTTTAAAGTTGCTAGCAGGGGGCTATGCACCCCCCCATGGGGGGCTATGCCCACAGCCCCCTTAACTTTAATATACCAATTCTGAGATCGCACTACAGTGCAGTAAATGGAAATTCTCCCATTCCGCTTAATGAGGAGCTGTCCGTTCAGAATGTTTGAAATTTCAAAAGTCGTACATATGGTCTTGGCCATATGAGCTTCGGCTTTTTGGAATTTCGAACATCTGTAGGGGGACCTCTGGATACACATACAGCTATGTGTTAGTTAACAAACCAGCTGTGGGTAAATTCAGCATTACCGACACCCAGCCATGAGTTATTTCTATTATACAATTGTGTTAGTTTTGTGCTGTGCTGTGTTTTTCTTGTTATTCATATTTTTTGTGTGTTTTATTTGGTATTCTTCTACTTTTTCTAAGAGAAAATGGTTCCAGACTTTCAGTTCAGGTTTAATGTTTAGTTTATTTTTCTTTTATTTTAATATAAGTTAATATTATTTTGTTAAGAGATATAATAAGAAAATGACATAAGTAAATATAGTTTTTAAATGTTTTGTTATGTTTTGCTGTTGTAATTTTGTTAATATTTCTGTATTGCTTCTGATGTGCTTGCTGTCTATCTGCAGCTGTTGGCTTGAGTTCTTAGTGAAGTACCTGTAATGAGATATTGTGTTTATATTTAGTTATGTATACATTTTATTTGATTGTGTTTTAAGTTATACATAAACATAAATTTACTGACTTGTTTTCCTGGGTCTGTATGTTGTAGATGTTTATTGTTCCATAATTTATTATTTTTTTTTCTGTGATTGGTGATGTTTCTGATGCATTTTCAAAGTCTGGAGCTTCTGTTATGGAGTTTCATTTTTTTCTCTCTTGGTTCATTGTCTATCTTATTTAGTAGTTTCTTCGTTTACTGAATTTTCAGGTGTTTGTTGATGTGTTCCCGAGATTATTTTTCCCTATGTTTTGAATTTATTTAATGTTTGCTGGAAATACGAGCGCAGTGATGTTTCACTTTTATGACCTGAAATGCTCATTATTTGTTGTGCTTCCATTCCTGATTGCAAAAGTTAGGTTACTGCTGTTGCTCTTAAGGAGTGGTTTGTATATCTTTTTGATAGATTTGTTAGTTTACAAATTTCTGGTAGCATTTTTGATAGGTAGTTGATTCCCATTGGATGTGCTGTGTACCAGGTTTTCATTTTGTCCAATATATCTTGTGGATATCTCTTTGGATTAAGAAACAGCACTGTTGTATTAGGTGGCATTTTTGAAGGTATTTTTTTGAAACTTTTTCTATAGGGCATAATGGGTCTGTGGGGGTTTTCAAACATGAATCCTCTAAGGAATTGTTTTATGAGGTCCTAATGTTTTTCTCCCTTTTTAATTTCTCAAAATCTTTTGGGTTTCTAATACCATGATGGGAATGGACCCCATTCCTGAGCCAAAGTATGATTAAAGTTCAAGAAATTAGTATTCTTTCAATGTTTTATGTTAGCCAGAACTGCTGTTTGCAGCACCCACAATGTGCCCAGTAATGACTCCTTCTGCAAGTCGTACAGAGTTACATGTATCGGTAACATATCCAAGTACAATTGTAAATTATTTTTTATGAGACCCATTGCTCCTAGTACTATTAGAACTGCCTGGGTATCCTTCTTCCACACTGCCCTCATTTCTGCCTGCAAATCCTGGTATTTTATGACTTTGTGTCTCTCTGTTCATAAAACACTGTAGTCACTGGATGTGGCAGTTTCAATAATCAATGCTAATTTTGCCTTCCTTTCAATGACTACTATATCTGGTTTTCTCGCATCTCTTTTTTGAACTGTTGGTAATGGGTGATTCCATCTGATATAAGTTTCAAAATTTTCTATAATGGTTTGTGGCTCATGTTTCCAATGGTTCTCAGCTACATCAGTATTATAATGTTTTCACAATCCCCAGTGCAGCAGTCGTGCCACATTATTATGCCTTTCAGTACACAGTCCTTCTGTCATTAGTATATCACAGCCAGCAACAAGATGTGTGACTGTTTCAAATTTTGTTTTACAAAACCTACATTTGTGTGTTTCTCACACTTGTTCAGTGGACTTTGTAAACCAACATATACATAGTCCACTATCTTGGGATGCAATATTAACCTTTCATCTTTTGGTTTAAATTCATCTCTCCTTAACCATTCCTGCATTCAGTCCTGATCAACATGATGTTGTTCCAAGATTTTTCTATACTTGCAACTGTATTTATGCATTTTTCACATTTCTTTCCTTTTCATCTGGTCCTTTACCTTATATTCTTTCTTTTGTTTTTTGGCACATTCAGTTGCTGCCTGGTTTACATCTACTTTTCCCACTTGACATCAATATGCTTCTGCTAAACTAAGCAGGGAAATCATCTTAGACTTATTCTCCTCATGTTTCAAAACTTCCACTACTTTTGAGTCTTGTGAGGTCAGCAGATATGCATGCAGTCCCACGATTGCAGACATATATATGTAATCAGTTTTGAGGAGGCCCGTACCTTCTACAGAACAAGGAATATTTAGTCTTGTTATGCATTGATTTTTATAAATCATTTGATGAGCATGAAGCATCCTTCTTGTTTTCCTGTCCAACCTATCCAACTCCTTTTGGGACCAGTCAGGCACTCCAAAACTGTAAGTTAGGACAGGAAGAACAAATTGGTTTACAGCTTGAACTTTGTTCCTAGATGTCAATGCTGTTTTCAGTATTAATTTAAGTTTTCTAAAATATTCCTTACTAAGTCTTATTCTCACATATTCTCTTGTTCATATTTTACTGTTGATCATTCATCAGTTCCTAAATATTTATACACTCTCTCTTGCTCAAGTTCTTTTATGTCACATTCCTCTCCTAAACCGGTGTTGTTTTGGGTACTGCAGCTTTCCTGCATATTTATTAATAGCAAATGACATTCTTATATCATCTGAAAAAGTTTTGACCACTTGCAGTTGTGCTTTCAGTTCCTCATCTGATGAACTATACAATTCTAAATCATCTACAAAAAGAAGCTGAGAGGTCTTTATACTTTGTTGTTTTCTGGGACCCAAATTTTAGCCATGACCTAATCTGTTAAGTAGACAACTTAATGGGTTAAAGGCAAGACAAAACAGCAGCAGTGACAGTCACCCTGGAATATCCCCCTTTGAATTTTTATCCTTGGAATAATAATTTGTCCTTCATCATGGCTTAACTGCAAAGTGGTTTGCCACTGTTTCATGGTCACTGTAATGTAATCAATCAGTGTAGGGTGCAGGGGCAGCTTGTGCTATAGGACTGCAGGACTGTAGCCCCCCCCACCCCACCTGTAGAAAGAAAGAAACAAGAAAGTAAAAAAAAAATTGTGAGTCCAGGAACTCCACGCATGCATGCTTGGAGTTCCTGGTACTCACAGAACTCCAGACTGCTGTGTTAGGCAGTACAGATAGGGGAGAAAGGCATCTCTGCCCTGCAGCCCAGAAGTCTGTGTGGTGACAACCAGGGGCGGCTCGTGGCATCGGTCTGCCGGACTGCAGCCCCCTCAGCCACAAATTACTATTGTGTAGTACTACTTCACTGTGTTTTAAAAATAAAAAATAAATAAATAAATAACCTTTTTTTTTTAAAAATTCGCATCCGTGACTCATGCATGCGCAGTTTAACTGCCTCGGGCTGCGGCGGTTTCAACAGTTTTTTTTTTTTGATTGCAGCCCAGGGGAAGCTATGAAGATAGCATTGTGATGCCCAGAAGTCTATGCGGTTCCAAACCGCATAGACTTGGAAGGGGCTCGGACTGCGACATCCTCAGGCACGTCTTGACATGCTTGCTGGGATGCATGCTGATTGGTTCTCACTCTCTTCCCGGGCTTTGTGCTGGGAAAGAGCGAGAATCTGTCAGTTGGAGTGATCAGTGGACTGTGGTGGAGGATTTATTTAGTGCAGCTTTTTTTTTTTTTATCGGGTCTAGTGTGGTGTGGAGGTTCCATTTATTTAGCCGATCGTCGGGCCGGTAAGTAAGTGTGTGTGTGTGTGTGTGTGTCTGTGTGTGTGTGTGTGTATGTATGTATGTATACTAGTATTGCAAGCAATAATTTAGAAGGGAAACAAACAAAGACACAATACACTGTGAAACTAGTGGTAGCTTCAGCACACTTGAAGTTTGGAAATCAGCTAACTAGAGTTTTGCAGGTGGAAATAAATCATCTGAATGTGCTTTGAAATAAAAATTAAGTCTATTTTCTCATCTAAGAATCTCTGGTCCATATTTAGAATACTATTACGCATGAAAGGTCAGTTGCAACACAAGGAAATAAAAAAGGACTTGGTCATCTCTACATTACAGAACATAATTTTAGAAAGGAAATTTTTCAGCACAGAATCGATGTTTTTGGCTGATTTGTTGAAACACAAAATAACTCATTTCCATTTGGTAATTATAACCATTTGTTATTACTGAGAAAATCTGTTAAAACTGCTATTAATTAACTTAGTAGAGAAAAGATGCTTATCTGTGGAGTCACTGATTAATGGCCTTAAAACTAAGCTATCAGAAAAGTTTATAATTTATTAGTTATGCCACGCTGAACAGAATAGAATTATCTATTTATCTGGCATACGTTCCATGTAATGTGTTATACATACTACTTCTATACTTATCAAATGTAGCTATGTGTACTTAGTGGATATTTATTAAGCCCTCTATATAAAGATATGACTACCATCAGACAGTTACCTGTGCTCAGAAAATCTAGATGTACCAGTACAAGAGAGTAGCTCTGCCATAACAGTAGCCATAAAGAAAACACTGTAAGTGATAGCAATCTTTCAAAAATGTCTTAACAATCAAAAAAGATTTCCATATATTTAAAACTGTAAATGTGTGTGTGTGTGTGTGTGTGTGTGTGTGTGTGTGTGTGTGTGTGTGTGTGTGTGTGTGCATCTATCTGCATGTGTGTTTTTGTGTGTGCATGTGTGTGTGTGTGTGTGTGTGTGTGTGTGTGTGTGTGTGTGTGTGTGTGTGTGTGTGTGTGTGCATCTATCTGCATGTGTGTTTTTTGTGTGCATGTGTGTGTGTGTGTGTGTGTGTGTGTGTGTGTGTGTGTGTGTGTGTGTGTGTGTGTGTGTGTGAGTGTGTGCGTGTGCGCGTGTGTGTAACTTAATATATTAAACAATCTTTTTTTAAGAAGGATGTCACAGTATCAAAGGTGCTTCCACTATGACTCATCAATTACAACTCTGTGAGGAGCAAACTTTTCTGAAATTTGACCTAATCAAAAATTAAATATAAGCAGTTTTTTGGTGGGCAACCCTCTGCAACTCATGTACAGTGTAAGCCCTCACACTCCTAAACTTATACATAACAACTCCAATGTTGCAACAAAACAAAGAAAAGGGAAATCAGTGACAACAAATGAATCAGAGCAGCAATGATTTCCTGTGAAACCTCAGTGTTAAGGCCATTAATCAGTGACACTGAATGAGGCACATAAAGACATCATCACTTAGAGTCATAGACTGATGATGAGGCACCAATCTCAGTACCTAAGGCCATTAAGAAGCATAAAACCAGATCTACCCAATGTTTAGTATTTGTATATTCTGTGTAACTGTCTAGATACATTTTTACATTTTCTGAGACTGGTACTATTTGACTTCATGCCCAGAGTACAGACACAATTTTTGCTCCACAAATACAAGAATCAAGTGGCAAACAGTAGTACCCATGAAATCTTGTACTGTTGTAACCCCTCTTACAAGATATTAAGGAATCTGCACTCGTATGCATTCTCCAGATCTACAAAGCACACATGGATGATAGTTTAAACTCATGTCCCCTCATCTTCATCTTCAACATGCATTTCATTACAGTGCTTTTCAGCAAAGCACTGAGTTCAACATTAAAACAATGCAACGGCAATGTATAAAGTAACAAAAACAAGTAACAATAAAATATAAAATTCAGCAAACAGACTGAAGTGAAGTTAAGACAATTATCAGGTCTGCTACTAAACGAATGTGAAATAATGAGTTACATTAAATGGTTACAGCAGTTCATTTTCAAAAAATAAGTCAGAAAGTCAGTAATTCAGAAGTAAATCTGCTCCAGTATCTGTACAAGGACAACTAGCTGATACATTATTCTATTAGTCAGATGATAAATAATGACAGACATTTCAGTTTCAGATTCCATACCCTTCAGAAAATTCATACTAATGCAAGATCTACTATTCTATTATCTTTTTAATTATCTAGGTTTATAAGAGCAATATTTAAAATTGTCCTTATTTTTGGACCTTTGTCCCACTTCTATTTATGGTTTTGTCCAGATTTCATGCACTGAGGTTGAAAGATATGACAAATATGTCAGGGCCATCACCGTCAGCCAGAGACATTTCAAATTGTGACATACTTGTTGTACCCCACTGCCCCATGTAGTGACTCTGGATGTGTCCAAGCAAGACAAGGAGCAGTTATGCAGTGTAAGTGTGCAAGTATCCCCCCATCCAAGATAGACACAAGTACTGCAGTGGCTTTTCATCCGTCCTTGATTTTGCAGAATGTTCTGGTTTTCTGTCATATTTTTATACTGTTGATTTATGCTTCTTATTCAGAAAATGCATGTTGTTGCAGTACCTGTTGGTCTGTGTTTAACTAGCAATGCGTTAATGACCATCAGGTAAGCTTGTCTGAGATTGTAAGATGCAAGTAAGCTTTAATAAGCATACTGTTAAAGAATTACCAACATTGAAAGCCTTTTTGTTGTTGCCATGCAGAGAATATTTACATAACTAGATAGCGTATAAGCCTTTGGTATTGAAATGCATATGATAGTATTTGTAATAAAGAACAGGATTACAGTATTTTCAGAACTTCGTTACATTTGTTGAAAACTTGCAGTCATCTTTGCAGGCTTTACACGTCCACGTAAACTAAACAAAATGCAATCTATCATGTATGGTCCATAACGTGTGCAGTAATCCTTTAAGCAATTTATCTTGAGTTTGTTTCTTGTTTGTTGTTCATTTTTTACTTTGATTTTCCCCATGAAACAAGTAGGTAGTTGTTGTTAAGCAGCAGGTCTTTTTTGGATAAGAAACATTTTTACAAGTGGGGATATCACAGCAATTGCTACTTTTAGCATGTTACTTGGTACTTTTGTAAAATTGAATATAAATTACAATTAGAACTGCAGTGCAAGGAGAAATGGTTTGAGTTGAGTGCTGCTTGTTTTTTTTATACTTGATTTTGACTGGCATTCCAGTAATGTATTTAAAAATTAATTTATTTTTTTCAAGCCTCACAACCTTTTTGTTTCAATCTAGATATTAAGTAAGCTGTCATGTAGCTGATGCATTGAAATACTTGTTTTCTTTTACACTTCATTTTGTCTTGATTGGACTCTCATAATGATGGTTTGACACCCAGGGTGGCATATTTAATTAAAGTCCCAGTTTTTGCAGTTTTCAGCATAGCCCCACCCTTTTCA
This sequence comes from Protopterus annectens, assembly GCF_019279795.1. Lineage (NCBI taxonomy): Eukaryota > Metazoa > Chordata > Ceratodontiformes > Protopteridae > Protopterus > Protopterus annectens. The sequence continues at coordinate 491,203,566 of NC_056729.1, forward strand.
AGATAGCCACACCCCTTCTCATTGGCCCCACCCATTCAACTGTCTCTTGCAGCCCCCCTTTGATTTGAAGTCACCAGCCGCCACTGGTGACAACCACACAGAACAGAAGGACACTGGACTGCATCGCCTGCAGGCTGGAGCCTCCAGCCTACTCTCACGGGGAAACCAACTAGCCAGGAGAACCAGAAACCAGCAGTTAGCTTGCGCAGACTGAGGAGACTGCCTAGCGGGACCGAGGATTCAGGACTGCTGCTGTGACTGAGCCGACTGGATTCAGGACTGTTTTCTTCGGGTAGTCTGTGTGTGTGTGTGTGTGTGTGTGTGTGTGTGTGTGTGTGTGTGTGTGTGTGTGTGTGTGTGTGTGTGTGTGTGTGTAGTTAAATATGTTGTAGTGGTGTACCAGATAGCACTACGTTCATCCCTCATACATTATGGGTGATATAGTTCACTTCAGAAGGTTAGAGTACACCTGTTTCACTGTGACTCCTATGCTGTCATGTTTTTTTTATATGACATAACATTTGGAATGAAGTATTTGTTAATCAGGTTGCTGATGATTCAGTATTGCTTGGGTCAGTCATAACTGGTAATGCTACAGCATGTAGAGATTTAAAAGGCTGATACTGGGCTGATAGCAGTAAGACTATGTAAAGTCCTTCATATAGGGAAGGTCAACTGTGTGGGTGACTAGTTGATAGACAGTATTAATATCCAAGTATCAGGCAGGACAATTACTCTGACTAATTGCAAATGCAATGACGAATCATCAAGGGCATTGCAAAAAGGTAACAGGGAGGCAAATAGAATATTTATGTTCTGCTTTAAGTAGAGCCAGTTCTAGGGGAAAGGAAGTAATTCTGCTTGACTACAGTTTTCTTGCAAAGCTGCAGGTATAGTTCTGCATGCCCTTTTGGAGGAGACGTTATCAAGACATAGACGTTTATTTTAATGGAGCATGTGCAGAGGAAGTGAGGATAAATGGCATTGGAACATTGTTTTATGAAAACCGATTTATTAGTTTAGATCTGTATTTATTTGAAACAAGAAATGAAAGAGGGGACATGATTTAGGTTCAGACATTTTAAAATAGAATCGTAAACATAGAGATAGTGGAATTAGAAGAGGAATTGGAATGCAAATAGAATGAAATATTTTTTATTGTGATATAGGAAAGCATTTCTTTACCGAAACTAGCTGACCAATTGAGTACACTGTCTAATAAATGGTACATAGTAAAAGAACAGAAGCGTTTAAGCATATTTGTGATAGGTGGAATAGAATGAGACGGAATGATGGCATGGTTGCTTCCTAATGATAGAACACTCAAGCAAACTAGATATGGAATAGTCTTCTGTAAGCTGTGTGAGGATGTAAGATGTCTGCCTTAAAATGGTTTTAAATGAAATAGTGTTTAGTTTCTACTGTGTGTGTGTGTGTGTGTGTGTGTGTGTGTGTGTGTGTGTGTGTGTGTATGTGTAATGCCCCAGTTGCTATATACTGGTGTTTAGAGAGAACACATGGTGGTGGGTAAAGAATATTCAGGCTTGAACGCTGTACCTTGGATGAAGGTGGCAAGGGCCTGAATTGCCTATCCACCACCATTTGTAAAAAAATTGCAGATTTTTGCCTCATATTTGTTCTGTTCCTCATAAAATATGTAGTTTCTGTATGTTTGTTTTTCCTTGTAAAGTCAGTAGTGCAGTGGTACACTGGTATCATTGTTGCCTGCCAGCTACAGGTTCTCTGGTTTGATTCTTGGCTGGGGTGCCTTCTGTGTGGAGTCTGCATGTCTTCCCATCTTACAAAGACATGTGTCTGGAGTGTTTCACTCTGCTGAAAATTGGCTTTTGTTCCAAGTCAGACTTTCCTGGTTAACAAATGTTAAATAAAAATAACAGGCATTTGAATTTCAGACTTCATATTCTTCAGAAAGCATATGGTAACACAAAACCTTTTATTCTAACAATTTTCTAAGTTTGTAACATGGATATTTGAAATTTGTCCTTATTTTTGGTACTGTATTCCCCCATTATTGGCTTCATCCAGTTTTTTTGTGCTAAGGTTGAGAGCTATGGTGAGAACTGAATTCACTGAATATGTTTGGAGGCTGTATTCTCCCATTACTGGCTTTGTCCACGTGATTTTGCTAAGAGGTTGAGAGCTATGGTGAGAACTGAACTCACTGAATATGTTTGAGGGCTGTATTCCCCCATTATTGACTTTGTTCAGGTATTTTGTGCTAAGAAGTTGACAGCTATGGTGAGAACTAAATTCACTAAATGGTAGCAATTTAAGTTTCAGTCTTCCTCTCTTTCACAAAATAGTTGATTTGGCATTGTGGTATGTTGCTCTGACTGTTTTGCACAGGGTCCCCTGGGTTCAAGACTTGGCAGTGAAATGTATGGTGGTAACACAGCATTTTATTCTAGCAAATTTCCAATTATACAAGCAATGTTTAAAATGTGTCCTTGGTTTTGGGGCTTTTGTCCCCCCCAATACATTTTGGCTTTTTCCAGATTTCTTGTGCTGCAAAGTTCAGAGATACAGCTGAGTGTCAAATAGATTTTACAAGGAGCTGAGAGCTGCAGGGGAACAAAAGTTTAGTGCTGCTATGCGGAATCTGATTGCATTGTTAACAGCGCAACAGGTACTATATTTGCTTTTGATGCAGAAGGCTGTGGGTTCTACTCCCACAGTAGATAGATGCAATGCTGATACTGTACTGTGTTGTAAAGGGGTGGATGCTGCAGTCCTTTTTGGCGAAGATACCTAGTAACTATGAACATGTTATCAGTTTGCCATCCATTCCTTATTGCAATATTACTAGCTTATCATTTTTTTAATACACCATAGGCAATTTATTCCTCAAGGGCAACAGGCACTTTATTTATAGACGAAACAATGACATATAAAGTTGTTTGCTAGCAGCAACCTCTTCATTAGTTACAGATTTCTTTAATGTGGAATTATTTAGATGACTTTTACTACTTCAGAGAGTGTGCATATTTACTGATACTGGTGGACTGTAGAAGTTTGAGTTGACTTTTATGATGGAAATGTTCTGAATTGGGCAGTTTTGTCATTATTGGTACATGCATTTTGTTTCATTGTTTACTGGAAAAATGTTCAAAACAATAAATTTAAAATGTCGTCTAACAACTGCACTGTATTGTACAAGGAATATAATTTAATACAATCAGGAAGGTGTATCAAAGAGCATGTGTATGTTTCGTGTTCAAGGGGCCTATGATTTCAAAACAGCCCAAAACTAATCTTCATCTGCCACTGGCAAAATGTATTTTCTTTGAATGTGGGTTTCAATGCTGGTTCAATGAATGTGAGTTTCAAAGGCAGAGAAGTTTTAATGATAAATCTATTTTCATTGTGAGACTGCATTGCATTGTTTAGCAGATATATATTAGTGTTTGAAAAAAACACACCAATAGCTTCTTCCACTGGAAATTTAATGAACGATCTGGTACCTCGGCAATTCGCCTTCAAAGGATCACAGTTCAATAGATTTCAGCATCAACTTTATATACCATTTAAACAATCAATTATTCAATTAATCAAGTGATGCAATCTCTGTTAAGAAAAGAATTCACCTTAAAGTGATCTCAAAAACAAAATATATGCATGCTTTCAAGATATTTTAAACAGACTTCATTTAAAACAATTAAATCCAACAAGATAAATATTATTATAATACATAAATAAATAAATATATAAATTCATAACATATGAAATTAATATAAATATATAAATAAATATACTTAATATTTAAATATGTTATAAAGCCAGTTCCTGATTCAACCCATGAGGCTTCAAAGTGTTGAATTTAATAATCATTCTAGTCTCCAGTTCCAAAAGTTTGCCTACAACATCATCTCCTCTGGAAATAAAAGGTCTTCCTAATATACTGAATCTCAAACTATCACCACACCCACCATGATGATCAATAAAATGTTTTGCCACAGGACTGGAAAGGTTAACATTTCTTATATCCTTAAGATGTTCAAGCACCCTGATTCTAACCATTCTTTTGGTTTGTCCAACATACCAAACATTTGAACAAGAGCACCCCAAAATATACACTACACATGTGGACCTGCAGTTAAAATATTCCCTAGGAGTATGTTTGATTTTGTTGAAACTATCTACATTCAAAACCCTACAACATACACTACAAGATCCACATGCAAAGGTACCTGCTCTGCTAGAAATTATATGACCTTTTTGTGTGGAATTAAAATTAAAATTCAAAATTTCTTTTAAATTCTTTCCCCTTTTGAATGAAAAATTAACAGTATTAGGAAATAACTTGCCAATTGCTTCATCCTGACAAATTAAATACCAAAATTTTCTAATGGTAGAAGTCATTATTTTGTGAAAAGGGGTAAATTTCGTTACAAAAAATACTTTCTCAACATCAATTTTCTCAACACAATTATTGGTAACCAAATGTTTGGTATGTTCTACAAGGCTGGGAGCCCTAATATGCTCACTTGTCTGTCCATCACGACACCGTAATAAGTGATTATAATCATATCCCCTTTCCAACAACCTGGAAAGTACTATGTTCAATTCCTTATCCAGCTCTTCTTTTACACTCGTGTGACTCCGAATTCTTTGAAACTCCCCTGAAGGCAAAGCATTAATCAGATACTGGGGGTGCATACTGGTGGAATGTAAAAACATGTTTACTGATGTTTGTTTCCTATAAGGTCTAAAATGTATTTTGTTATCTATTTCAAAAAGGGTTAGGTCAAGAAAATTAATCTCACTCCTATTGAGCTCATAAGAAAATTGTAACTTATGTTCATTATCATTCAGTGTAGCAAAAAAATCTAAAAACTCACAAATTTCCCCTTTGCAGATGAAAATTAAATCATCTATATATCGCTTATACATAATCATTATTTTTGAAAAATTCACTCGAATATATGAATTTTCTTTAAAAAAAATCCATATAAATAATGGCATATGATGGTGCATATGCCGCACCCATTGCAGTGCCTTTGATTTGTAAGAAGAATTCATTATTGAAACAAAAATAACTGTGTGTAAGACAAAATTCCAACAAATAAACCAAAAAGGAAGTTCTAGGACCTTCACCCAACATATGTTGGACGGATTCAAGTCCCCACTGTTTGTCAATATTGGTGTAGAGGGATTTAACATCAATAGTGACCCAATAATATTCATGGTTCCATTCTAGGCTGGAAATATGATTAATTAAATCCTGTGTGTTCTTAATATGAGCCACTACTCACTTCAAATAATCCTTCAACTGAAAATCCAATAACAAATTAACATTTTCAAGAAAAGAACCAATCCCAGATATGATGGGCCTACCTGGGGGTTCTAACAAATTTTTGTGAACTTTGGGTAAAGCATATAAAATAGGCACAGTAGGTTGACGTATATACAATTTTTTAACATTGTTCTGCGACAAAAACCCCAAACGTTCACCTTTTTCCAAAATGAGTAACAATTCACTGTTATATGTCACAGTGGGATCATTATCCAACATCTTATATTCATCAGAATTAGACAACAACTTTCCCACTCAACACTTTGAAGCCTCATGGGTTGAATCAGGAACTGGCTTTATAACATATTTAAATATTAAGTATATTTATTTATATATTTATATTCATTTCATATGTTATGAATTTATATATTTATTTATTTATGTATTATAATAATATTTATCTTGTTGGATTTAATTGTTTTAAATGAAGTCTGTTTAAAATATCTTGAAAGCATGCATATATTTTGTTTTTGAGATCACTTTAAGGTGAATTCTTTTCTTAACAGAGATTGCATCACTTGATTAATTGAATAATTGATTGTTTAAATGGTATATAAAGTTGATGCTGAAATCTATTGAACTGTGATCCTTTGAGTACCAGATCGTTCATTAAATTTCCAGTGGAAGAAGCTATTGGTGTGTTTTTTTCGTTTTTTTGTTTTTCACGTATGTTGCACATATATTAGTGTTTGTGCTGTAAAATGCAAAATAAAACTTTCAAATGAAAGCTAAATCATCGCAGAAGTGTTTATGGTAAATTGGGTGAAATAACCAAGGAATGGGACATTGGAATGGCTGCAGGGGGGAGGTTCCATTCGACCATGATTTTCTGAGGGGGGAAGGGCAGCAAACTCAAAGACAGCCCCAGCTGAACTATACCTCTCAACTGTCCAGATTTTTGCAGAATGAATAGATTTTTTGCTTCTTATTTTTGGTTTGTTCCTCATAAAATTTGTGGTTTTCTGGCAAATCATTTAGGAATGAAGTCACTAAATAATGACAGACATTGAGTTTCAGACGTCATAACCTTCAGAAAAATCCATGCTAAAGCAAGACCTGTTATTCTATCAACTGTCTTAAGTTTATACAAGAGCAATTTTTAGCACTGTTTGTATGTTCCCCCAATATATTTGGCCTTGTCCAGATTTCCTGCATTAAGAGGTTGAGAGGTACGTGCAAATAAATTGCTTTATAGAATTAGGAATATCTAAACCTCTCAACTGTCCCCAATTTTGGCTCAAAATGTTGCTCTCCCCCTAATAATCCCTCCGTAAAATGGCAATTTTGGAAGAAAACGTGGAGGGGGTACAATTATAAATAACTGTAATGATCAGAGTTATAGATTACTTTTATTTCAAACATGCATGTAGATGCTCTTATTTTGTCAGCTGCTCAAGTTAACAGTACTAATATTAAAAAGGTGTCCCTTCTTTGACAGGTTCCCAGCTGTATTGTCTGTTAATTTTATATTTTTGCATCACATTTTTGGTTTGTTTTTCATAAAATTGTGGTTTTCTGGCAAATCAGTGGCAAATCATTAAAGACTGCAGTTAGAAAATAATGGCAGACATTTGAGTTTCAGATTTCATACCTTCAAAAATTCATACTAATGCAAGACCTACTACTATTCTATTATCTTTCTAAGTTTATAAGAGCAATATTTGAAAATTGTCCTTATTTTTGAGCCTGTGTCCCACTCCTATGTATGGCTTTGTCCAGATTTTTTGCTATGAGGTTGAGAGGTATTAGTGTCAGAGCCATCACCATCAGCCAGAGACATTTCAAATTGTGACATACTTGTTGCATCCCACTCCCCATTGTAGTGGCTCTGTGTCCAAGTAAGGCAAGGAGCAGTTATGCAGTGTAAGTGTGCAGAGTATTCCCCCATCCAAGTATGACCGTGGCTTTTCATCTGTCCTTGATTTTGGAGAATGTTCTGTTTTTTTGTCATATTTTTATACTGTTGATTTATGCTTCTTATTATTCAGAAAATGCATGCTGTCACTGTGCCCTGTTTCTCTGTGTTTAAGTAGCAATGCTTTAATGACCATCACATAAGCTTGTCGGAGATTGTAAGATGCAAGTAAGCTTTAATAAGCATACTGTTAAAGAATTACTAATGTTGAAAGCCTTTTTGTTGTTGCCATGTAGAGAATATTTACATAACTAGATAACGTATAAGCCTTAGGTATTGAAATGCATATGACAGTATTTGTAATAAAGGACAGGATTACAGTATTTTCAGAAGCTCATTATATTTGTTGGAGACTTGCAGTCATTTTTGCAGGCTTTACCCGTAAACTAAACAGAATGCCAATCTATCATCTGTGGTCCATAACTTGTACAGTAATCCTTTAAGCAATTTATCTTGAGTGTGTTTTTTGTTTGCTGTTCATTTTGCACTTTGATCATGTCTTCCCCATGAAACAAGTAGATAGTTGTTGTCAGGCAGCAGGTCTTTTTTGGATAAGAAACATTTTTACAAGTGGGGGTATCAGAGATTGCTATTTTCAGCATGTTACTTGGTAATTTTATAAAGCTGAATATAAATTATAATTAGAATTGCAGTGAAAGGAGAAGTGGTCTGAGTTGAGTGCTGCTTGGTTTTTTTATACTTGATTTTGACTGGCATTCCAGTAATGTATTTAAAAAGTAATTTATTTTTTCATGCCTCACAACCTTTGTGTTTCCATCTAGATATTAAGTAAGTTGTCATATAGCCAATGCATTGAAATATTTTTTTCTTCTACACTTCATTTTGTCTTGATTGGACTCTCATAAAGATGGTTTGTCACCCAGGGCAGCATATTTAATTAAAGTTCCAGTTGTTGTGGTTTTGAGCATAGCTCCACCCCTTCATAGTTGGCCACACCCACTCCCATTGGCCCCACCCATTCATCTGTCTCCTACAGCCCCCCTTTAATTTGAAGTTACCAGCCGCCACTGGTAGGGTGCATCTTAAACATTTTTAAGCACTTTTTTATCCATGAATGTGAGATACTGTCAAATGCTTTTTTGTAGTCTATCCATACCGTTCTTAGATTCTTCCGCTTTTTACAGTTCCCCACTATGACTTTATTTAACAACAAATTATCCTTTGTTCCATATGACTTTCTTTTATTACCCCTTTGTTCTACTGTCATGAATGAGTTTTTTTCTAAATGACTATAAACTCTGTCAGCATCAATTCCAGTGTATAGTTAATACATCTTAGTAAAAACACAAACCACAGACCCCAGCCAGCACTTGAATCCAGCAAAAGTTAAAATGTATACCACACAGAAAACACAGAAGGGTCTAAGGACAGCAAGAGATTCCAGTATAACTTTCATTATCGTGTTTTCTGTATAGTTAATACATCATTGGAAGGCAAGTTATTGGTCTTTAGTTTTTAAGATAGCTTGTAGGTTCACTCTTAAGTAGAAGTATTGCTTTTCCTGTTGTTAACTAGGCTGGTGTCTGTTCAGGGTATGCATATAAATAGTTCTTACTCATGGTTAAATCTTCATATAAATATACCAGAAGTTAGGTACTGCATCTGGGCCTGGAGTTTTCCAATTAGGAGTTTGTCTAAACTTTATTTCAATCTCTCTGGCAGTTACTTCATCCCTTTCATATCCAGTACATTTGAACTTCTTATTCTTTCTTTTACTTTTTCTATCCATGTAGCATCTTTGCTATGTTCCACAGGATCTCCATATATATTTCTCTGAAATGTGTCTATTTCTTCTTTTCTGGTGGTGTTTCGCTTCCTTTTGCCTTATTTCCCAATTCTCTATAAAACTTTTTTTGGGTCATGTTCTGTATGGTTTTTGGTGTGTCTGTTAAAATTTGTTGTTATGCATTCTGTGCCATCTTCATATTTTTTTGTGTGAAACTGTCTTGTTTGAGGTATCTCACTCCTTCATTTCCAAACCACACTTTTTTGATGAGTCCATCTTCTGTGTTTTGGAAAAGTGTTTAGCTGTTTCTCGGTTATGTTATTTCTTCTGTTGTTAATGGTTTGTGGTGTTCTGTCATATCTTATCCATTTTTTCTGTATTTTTAATTACTGATTTAAATACATTATTAGCATTTGTTTATTTATTTTTTTATTTAACATTTGTTTACTGAGAAAGTCTGATTGGGACAGAGCTCATTTTCAATGGAGACCCGGGGAGAAACCCTCCAGATGCATGTCTTTGAAATATGGGTGGAAACTGGAGCACCTGGTGGAAACCCATGTGAATGCAGGGAGGACATGCAGACTCCACACAAAAGGCACACCAGCCAAGAATCGAACCAGAGAACTTCTTGCTGTGAGGCGACAAGCTATCTGATGTACCACTGCATCACTGTGTGTAATTGTGTTATTTTTTTTGTTTAATGGTGGGTTATTATATCTGTTGAGTGCTGCACATGTGGCTGCAAATGTGCTTATAACATATTATTTTCCATTTGTGTTTCGTATTTTACGGTGGAATTCTCTTACTAATGAGTTTAAGTTCTCTGGTGTAATAGTATGGAAGTCTATATTGTAGTTTTGTTTGTTTTTGCCAGTTTTCAAATATGTTTATAGTCCACCTTATTTGTCTTCTTGTATTTATTTTTTCCTTTTCTAATTCTAGGATTTGTATTTCTTCAGATGTTATTTCTGCATGTTTTTTGTTGGGTTCTTGTTTTCCATTAGTTAGAAAACTTTCTTCAGGTTTGGAGCTTATCTCCTCGGGCCTCTGCTAAAAATGGGCATGTGTCCAGTCGGACTTTCCCGGTTAAGAAATGTAAAATAAAATATATGGGTAGCAATATTGTCCTCATTTTTTGTGGGAATTGTTATGTTGTTGTACTTCCTCTTCTTGGTCTTGAAGTACTTTCTTGCTTGTTGAAAGATGATTTTTAATCTCTGGAATGTTGTCAAATATTTCTTGTATTTCACTGTCACTTATTAGATCTAAGTTTAATTACATGTTTTGCCCCTTTTATTTTCTTTCTTTAGAGTGTGTTAATGGCAGTTATTTACAGTATATGTGAAGTGAGAAGGCTCTTAGATGCTTCTGTAGTTTACCCGGGGATGTAGTTGTTTGTTCTGATGATATTTTGAGTACTATACATTGGTATTATTTGAGAAAAAGAAATCTGCATTTCTAAATAATGTCAGTGGATTTGACTGGTTTTGTAACAGCTTGAGGCTGTTTAGCATTGTATGTCTTATACTTATCTTTTTTAATTATTTAACTTTTATTTAAGGGTGCAGTTTTTAGTGGTCATGGACAGTAGATTGTTATGTAGTTTGTTTCTTCAAAATATGTTAATCGCTATCAATGTGCTGCTTTGTATTTTGTAGTGTCTTTTTATTGTGAAATGTTTATATTCTGTTTTCGTAACATAATTTGGTTGCAGCATAACACTGCGCATATCAGAGCCTCTCTCTCTTTTTTTTCTATTTTATAAATGTGTTTCTTTTCTATGTATTCTTACTATGAGGTGAAGGATGCTGTTTTGTGTGAATGTCTTTATTCTGGACACTCATGTTTCTTTTGCAGTCAGACTCCTTTGCGTTGTTTTACCTTGAATGTAAAATGGGCATGCTGGTTGGGCTGTTCAATCAGCATGATAATTTTGGAATACTAATGAGTCTTTACTGTTTAGCTACATCATATAGTTTAGTCTTTTTTTGTTTTATATATGTACCTCTCCTGCTCTTTTATGAAATAATAATTGGAATTTTGCCCTCCAGTGAAGACAGTGGCATTATTTGATATCAGCAGCTGAATCAGTCATTCACACAGTAATTTTAATGTGATGATTATTTGTAAATCTTTGTGGCATTTCATGCATTATATCATCAACAGTAATTACGTTAACCTCGGAAGTATCTGAGCCACAGTGCAGTTCATACAAGGAAAATCAGGTACATTTCTGATTATTTTTTTTCTGTAGAACATACCTGATTTTTTTTGTATGTAGCTATCTGGTATGCATATGGCAATAGGAAATTTCATCCACTTAATGATACGTCAGCAGCTGGATTTTTCTGTTGGTATATGCTCGATTTACAATGGGCATGCTGGTTGGGCTGACCAATCAGTGTACATGTTTTTGAATACTAATGAGCTATCATTGTATAATATATAATAGTCTGTGCAGTATATGCATGTGGGTGTGTACAGCATTGAATAGTGCACTGTGTTAAACAATGTGTAACTACAAATCATTAGTGGTTCATAAATGCTCATAATGTGATGGATTGTGAAATTGTAACTATATGGTACCAGCAAGTCTATTACTTCTTATCACATACTATTATGACAGTCTTTGTCATGCTAATAAAATGTAGATGTACGACTAAGAAACCGGGAAAATAGCATTCACAGTTTTGGTCAACATATTACTCAAATACCCATGATTACTTGTTGTATACTTTTTTAAATTTCTAGTCTCCCACCAGGACACAAGTGCTTTTTAGCAATTGCATTCTGCTTGCTGAGCACACTCAAGCAAATCTGCAGTCTGCGGCTACCACTCCACCCATACAGTATAAGAAGGAATCAGTACTGCAAAACTAAACACGGATATACATTTTGAGCCTCAAGAGCAGGGTCAGTCCACCCAGGCATTCTATTTGTATGTTTTATGAGAGTGAATCTATTACATTAGCAGTATTTCTTAGTAGTTCTCAGCGTACTAATAAAACTGACTGTTGTAGCCTAGTGTCTCCCCTCCCCCAGATAGTGCAGTAATCCTAATTGTCCAATAGACAGTATACATTTAATTCAGATCCCTGTGACTAAATTAACCATCATGCAGCCCTCTCAGTGCTTTCTGCCTTAGTTTGTATCACTTGGAGGCCTACCTGTATATTTGCATCTCTATACATTTCCCCTTCATTGCTAATGTATCTCCCTACTCTAATTTGTGCACAAACTGGTTATTAATCAGCAAGTCAATGTGAAGACACACTCCCAACCTTAATAAACTTTGCTGTCTCTTCTCTCCTTCACTTTACAGGTAGTTTGAATTCTTACTTACCCTCTCTGAGGCCTTCACTGATAGTTTTCCACTGATTGCCTCTCTGGTTTCTTTGCATTCCACCTGGTTTACATCCCTTGAGCTATCTCCCTCCCCTAATACTAAGTCTATATTATTTTTAAATTTCTAGTCTCCCACCAGGACACAAGTGCTCTTCAGCAATTGCATTCTGCTTGCTGGTAAGCCATTAAACCTCAGGAATTTGTTTAAAGTGTTCAAATTTGTAAAGTAATAGTTAGTTTTTACTCTTGTCTTTGTGGGCTCTGCCCCGCTCCATTCGCCCTTGCGAACACTTGGGCTCTCTCCACTCTCCTGCCCTGCCCCATTTTCCCTCCTGCCCCCACTACCTCTACATTTATAGTAATCACAGCCACACCCTTAGCTCACCCTCACATCACCTCCACCAATCACAGCTCCTCAAGTCAGATCACATTATACCACACCAACTTGCTCCACACAAAATACTCCCAATCACTCTCATTCCCATTAGGCATTTTTACATCACCCACACTACTTACCCATCCACATATAGTGCAACCCTATAATTCCTATTCAGACTCCCACCTAGTACCATCTTAAACTTTATAACCATGACTATCACACAACTAAGTCTAGTCTATCTTCTCATAATTCTTTATAACACCAAAGGTTATCACTCTAGCAATATCCCTAAACTTAGTAGCACAACACTACATTATGCACTCTCATATAAAGACACCACACATTATAATAATATATGCCCACAATTGTTCAAGAACTACATAACGGACCAGTTCAGAACTAAACACATATGCTCTAATTCCTACTTCAAAAAACACAATACTTTCTCACACTCCTCACCAAACTCCAACATCTGTATCACCATTTTAACGCCAGGCTCACCATAAATGGGGATATCCACCCCAACCCAGGCCCAAATCCATCCTGTCCAACACAAACTGCTCCAACACAAATGTCAGAACATAACACCCCCACTATCTACATCCCTGGGCAAATCAACAACAGCAGCAAAACCAACCATCTTTTAATGCTAAATATTAATATTAGAAGTATCAAAAATAAAATACCTGAACTCCAGGCTACAATAGCACACTACTCCCCAGACATAGTTGCTTTAACAGAAACCTGGCTAAATAAAAACATAGCTAACTCAGACGTTCTCTCTACTGGCTACAATATCATTAGACAAGACAGACCACTTTGTAAAGGGGGTGGAGTTGCCTTACTGTATATGTCCAACTTAACTGTACATCAGTTGCCAAACTCCTACCCCTCCCCCAATAATTGGGACATACTTATCTCACAACTTCAACTTCACCCTAAAAAGGTCATCACCACAATTGTGATCTATATTCCACCTGGTAATACACCTGCTAGCCTTGAAGACTTCTTATCCTGGTGTTCTTCCACATACCCACAAGAAACCCTTATTCTGGGGGATTTCAACCTAGATTGGTTCACCTGCATATCAGAACCACCAAGTAATCTAATAAATCTCCATGGCTACCAGCAGCTAGCCCAAATTCAACTAGATGTGATACAAAATCTAAAAGGGGATCCATCCTTGACTGGGTCCTAATTAACAACCCCACATTGTACCCCCACGCAGGCAGTCTCCCAGACACATTAAGTGACCACAACATAATATACTTTATACATAGTAGAACAAGCATATGCAAAACCACTAACTATATATCCACTAGAAACACAAACAAATTCTCTCCTGAGGTCCTCAATACTTTACTCTGTAACTGTGATTGGAACCCCCCCTTAAAAACCCTCCCACTTGACCAGGCTGTAGCATATTTCAACAAAACATTTCTACAACACCTAGACACTGTCGCTCCATTGCGCAAAATCAAGGCTAGAACCTCTACAAACCCCTGGCTCAGTAAAGAAACCAAACAAATCCTCAAGTCCAGAGACACTGCCTGGCTTTACTATCAAAAAAACAAACAAAAACAAAAAGCCTAGCTAAGTACCAAGAACTGCGCAACCATGCAAAAAAATGCATTAGGCTGGACAAAAAATCCCACTACACGACATTACAAACTAAATACCAACACAACCCCCAAAAAGTTTGGAAAAATGTAAACCAGCTACTAAAACCCAACCAAAAGGCTACCCCCAAACCTACCACCAATGACACTAAAGTTCCCATCGAAACACAATTCAACTCCCACTTTGTGAACTCAGTTCTATCCTTAGCATCACAGGATAGTTCCTTCCTCACTATCCCCCCCAACACAAATAACACTAATACAAGCTTTACCCACAAAACAGTTTCCACCACTTCAATCAAAAACATGCTCTCCAAACTAAAAACCTCATCAACAGCAGCTGACCTACTCTCCAGCTATTTCTTGAAACTCACAGCAGATGCTATTGCTATCCCAATCTCCACTCTCATAAACAGATCAATTGTTGAAAACTATGTGCCCAAACTCTGGAAAATATCTTATGTTACACCCATACATAAAGGTGGGACCTCTACTGAACGTAATAACTACAGACCCATTGCTTTACTCTCCCCCCTGGCCAAAATCCTAGAAAAATGCATCCATACCCAGATGCTAAAATATCTCCTAGACAGCAACATCCTGTCACCTACTCAGCATGGTTTCAGACCTGCCCATAGTACCACTACAGCCCTCCTCTGCTTCACAGATGCAGTAAACTGTCTCAAAAATGAAGACCTGCAGGTGTCAACTCTTTTTTTGGATATGTCCAAAGCAATAGCTCTCTAGCGCTATTTTATTTGAAGTGTTGTCTGTATTGGTTTCCCTTGTGCTGACTAAACTCCCTGACTAGAGCTGATAAAACGTTGTATGCATTAGTTTCACTTATGTTGTATGTACTCATTATCATGGGCAAATGTGTTTTATCACAAATCCACACGCTAAAGTGAAAGCATTCCTGCAATGGTTTATAGTCGCTAACCTACCGTTCTTGTTACTACATGGCCCATGTGGGTTGTTAATTATATATGTATGATCTAGTGATAAGTTACTTGTGATACAGTCCTATTGCTTATAACCCATATTTTTGTGTACTGACAATCTTCTATGCTATGAATTTTACCCTACTTGGCTTACAACTGTTATAATATTTTAGTTTCTACCTTATGTTTTCTGTCTCATGCTGATTATATTTCCACTGTAATCTTATAGGTTTTTAAAAGGTGTGCATGTGTAAGGTGGCTTAAAGAAATTACATATTTTGCCTCTCAGCCTAAAACTGCTTATGCCTACTGCTATAATTAATTACTGACCTATGTTAATCTACTACTTTTTTTCTCTTCTCCCTAAACAACCCAGTTTGTAATCTCTATCCTGCTGTAAGACTTCTGACCTGCCTGCCTTTCAAGGATCCCCAAAACTAACATCAAACATCTCAAATACAACCTTGAGGAAGTTGCTGACCTATACTCAAACTACCCTCCATCTAAAAGATTCTGTGAAAGTATGTTTGACCTAACATCTAAGCTGTATAGTTAAATTGCTATTATCTCTGAAGAATAAAGTAACCATTGTATGCTAAATCAACAATTTTGTACTAAATCTCCCACCTGAGTCTAGTACCCAGCAGCTATACCCCCCATCTGTCCCATAGGACTTTTTGTTCCCTCCTCGACTCCTATCTACCAGCTGTGTCCTCTGTTCTCTGCTTTCCCCAAACAGCTGAACTGTAATTTCCTCCATCTCGCCACTAGGTGGCACCCTTACCTAAGCTTAAATAGGCTTCCGGATACTCCTGACCCTAATTTTTTATGAAATAAAACCTGACTGCTCTGAATCCTTTTTAGTTATCTGGCATTTGTACCTGTAAACTATCCAGACCTTGTTTTACCTAATTTCCTTACTGCAGTCCCCATTCCCTGTTACTCACTACCTATATGAGCTCTCCCCTCTTACCTGGAACTACTAAGTGTGTAGTAGTATTCTGAAGATTTCTATGATTGTTTCTGTGAGCTTGTCTTTCAATTGCTCAAACCCGCTCCGTTCACCCTGCAGGCTCACTCCACTCCCCTACCCTACCCCCAAATCCCACCCACCCACAATGCATTTAACCTTATACTTCTCAAGCCACACCCTCATCCTTTACTCAACCAATCAGTCCACTTATCTCATTAAGCCCCTTCCCATTTCCTAAATTTCTCACATGTGTACACCCTCTAACTAATCTATTCCTCTACAAGTCCACCCTATCTATTTACCCCCAGACTTTATCATTCTCACAAGCCATGGCCATTATAGTGAGGCCAGGACTCACTAACAAGTTTCTCTTTTTCTTAATCCTCACCCCTCTAATTTTATCATATTGCCTTACTTCCTATGAATATCTAACCCTCTCTTTATTTCATCTCCCCCTAAAACAAACTACCCTATGTACTAATCTAGCCCCGCAAATACACAGTAATATTACATCCTCTTCAGCCTACCATCTTCCACAATTTCATAGACTTTACCATGTAAAGTATCGCCAGACCAGAAAATCTATCCCCTTTTTATGTAAGTTCTTGAAACACTCTCATACTCCTCTACAGCATCTACTACTTCATGGTGATATTCAACCAAACCCAAGTCCAAATACCTCCATCTCTGATCCCAATTCATCCTACCCCAACACCTCCTACACTCCCACTAATTCCCATAACTCTCTACTCATAGGCCACCTCAATGTACGCAGCTTAAACAATAAAATTACCCAACTACATGCCCTCCTAGACTTACACTCCTTTGGCATCCTATGTCTAACTGAAACATGGCTCAAACCTGCTAAGTATAATAATATAATCCCACCAGGTTACAACATCCTACGCTTTGACCGACTAAATAAAAAAGGTGGTGGGGTTGCTATACTGTATAAATCCAAACTACAGGTATTATCAATAGATGTAAAACCTCCCCCACCCAGTAATGCTGAAATGTTAATCTCTAAGCTCCAGATTAATATCAATAAATCATTAAACATAATTTGCACCTATATCCCTCCAGGTAATAACATTAATACTCTTGAGAATATCCTTAGTTGGCTATCAACCTCCTTCCCACAAGAAACTATACTCCTTGGAGACTTCAACATAGACTGGAACTGTTGTACCTCTGGCAAACCAACTACCCACATAAACCTTTATGGCTTTAATCAAATTATCACCTCCCCTACCAGAACCCATAAACCCAGCAATAAGCAAGCCACCCTAGACTGGATACTGGTAAACAACAACCCCCTCTCTTATAAAACAGGTATACTCCCAGATGATATTAGTGATCACTCCTTTACCTACCTAACCAGACAAAAAAAAAAACATTATATCCAACCAAGCAACCTTTAGAACTACCCACAACATCAAAAAAACTTCAAACCTGCTAGCTTCCAAGCTGAACTTAAAGCATGCAATTGATCACCTCTAAAATACTTACCTCTTGACAAAGCTGTCTCTTATTTTAACACAAACTTCCTTCAAATCCTAGAACACCATGCCCTCTCTCATACAGTTAGGACTAGGAACAAACTAGCACCCTGGCTAACAAAAGAAACAAGACAAAAATGATACAGAGAAATAGAATTTGGTCCAAATGGAGAAATACCAAAAACCCAACTGATCAGGAAACCTTTAGACAGCTCAGAAATACTACAAAGAAATCAATACTCCAAGTTAAAAAAACTACTACCAGAAATTCCAGCAAGCCCAGCATCAAAACCCACAAAAATTCTGGATAGGTATAAACAAGCCTACTCCACCCAGGACACTCCAAAACTCGTACACCTTCCAATCTGACTCTGAATACTCCTAGCCAAATAGCCAATACTTTTAAAAAAATTTTCTCTGAAACAGCTCAAACCTTAGCAAATACCCTATCTTCTACTAGCATCCCTAAGACATGCTCTCTAACCAACTTACCTCCAGCCTTAAAACTGCAGCCTGTTCCAACAACTCTCATCCATGCACTACTTCACAAACTAAAACCTTGCACTCCTTCTGCTGACCTCCTCCCAGCTAAATTTCTACAAATTGCAGCTGGTGTACTTGCTTACCCTATCTCCATCTTAATGAATAGAACTATTACAGAAGGTTCTATCCCATCACTCTGGAAAGTCTCGCATATTTTCCCATTACAAAAAGGAGGCAACTCAACTGAACTCTCCAATTTCCGTCCCATAGCACTACTCTCTCCATTAGCTAAAATCATGGAAAGATGCATTCATCGGCAACTCTTTGATCATCTCCTACTACATGATCTCTTAGCTGACTGCCAACATGGCTTTAGTTCATTTCATAGTACCACTACCGCACTACTATCCTTTATAGACTGTATTAATAGGAATCGCAATAACAACTTGCTCTCCTCAGCTCTATTTTTAGACCTCTCCGAAGCCTTCAATATGGTGAATCACCTCCTAATGTTAGACACCCTTAAATCACTTATAGTAGACACTTTAACTATCAAATGGTTTAAGTCATATCTAGAAAACAGACAACAAGTAGTCCTCTGGGAAAATAACCTATCAACTCACCTCCCTATCTCCCTAGGAGTCCCACAAGGTTCTATTCTTGGACCCCTCCTTTTTTCTATATTTATTAATAATCTGAATGCCTCCCTCAAACCACCTGCATACAATATGCCAATGACTCTACATTAATCTGTACTGCAGCATCTCAGGCTGAACTACAGTCTAGCACCCAAAAAGTATTCAACTTAGCAGAAGACTGGTTCTCCAAACGCTGTCTCCTCCTAAACCCTAAGAAAACCAAACTTCTACTTTTTACCCCTATCAAAAGTCTCCCCCTATCTACTTCTCAGTGACATCAAATAATGGCACTGTAATAGTACCTGATACCACAGCTAAGCTTCTAGGTGTAACAATCGATAATAATCTTAGTTTTGACCCACACATAAACTTAACCGTCAAATCACTTAATAGAAAACTTGGTTCACTTGATAGGCTAAAAACCTTCCTTACTCCCTCTGCCAGGACTACTATCGCCCAAACACACCTAATTTCCACTCTTCTATATGTCGCACCTATCTGCACCAACCTATCCAAAAATAACCTAAACAAACTGGCCACCTCCTACAATAACATTGCCAGATTTGCAACTGGTTCCCCATTCCGTACACACCATTGCCAAAATCTGAAAAAATTAGGATGGCTGGAACTGCAAAACCAAATTCTTCTCCAACAACTAACTATTACCCATAAGATTCTGTATCATCCTACAAATACACCCATACTCTCTACCCTTATTAGCCCTTATAAATATCTAACAACCCTACGCTCAGCAAATAAGTCACTACTAGCCACCCTTAAATCTAAAAGCAAATCTGGATAATGTCTTTTCAATAATACCATTGGTAAGTCTTGGAACAAGCTTCCTACCAAACTAACATCTCTGGAATCCACACCACTTTTCAAAAAGCAACTAAGAATCCACCTATCTTTACAATGGCTTTGCCCCTGTACTAGTCCTGACTAGTTGTTTTCCTCCTCTTTCCACCATCTTTCACATACACAAAATTATGCATCCCTTGAAGAAGAAAAAAAAAAAAAAATATATATATATATATATATATATATATATATATATACATATTTCACCCTGTCTTGTCTTATTTACATTAAGTTGTACTTTACTCTCTAATATTGCCTTTTCACGTGTTAATCCTGTTATAAACATGTCATTTTAGATTCTCTTATGTAATGAATATTTCACTTTTATTGGTCTCTATATCAAATTATTTTTTTTAAATATGTATTTTTGCGTACTATTTTTTGGTTACAATTTTATAACAATGCTGCAGTGGAGCTTTTCTTTCCGGGCCTCTACTGAAAATGGACATATATCCAATTAGACTAGCCCAGTCAACAAATGTAAAATAAAATAAAAAAATAAATAAAAATCTGACACAGTCTCACACCAAATCCTGCTAAACAAACTAAACCAATATCATCTATCAAATTCCACACTTACCTGGTTCCAAAGCTACTTAACTGACAGGTAACAAACTGTGAAATTGGAAAATTCTCTTCTCCTCAGCTGCCCATAACTATAGGAGTCCCACAGGGTTCTATCTTAGGACCAATACTATTCACAATCTTCACAAATGACCTCCATACCTCCACACAGCATGCATCTATCATTCAGTATGCAGATGACACTACCTTAATCTGTGCTGCACAAAACATTCCCACCCTCCTGCAAACAACTCAGCTAGCATTCTCTGACATTGAAAACTACCATGCCAAAGTCCAACTTATCCTCAATCCAAAGAAAACTCAGCTTATGATTATAACCAGTTCTAACAAAAACACTGATAACAGTCAATTCACTATCTACTCCACAAATGCTGCTCCAATCACTCCAGTGGCACAGGCTAAGCTACTGGGAATAACCATAGACTCCCACCTAAAATTTGATAGTCATCTCAACTTAACTATTAAAAAAGTACATGCCAAACTGGGGTCACTCTACCGTATCAAACCATTTCTTACCAACAACACAAGATCAGCCATTGCTCACTCCCAACTTCTATCCACTCTACTCTATGCATCTCCCATTCTGATTAGTCTCAACAAAACTGAACTAAGCAAAATGGAAGCCTGTTATAACAGAATTTCCTGCTTTGCTGCAAATTGCTCATATAGAACTCATCACTGTACTGCTTTGAGACAGGTCCACTGGCTTGAACTGCCCAACCTCCTAACCTACAATCAGCTCTGTCTCTGTCATTCTATCTATTACCTCCCCTCAAAAACCTAGTACAACATCACTCAGCCAAAAGGCCTCTTAGACCATCAAGCAAACTACTACTAGAAGTCACTAACAGCTACAATAGCTTTGGAGATGCACTATATAGTACTTCAGTGGCTAAAAAATGGAACTCTGTCCCCACTAACATTCAAAACACATCATCCAAAGCCTCCTTTAAAGACCTCATCAGGCGATATCTCAAGTAAAGTTGACAGTGCCATGATTGCTCCCAGGGCTAGTGAAAGAGGATAAGGTACACATACTAAACCTAGAGTACTTGATTAAGATTGAAAACTATTCTCACAAACACTGACTTATCTACAGTGTATGTACTGTACCTGTGTACTATGTATGTATTCTACCTATGTTCCAAATTTTAGCTCTATACCACAAATCTATTAAGTACCTTTATTTTTAAATTAATATTTTTTTGTTTGTTCTCTCCACTGTAAGTGTTGATGTGCTGCATACCACTGTAAAAACATGTCTTTTGTAATTTGTGTGTATACTGATCATGTCTAAATGTATCTGTAATTTTTCTATGTGGAGCTTTTCTCCCCGGCCCTCTGCTGAAAAAGGGCCTTTTCGGCTCAGTCAGACACCCCCGGTTAACAAATGTAAAATAAATAAAAATAAATAAATACTTGTAGAAAATAACAGTGGACATGTGCTACACAATCTGCTGACAACAGTGACATACATATGTATTATAAAAAATATTCAACATGCATTACACACACCAGACAGTATAGCAACCACATGTGCAATGAATATCCCTTGGATGTGGGCAAAGTATTTGTGTGGCTAATGACAGTACATATTTATTAGAGCTTAGTGTCCATAGGATCATAAGAGTTGCAGAACAACTGAGCCACAAGGCCATTCCTGCCTTGTCAGTGCCTGCCCTTAAGGCTTGTCTCCCTTTTCAAGAAGGTCTAGGCCAGTCATATCAGGGATGATTTTATAATTGCCCATCCAGTTATCCAGCTCTTTTTTAAAGGCAAACAGTTTGTCACACTGCTTAACTTGGACAGAACATTTGTTCCAGAGAAGGCATGGGAGCAGTGTGACAAATCTATCCCCCCACCCAGTCTTATTTATTTGTTGGAATCAGTTTATATTTCTGGCCCTAGTGATAGCTAGACTGTTTTTCTTATGGAGGTATAAGAGTTCTTGAACTAGTGCATCCCATATAGTCCCATAAGCAAGGCACATATTGCCCCTAAGGAAATTATATGATACCGTGTATAGAGATAAAGCCTCTAGTCTTTCTTGGTATCTCAGGCCTATAAAACCCTGTTCTTTTTATATACAAACCTCTGAGTTTTTCCAACAGCTTGACATGCTTAGTAAGATACATACTAAAATGGTGTTGTACTCAATAATGGGTCTAATCAGTGCAGAGAACAAGGAGATAGGACTTCCTTACATCTGGAAAAACTGCTTTTGCTATGACCTCTGCAAGGTAAAAGGATTTCCTAACCACTGTTGCAATGTGATAGTCAGATATATAAGGGAGTTGTCCAGCCAGGTGCCTAGGTCTCTTACTACCATTTCTTTTTGAAGTGGTGTCACCTATACTATAAGCTGGAACTGGGGATACTTATCAGGTGCTACAATGTTGCACTTTTTGGCACTGAGTTTTTTGTACACCTGCTATTCACAAGTGTGAGCTCCTGTGAACTTGATCATGGCTCATGGCTTACAATCATCTGTGAGGATTATTAACCAGAGATCCTCATTTGATAAATAGAAATCTGAGAAGTAGATACCGAATAGCAGAGGTCCCAGCACAGATCCCTGAGGAACATCAATGGTCAATTTTGTGCTTTCAGAGGATGCACCCCCTATTCTTACTGTGTGAGTCCATTCCCTAAGTGAGTTGGCCATCTATGGAACCACATACTAGTCAATTTGAAACTCCTTCAGCTTGTTTATCATACTTACATGTGGTCTGGCATCAAATGCCTTGGCAAGGTCAAGGCATGCTGTTTGAGCAGTTTTCCCAGTCTACAGCCTGAGTAGCCCACTCAAAGAAATTCATAAGATTCTTTAGACAAGATCTACCCTTGACAAAGCCCAACTAATGGGGATCGAGTCTGATAAGATTTTTTGATGTCACAATTAATTGCATCCTTATAATACTTTCCATGGCTTTGCGTGTAAGACTCAGTAGACTGATATGTCTGTAATTCCCAGGATCAGTAGTGGGGTCACCTTTGTGGAGTGGCATCACTAGAGCTGTGCACCACTCTCATGGGACAAAGACAGTTACTAGGCTCAGGTTAAAGAGGTTGAGGAGGGGATCCACCAAAATTTGTTTAGTGCCACTAATTAGGCAACCTGAACTGTTGTCAGGTGCCGTGGATAAGATATTCTTTGTTCTGAAGAGTACCTTCAGTGCATACTCTTTCATGATGGTTGGTGGATTGATTCTATTAGGGACAAGTGGGTTTTCAATTTGCAGAATAATTTGGACTTATCCAATCTGAGATTGGTTTAGATATTGATGCTTTTATATATGTT
This sequence comes from Protopterus annectens, assembly GCF_019279795.1. Classification (NCBI taxonomy): domain Eukaryota; kingdom Metazoa; phylum Chordata; order Ceratodontiformes; family Protopteridae; genus Protopterus; species Protopterus annectens. The sequence continues at coordinate 491,227,169 of NC_056729.1, forward strand.
TCTATATCAGGAACGTTTAATCCTCCCTGTTTCCATGGTCTGATATGATGCATTAAAGCTATTCTGTTTCTTTTGGGAAACCATAACAATTTTATGAGGCAAGATTTTATTTTTTGAGTATATTCCTTTCTGGTAACAGTTGTATTGTCAAAACTATATATAGAATGTTGGGTAGTAAAACTATTTTTATTAACTGTAGTCTATCTTCAAATGTTAATATTATTTTATTCCACTTTTCCACAGAAATTTTAATTGTATTGATATTATTGTAGTTTTTTGAGACTAATTCATTATTATCTTTGCATAAATCAATTCCCAAATATTTAAGGTAGATTCTTGTTTCTCTATAATGTGATTCCCCTTTGTCTGCAATTCTTTTTTTTTTTTTAATTTAAAAATAAACATTTTGATTTTGATTTACTGGAATGGAGTCCTGAAGTCCTGTAAAATGTGCCAATTAAAATATCTAATTCTTCTAATGCCTCTTTTGTATTGGATAATGTTAACAATATGTCATGGGTGGCCATGGTGGTGCAGCGGTTAGCATTGTCACCTCACAGCAAGAAGCTCTCTGGTTCGATCCTCAGCTGGGGTGCCTTCTGTGTGGAGTCTGCATGTCCTCCCTGTGGTCGTGTGGGTTTCCTCTGGGTGCTCCGGTTTCCTCCCAGATCCCAAAGACATGCTGTAGGTGGATTGGGTATGCTAAATTGGCCCTAGGTGTGAGTGTGTGCCTTCTGTGGAAGGTTGGGCACCGGGCTGGCAACTCGACACCATAAAACTCTACTGCCAATCATGAGCGGACAGGTGATCCGCTGTGGTGACCCCTAACTGGGAAAAGCCAGAAGAAGAAGTGACAAGTGGGCTTTGAAAAGATGTTTCTGGGGTGAAGTTGTTACTATATATATTTGTCAGTATGTTGACAATATCCACTAAATCAGAGTAGGCAGTATCACTATAAATAAACTCTGGAAAGTGTTGAGTGTTATTTTTTTTGTTTTTCTGATATAACTAAAGAAAGGTTAGTTATCTTTGGCTACAGTAGCTAGTCTATGTTCATGGGCTTCCTTATTTTTTCTGATGTCATATTTCAGTTTCTTATCTATAATTGATGTTCTCCTTAATTTGAGGTTCTTTAGTTCTAATATATAGCTAAAGGTGTTTCTTACTTTTATTATATAGTTTATTAATATTTCTGGATTACCACACTGGTTTGCTTTTAAGCGACCCCATTCACTTGGATCTAGCTGGGACAGCAAAACTGATACATTTGTCCAGGAATGAGTAGAACATGCCTGCATAACTTTTACAGTATCAGCATTATGAATAATGCAGCTATACTCAAATTTGGATACTTCATCACAGAGTTGCCTGAGATTTGTATGTTTAAATTCTATGAATTTTATGATATTTGCTTGTTATGGCTGGGAGATTTTGAATGGCAAAGTTACAAGACTGTAGTGTGACTTAACTAGTGAGGGAATACCTTGGGGGTGTTGGTACATACAGATGTTACATTTGTTAGGACCAGGCCAGGTATATTCTGTCCTCTAGTGACAGCTTGGTCTAGGGAGTTCTTGTTAATAAAATCTATGAATGTTTGTGCATATACTGCATTGGTGTTAAGAGGACCCCCAGTTAATCAATGGGTAGTTAAACTCACTTAGGATAACAGTGCCCTGACTAATGGGAGTTCATCAAGAATGTTTAGGAATGCTGTAAGATTTTTCTGGAGACATAGAAGGGTTCTTGTTGTATGCTTTGATCTAGTAGCTGATCCTGTTTAGTGTAATTTGAATCTCTATAAGTTCCACTTGTTGGTCTCTAGGTGTCTGTCATGAGATAACGTGGTTTCTAACAAATTTAGATTCACCACCACAGTTATTATTGGGTCTAAATGAGTGGGATGTAAAAAATCTAGATACTGTGGGAATGCTCTCTGGGCTCTTAAATTACATCTCTGTAATAACACATACATGGATGTGCTCCAAATGCAGGAAGGCCTAAAGGTCCAGCAGTTTGTTCTTTCCACTTCTGCTATTAAGCAGACCCACCTTGATATGATCCAGTGGTTTGTTTTAAATGCATGGTAGGTTGGTTGGTCCATCAGCTGGACCCTGCCTAAAAGGGGAGAATGGAGTCAGCAAATGCTTTCCCCAGTATGTGGAAGCTTTGGAATGAAAGGTACAAAACTGTCTTTACTGAAGCCAAGTAAGTCATCCCACACTGACACATACTGGATCCCCCCTAGAATGACACCAATTGTTTAACCAATTGTTACAGTCAATCATCTTTTCGTATACTTTGGCATACATTTGGTGATGGAAGGATTCCACACAATACTAGGGTCTTGCATGCATGTGTGACATGCAAGGAGAGCTCTGTTATGTCTTTTTTCATATCTAATAGGGATTAGTATGCCAGATTATTTACCCCAACATGTACCACCAGCATTTCCTACTCATTTGTATGGTTTAAGGGTCCTCAGGACTCTTGTAATGTTATCAGTCTTGGCTCCTGACAAACAGATCACCATCACTCTGATTTTGTCCAGCCTCATTTATATGGAATCAGTGTGCCTTACTATAGAGCCATCAATTGCTAATATATTTTTGTTTGTGCCTGAAGATTTCTTTGGTGTAGTGGGTCTGGCTTTTGCAGTTCCTGGTCGCTTCCATCTATGTTATCATTAATTGGGGTTGCAGTGCTTGGCTTATGATGGTCCTTGCATCTACTAGTGCATTGAGGCTTGGGCTAGGATTTCTAAGTGCTTTGTAATATGAGAATTTGATATGGCTATGTGTGAAGTGTTTGTAATATAATAATTTGGTATGGCTATATGTGGAGTGTGAAGCAGGTAAGGGATGGTCACAAGATGTGTTTACTTGTAAGAATGTTCCCTCAAATTTGGCTGGGTATTTGCATCTCTGACAACTAGACATTGATGAGCTAAGTAACAGATTATTATCTGCGAGCATCAGGTAATTCTTACATTGTTTAAGTATACTCAGTGTTATTAGGGTAGAATAGCTGGCTGATCTTCCATTTTTGGACCGAGGGGGCAAGGTAAGTTGAGGAGGAATAAGAGAATATAATAGTGTTTTGGCAGTTGGACTAAAGTATTAGTTCACTGAAAAATAATAAACATAAATTAATTTAGGTTTTGAGCACTAATTTAACTGTATGCAGTAAATGTTCCAGCCTTATTTGGATATAAGGTCATTTTGGAGGATGTTAACACTGAGTAAGAGAAAGTAATAGCATTTTCACTCCTAGTTTAAATTATTGATTCAAGGTAAAATAATAAACGTATATAAAATTAAATAAAATTTGATTCAAGCAACAAAGCAAAGTACGCAGCAAATAATTTGGTTTGAACTGGTTATGAGGTCAGTTTGGTGGATGCTAATGACAAATAAGGGAGGATAATAGTGCATTGGCTCCTAGGTAAGGTATTGATTTAAGGTAAATAATAAGTATAAATAAAAATTAGGTTCAAGCATGAAGACAAGGTATGTAGTAAATAATGTGGTCTAGACTGGCTATGAGATTAAGTTAGAGGTGTGGTGATGTACTGCTGCTACTTTACTCTGATTGGTACAGCTTTAACTAGAAGGTGGAGTTAACTAAGGTGCAGAAGACATAATCTGAAACCGAAAGTGCCATCTTCTATCAAATACAGATTTGTGCAGTGGTGCATGTTGCACAGCCTCATACTATAAAAATTGACGAGATAAAGTGAAAGAACAGAAATGGGAATAACATGCTAAGGATGAAGCTACCAGGTAACAGGACAAAGAGGAAGGCCTACGATAAGGTTTATGGATGTGGTGAGAGAGGACATGCAGGCGGTTGGTGTGACAGAGAAAGATGCAGAGGATAGGAAGAAATGGAAAGAGATGATCCACTGTGGCGACCCCTAACGGGAGAAGTCGAAAGATGATGATGATGATGGTCAAGCAAAAACTTTCAGTAAAATCTGTTTAAATAAAGCTACAAATACTCCTCTTGGAATGACTGTAATTATACTTTTAAACTGCATATGGAAAGGAAAAAGGCATTTCTGCTTTGAAAGGTCTTGGAAGTCATGATGACTAGCTGTTGAGTTATTAAGGAAAAAATATATTTTTGTTAATTTGATTAACTATAGAGAATTAAATTATGTGTAGTAATTTAACTGAAGTCCCTTAAAGATCAATTGTTTTCAGAATAAACACAGAGCTCATGATGATTTTATATCCTTTCTTCTTATCTGAAGAATCTTGCTTTTTGGCCTGTGAAGAAAATACTAGTTGTTCTTCATGTTTCACTGTTGCAGTCATCACATTTGGGTTATCTGCTTGCAGAAGCCCTCAGTCGGCCTGATTAACAAAGTCTTGGGTCCTGCATCGGTTGTTGTCTCCTCTTCCCAGATGTCAGGTCGTCAGGGGTGTAAAACATGCAGCCGATGCCATTACATTAGTCTTCTTGCTGTGTGGTGCCCTAAGCAGAAGCAGTTCGCAAGTGCCGGTCGGCCGACTCCTGAAATTTTCTTTTTCGAGTTTCAGAACAGAAGTCTTCAACTAAAAGCTAAGTACCCCATTGGGGAAACTTTTTCTTGCTCTAAACCGATGTCAGTAAAAGTAAATAATTGCATTTCTTGTGGAAAGCAAATACCTCATAAAGATTTTAATTTGTACTGTATTCCTTGCCTAGGCCCTGACCACGACATACCTCGCTGTTGGTTTTCTGCCTTATTTAAACCACGAACTACCCGTCGTCGGTATATTTTCGCTTCTAAATATTTTGGTGCTCGGTTTAATTATTCTGATATGTTTTCGGTAAGCCATCCAACTACCGACATTCTGAAAAAACGCAAAGATAGAGACAGGCCACCTAGGTCCAAAGCTGCTGACAACGCTTCTCCTAAGCCAGTCGCCAGTTTGCCGGTACTCAGTGAGGTGCTTTTGCAGCCCCTGATACCCACTACTTCAGATTCGCAGGCCTCTACTGAGAACCATTCGGAGTGTGCCAGGAGATGCTTCAAAACCTTGGATGGGTCCGGAGCCGCTGTGCAAGCATCAGCTTCTGAAGGTGTATTCAGGCCTACTGACTTGCGTATTAAACCAATGCCATCTTCTTCTTCAAGGCCTAAAACTCGAACTATGCCTAGAAAACTGATGCCCAGACTGCACGGTCAGGCCTCTATGCCTAAAAAACAAATGATAAGAATGGCTGAAGACCTTATTACTTTAATCAGGGTAAGCCAACCTTCTCCCTCTAAGAGACCTAGAACTGAGTTTGCTTATGATACTTCTGACCAGGATTCTGAATTTTCTGTTTCCTCTGATGACCAGGATTTACCCTTATCTACCTATGAGGATTCTGATGTTGAGGACTCTATTCCCTCTGCATCCCCCCAGAGGATTTCTCTTTTGGTGAAACCTTGCATACCCTCAGAGAGCATTTTCGTTGGGAAAGTCAGGATTTCCCTGATTCTAAAAAGAGGCTTAAGGATTTCTTACTCCTGCCCTAGCACAGGCCTTTAGCAATACCTCCTGTACTAGACATTGTTGATGATGTCTTTTCGGAATCTAGCTTGGCCCCTGACTCTTTACCTCCTGCTCCCAGAAAACCTAATAGATATTACAAGGCCCCCTGTCTCTCACAAGTTCCTTTTCAAAAATCCTACTGTGGATCCTGAGACCATTTCACTACTGCCAAAAATCCTACACCCTCTGATAGAGACTCCAGGGCGCTGGATAGATGAGGTAAGAAGGTATACACTTCTGCAACTTTGGCCATTAGGGCCTTAAACTGCCAGTTTCATATGTTAAAGTATCAGCAGCATATTATTGGATTGCTTAAACAGAAAATTATGTTGATTCCTGATTTTGCTGAAAATAAGGATTTACAGGATTTAATGCATTCAGCTGAACAAGTTGGAAAACATACTTTGCAATGTGGTTTTGATTCACTAGAGGCATCTTGCAGGGCTGCTGTAACTGGGTCTGTACTTAGAAGACATGCTTGGCTTAAGGAGCAATCTTTGCCAGATCATGTTAAAGCAAAATTACTGGGTGCTCCCTTAAATCAGGACCACCTGTTTGGCAACAAGGCAGAAGAAGTTCTTAAAAAAGATGGAGAAAAAGGCTAAATCTATGAAAACTGTTAAAAATTTCTTACAAGTACAACCTCCTAGGTTTAGTAGGCATTGGCCTTCCAAGAATTGATCCTTTCCTGCCTCTTCCAGACCTTCTTAGTCCAAACCCAGATCCAGCAGAGCACTCAGGCTTCAGTCCCAGGGTACACACAGGACTAAGCAGTGGGGGGGGCCTTCACTTCCAAATCTGGGAGTAATAACCCCCCCCCCATGGTAAACTGTCTCAATTACTTCTTTTTAAAACCTCCAAGCACTTCTCAACTGATCACCCCTTTGGGGGGAAAGATTGCTTTTCATGCAAAGAACTGGGAACTCATTACCCAGGACAAATGTGTTTTAAATACAGTGTCCCAAGGATACAGATTTCACTTCCACACATTACCAACACCATTCAGGTGGCCACATCTAACCCTAAATCAGTGGGCAGAGGCCCAAAAGCAAGTACTTTCTCTCTTAAACATAGGGGCTATTCAATTGGTACCAGAGGATGAAAAGGGACAAGGTTTCTACTCCAGACTTTTCTTGGTACCCAGAAAAACAATTCATGGCTTCCTATCCTGGACCTGTGTACTCTAAACACCTTTTTGGTGATTCCAAAATTCAAGATGCTGACTCTTCACCAATTGCTTCCTATGCTAGGCAAAGATGCCTGCTTGGCAACATTAGATTTAAAGGAAGCATACCTGCACATCCCCATGGGGTGGGAGGAAGCCATAATGTTTAATGTGTTTACCTGGCAAACACAAGATGCAGGGTTTGATTCTCACATGGGGTAATTGGCTAGGCTTAAAATGGCCCACAAGGGCAATTGCCTAGTACTAACCTACAAACCTAACCTACAAACCTATCAGGGAATCTTGCAGAAGATACCTACACTTCAAAGCAGGCTACACGCACTATCAGTTCTCTGCACTGCCCTTTGGCTTATCTATTACACCCAGGGTATTCACAAAGTGCCTAGCTCCAGTCATTGCATTTTGCAGGTAAAGAAATATTCAGATATACCCATACCTGGATGATTGTCTAATTCAAGCAGAAAGCCAGGACATACTTTTAAATAATCTGGCCTTTATACAAAGGGTGCTAACTTGTCTGGGGTACACCATAAACGAAAAGAAATCACACCTGGTACCCTGTCAACAAATGATATTCCTGGGAGCAAGCTTGAATACAACTTCCGAGATGGCTTTCCTCACGCCAGAGAAACAAATTCATTTGACAACCTACTTCAAACAAGTGGCCACAAAAACCCTGCTATCTGCAAGGCAAATACTACAAGTCTTGGGGTTCATGGCCTCCTGCATTCTTCTAATTCCATATGCAAGACTGCATATGAGGAAACTACAATGGTATCTAAAAAGCCTATGGTGTCAACATTCTCAGGATCTAGAAGTAATTATTCCTATCATACCTTGCCTACTCCTAGAGTTCCTTTAGTGGGCAGAGGCCTGCCACCAAAACAAGGGACTACCTTTCACACTACCCCCTGCCGCCCAAACCCTAACAACAGATGCATAAGGCTATGCATGGGGGCTCACCTGGCAGGGAAGTGCATTCAGGGCAAATGGAAACCAAGTCAAATGCACCTGCATATCAATCAAAAAGAAATGTTAGCTGTACAAAATGCTCTGACAGCCTTCAAGAACCACATTCTTCCAGGACAATTAATGGTAAAGACGGACAACACCACTGTTATGTGGTACATAAACAAGCAGGGGGGGTACACATTCTTACCCCCTCTGCAGACTAGCCATGGCATTGTGGAACACAGCCTTGAGCTACCAAGTGCATCTACAAGCTCAATTCCTGCCAGGAAAACTAAATACACTGGCAGATGGACTAAGAAACCTCATGGACCCACACAAGTGGAAACTGGAACCAAGGATTTTCAACATGTTGAAAAGCAAATGGGGGAGCCCAGATATAGACCTGTTTGCCTCCCCCCATAACTATCAATTGGATACATTTTGCACAAGGACTCTCCAAAAACAAGCTTGGAAAGTGGATGCTCTGTCCTTTAGCTGGAAAAACCTATCAATTTATGCCTTTCCTCTTCTGTCTCTGCTCCCCAAAGTACTACTAAAGATCAAACAAGACAAACCAAGGGCAATTTTGATTGCACCAGACTGGCCACGCCAACACTGGTACCCCCTCTTGCGCAGTGTGTCACTGTTGGCCCCGCGGCACCTGCCTCATACTCCTACCCTGTTTTCTCAGCAGGAGAACCAGATTCTGCACCCTCAGCTTCAAACACTGAATCTAGCAGCCTGGCTAATTACCTAATCTTTCCTTTACCATCCCTCAGTAAACCAGTGATGGATATCATTTTAGAGGCAAGGAGGCCTAGTACTAGGAAATCGTATGCTGAAAAATGGAAAATATTCTGTGCCTGGAACCAATCTCAAGGGATGAGCACAGCAGTGCTCAATTTACCTCAGATTTTACAATACTTAACTGAGATGCTTCACAAGGGCCCGTCTTTCTCCTCCATCAAAATTCACGCCTCAGCCATTTCAGCTCATTATAACACAGAACCTCCCCTTTTCTCTCATCCACTGTTCAAGCAGTTCCTCAGAGGGGCCAAAACTTTAAGACCACCCAGGAGAGCTCCAACTCCAGCCTGGGACCTTAACATTGTATTGGAGAAACTCACTCTTCCTCCTTTCGAGCCAGCTGCTACTGCAGATTTAAAATTCCTTTCTTGGAAAACAGCTTTTTTTTTTAGTGATCACTTCAGCAAGAAGGGTATCTGAATTACAGGCCCTTATGGCAGTGGAGCCTTTCATCATCTTTCATGCGGACAGGGTGTCCATTCATCTGCCAACCTTCTTTCCTAATCTACAGAACAAAGGGGAACAGATACTGCACTCCTTAGATGTTCACAGACAACTTAGATTCTACTTGGACAGGACTAAACCTCAATGGAAATCTGAACAACTGCTGGTGGCATTTGCTGCAGGGGCAGAGGGGAAGGCTATTTCAAAGCAAACCATTTCTAAATGGATAGGCCATTGCATTAATTTCTGCTATAAGCACCATGGAAAACCTATTCCACAGGGGATCAGACCCCATTCAACCAGGGCTGCATCTACCTCTGCAGCCTTTCTCAGAGGCGTCCCTACCAGGGGCATCCTAGAAGTTGCTACCTGGAGTTCTGTACATACTTTCACCAAGCATTACCATCTGCCAGTTTTCTCTAAATCCAGAGATGGCTTTGCCACTGCAGTCTTGCAGGGCCTTATTGCTGGTCCTAATGCTATCTAAATTCCTCCCCCATCCTTAGCTTTGGGAATCTACCCAAATGTGATAACTGCAACAGTGAAACACGAAGAACATAGTACAGTTATGTGCACTTACCATAAATGTAGATGTTCGAGTGTATTCACTGTTGCAGTCCTGGTTACCCTCCCTCCAGCCCCCTTACTTTCTTTTGGCTATACCTCTACTCTCCTTTACTATGCTTAAAAGCTTTTTGGTGTATTTGCTTTTTGTTGGAGGTATAACCTTGTATATTTATAGATTTAATTGCTTACCATTGGGGGGCACCTGACATCTGGGGCAAGAAAAACTGATGGAATGGTGTCGGCTGCATGTTTTATACCCCTTAAGACCTGACGTCACGGAAGAGGAGACAGCAACCGATGCAGGACCCAAGACTTTGTTAATCAGGCCGACTGAGGGCTACTGCAAGCAGATAACCCAAATGTGATGACTGCAACAGTAAATACACTCGAACATCTACATTTATGGTAAGTGTACACAACGGTACTTTCTGAATGAAAGTCAGATGTCTGTGGGCCAGCGTTGGTAGTATGACTGTTGGAGACCTGCGAAGCTTACCAGCAACACAATGACAAACACCTCTTCTCAAAAGGTGAGAGTAGTTTTCAGTAGAGGTCACAATCACAGGTTTGAAATATCAGTTTCTCAGATCTGATTTTGGAGATGATAATCTTTGCTTTAGTTATGCATGGGATTTTCTGACTACAAAAATGTGGCTGTATTGTTTCTGGTGTATTTTAGAGCATTAGAGCAATGGAAAATGTAGTTCTGCAGGCTATATTTAACTGGTAGTTATATGTTGATGGACAACTGTGCACATAGCAAAAGTGTGCAGTTTCACAAGTTGTTGCAGTATAAATATTTTTATGAACCTAACTGTATCAAATACATTTTCTTTTTCAATGTCATGAGACTTAACTAACATAATGAAGCAAAACTGCTCATTTTATTGAATGATTTTCTTAACTTAGTTCATCGAGTGTGTGTGTGTGTGTGTGTGTGTGTGTGTGTGTGTGTGTGTGTGTGTGTGTGTGTGTGTGTGTGTGTGTGTGTGTGTGTGTGTGTCTATGCAGGTTTCCTATGTTATCTTTACTAATTCAGATATTCTTTTTCTAAAGTCCAATCTTCTCTATTTTAATTATGTATGTTTCTTCACACTTTATTCTCTCTCTCTCTAACACACACACACACACACACACACACACACACACACACACACACACACACACACACACACACACAGACATACTCTTTTATTTAATTTATTTATTTATTTATTGGTGAAAGATTGAAAAAAAAGTTATCTTCAGTTTCAAAACAAGTTAATAAATTCAAAATAATTCTGCGGGTCTCAGTGTGAAATATGATATATGTGGGTTGTGACTGGAAACTGTCTGGAAGGTATACATCTGGTAGCATTTCTGAGAGAGGTGCAGTCTTATTTTTCACATCAACTAAGTATGACGTTTGTTTCTCTGCATGCTGCTCATTTTAAGATGCTGCAGTATAAAAATTTAGGACAGGTATTGCTTGAATAATGCTTTGTTTCACAGCTCTCAACCTTCCATCTCCAAAATGAGGAACACTAGCCCTCATAATGTGGAACAAATGTGCAAAATGAGGAACACATACTAATGGCTTACTAACAACTTTAACTAGGAAGGCCGTAGGATGGTTAAAATATACTAGTTTTACTTATAAAGAAGATCTTTTAATGAATTAATATGATTAATTTCTATTTACCATGGATTTCACTTAAAAAATTCCTAACATTCAATGTGTGACAGACTCTTTCAATGTGGAACTTTGAGGAACATGAACTTTTTAAGACCCGAAATGAGGTACATTCCTCGTAATGAGGTACACTTGAGAGGTATGCTTTGTTTATCCTATGTTGTGATAATATAGTTATAAGTACATGCCTACCCCTTAAATGTCCCCCCCAGCATGAAACAGTTTTTGACTCATAATTTTGACATGTAAAGTATTTTGATCTCCTGCTAAATTACAGAGGATTACAGTGTCAATAACAGCAGAAATTAGATTTTTATGCATTTTATTGTTCAGAATGTGCACGCTAAAGCAAAACCTGTTGTTCTATTAAGTTATTAAGTTACTTATAGTAATATTAAAAAAACTTTCCTGATTTTGGACATTTGCCCCCATTATTTTCAGCTTTGTTCAGATTTCTTGAGCAGATAAGTTGAGAGGTATGAGTATGTGCATCAGTACTCCTCATTCACTGCTATTAATTTCAGGCCTACTACTGGAGTGATAAAGATGGCTGATAGCCTGATAATGTTTAAGTGCCTTCCCTCTACTCCATCTGCCATTAAAGGCAGACACAGACATATGCAAACGTGTGTATGCACAAACAGAAACACACACACACACACACACATACAGACACCCCCCACGCACACATCCACCCCCACACACACACTCTGTTTCTCTCACTGTCATATCATATTTAGCAATTAATTATATCCATTGGTTCTGTCTAGAGATATCCTTGCCTGTCTGTCAGTTAAGCAGTTAGTAAAAGAATGTTCATGCAGAAAAAATGTGGAACCTGAATTTAGGTGGAGCTTTGAGGCTGTAGACTTACACGATACTGCTATGTGATGTCTTGTTTATGTTACACACTTATTTATTTGACATTTGTTGACTGGGATTAGTCTGAGTGAGCCGAAGCCCTTTCTCAGTGGAGGCCCGGGGAGAAAAGCACACCTGAATGCCTTGATAAAGGGAATCTTAGAAATGATCGAGTTGGCAGACAGGCATAACTAATGATAAATGGTGGGAACATAGTATAGGAATGGATTACAAAAATGGAAGATGTATTTGATAGATAACAAGTCCTTATCTGGGGACTATATTTATTATAAAATTTTAATATCTTTGGCTTTAAATGATTTGCAGAATAATAAGAGTCATTTGCTCTTTTTCCTTCCACTTTTTCAGAGGATAAACACATCAAATAAAATTAGTGTTTCATGGACCCAGCCATTTAGAACACCACAGTGTTCACTTTAATGGCACATTTAAAAAGCAGCTGTGTTAAATCAGCAAGGGGCGTACTTCAAATTCTTTCTGGAAGATATATAAATAAATTGTGCTTAATTTGAAATATACCCTGGTAAAAGAGAAAAGCTAAAAACATGACAGCATGAAACAGCATTAAGTATGCACAGTGTAATTTTCCATTTGATAGCGCTTCGGGAAGATTTTCTTTAATGCAGATGTTTCTCAAAGCAGCTTACATGCTGTTTTATCTTAATGACCCCCATTTACTAAAAACACAGTCTACCCTGATTTAAGTAGTCTGTAGAATATCAGAAGCTGAAAATTTTCATGCAGATTATTTCCAGGAAATCAAACTAAACTGGCAACGTTCTAACTTTACAAAGAGCTTACCCTTTTAAGAACTAACTGAACGCCAGTTTTGGCCTGCACAGATGAAATATAGGGGGTAGTGCTGCAAAACAAGTCTTCAGTCTAACTGATAAAGCTTGTAGCCACCTGCAGCAACAGGAGTTCAGAACTTGGATGCACAAAAATTGCAGTGGTGGGAAACAGGATCTTAGTATTACACATTATTTCCTTTTGTTTTTCATTTTTGCATTTTAGGCTTGTCTAAAAGGAATCAGTATGTATCTATTAGAAGAAGCCTTGACTTGTAATGTTTTTAAGTCACAGTACACATAAAAAGGTTAATACTGTCACAGCACTGCCAAGGCTACATTTCTGTTGGGAAACTGGTGAGTGTGATGAGAAGAGTCCTTGGTAGCAAAGTTCTAGATACCTCTGTATTCATTAAATAATGGCATAAAAACTCAGCCTTGCAGTCTTCCCCTATTCACATGGATGAAATTGAGTTTGGATAATTTTACAGTGCCAGTTTATATTCTTTTTGTTAGCTTTAAACACTACAAGTTAAACAAAGAAAAATTAAATGTTTGTAGATTTCTAGGAGATAAAATTGAAATCAAGCTTTGATCTACTGCTGAGCCTGTAAATTAAATAGCACCTGCCTCTAAACACAAACACACACACACACACACACACACACACACACACACACACACACACACACACACACACACACACACACACACATTTAGATATAGCTCCAGCTTATTAGTGGAATACAGGAAGGCTGTTGTCTGCAGCCTGGCTACCTCACAGGCTAACACAACGCTCTTTTCTTCACACTCCAGAATATAGTAACATGCAAAGTAGTAACTGTCACATATCTCTCAACTGTACAGATTTTCGCAGTATGTCCAGATTTTTGTCTCATATTTTTGGTCTGTTTCTCAATAAAAATGTGGTTTTCAGGCAAATCATTGAGGATTGAAGTCAGAAAATAATAACATACATTTGATATTCAGACTTCATACCCCTTAGAAAATTTGTGCTAATGCAAAACCTGTTATTCTATCAACTTTCTAAGTTTGTAAGAGCAATATTTAGTTTGTAAGAGCAATATTTAAAGGTTGTCCATATTTTGGGACTTTGTTCCCCCATTGTTTATGGCTTTGTCCAGATTTCCTGTCCTAAGAGTTTGAAAGGTTTGATAACACATGCCGATGTGCAGAAATAATCTGCTCACCATGTGCTGCTCATCAGGCCAGGCATCACACTTCATACCACAACAAGTGGCATTTTTATGGTTTATATAAAGGAAATATATAAACTGCTACATAAATTGAATAAACTTATTGCTGTGGCAGTGGCACATTCCAACTCGTTTCTTTCCATGGTGGTTATCTAATTGCTAGTATCTAATGGTACAGTTCACCAAGACCTCAACTCTTGTACTGCTTACTTCCTCCAGCAGATGATGGACTGCTAAGCAGGTTTCCTCACAGCCAATATGTTTTCAGTATTCACCCTTTAGTGAGGAAAAAAAAACACAAGACTATACATTTTCCAAGGCCCATGCCAACTATGAGTTCATGTCAGATACTTGTAACTTAGCAGAACCAGTAAGGTTAGTTGCTGATTCTTGGAACCTTCTGATAGGTTTTTGTGCAATTTTTTTTTTTTTGCATCCAGTCAAGCTTTTATTAACTGCAGTGGACCATTTTTCATGTGAAAGCCCATTTCATCAAAAAAGAAAATTATCTTCCTCTGTGCAATCAAGATTAGTGGGAATAATAAACAAGGTTTCAGATTTCTACATATAGCCAGATAAGATGTTCATAGGTTCACAGGAGATTACTAGGCTAATGGCTTAACAGCCCTTACAAGCCCAACCAATATAACCTGATTTTATCCAATATATGGCCTCTTGGGGCAAGAAGATGGCTGGGGTTTGTGCCTATGGCTTGAGTATCTTACAGATTGCCCTTGATCATAAGGGACATAGGTGCTACCCCAGGTGTGAATTTGCAATTCCCCATCCATTGATCAAACTGCATTTAAAGAGGCCCGAAAAGGGCTCTGCTTAATGTGAATATCAAGCCTGTTCCAGAAAAGGGACAATCTCTCAGACGCATATCTGTCTCTCCAGCATGCTTTGTTTGAGTCACTGACTAAGTTTAGACCCTAGATCGGGTGACCCTCGGGCTGTTTGAATTATGGATGTGTAGCAGCTCCATCAAGACTGGACTTGTGAGTGCCCTGTAGGTCAGGCATAGGTCACCCATTAATAGTCAGTAGGAGAGAGAGTAAAGGGATAGAGCTGTTAGTGTATCTGCATAGTTTATGTTGTTTACACCCTGTATTTTCTTTGTGAGGAACGTCTGAGGTCGCTCCAGCTTCTGTAAGTGCCTAGTCACGTACATGTCAAAGGGTGCACCATACTCAATTATTGGTCTAATGAGAGATGAAAACAGAGGTACTATAATTTCCTTGGATCTGGATGTCGTACCTTTACTTATACATTTTGCCATACAGAAGGACTTTCTCATCACTGCGTATAGATGGCGGTCAAAGTTCAGGCTACTATCTATCTGTGTACCTAGATCTCTCCCCTCTACGTCTACCCTTAGGAGTGTGCTATTGATGTTGTAGTTTGCAGGGATAGCTGACTCCTCAAACGGTATGATAATGTATTTTTTCACATTTAGTTTTAGGTCATGGTTCTGGCACCAATCATTTGTCTGATCTACACCTTCCTGAAGGATATCTACATCACTGGGGAATTCAATGAATGCCCCCAGCTTGCAGTCATAAGCAAACTTTGTCATCCAGAAACCTTCCATATTAGCTATGACTTCAGAGAAGTATATTCTGAAGTGCAGTGGTCCCAGCACTGAGCCCTGTGGCACACCACTAGCAACTTGCCTGTTGCTGGATCTGGATTCACCTGCTTTAACCACGTGTCCTATCCATAAGCCAACAGGCTATCCATTTGGTGATATTGGGATTTATGCCCAGTTTTGTGAGTTTACTTATAATACCTGAGTAGGGAATTGTGTCAAATGCTTTGGCCAGGTAGAGGTAGGTGGTATGTATGGTTTTACCCTCATCCATGGCTTTAGTGACTTTCTCAAAGCAATCCAGTAGAATCAGTAGGCATAACCTGCACTTGGCAAAGCTGAAATGGAGTTGGGTCCAGTGTTTGGAGGTTTCCTCTGTCATTATTTACCAGATCCATGATTGTTCTTTCCATGGCCTTACATATAAGACTAGTCAAACGTATGGGTCTGTAATTTCCCTGGTTAATGCAGAGGGATGAATCCTACTGACCTGCACTCTATCAGGAGAAAGCCAGTCCAGAGACTGCGGTTAAATAGAGATCCTAATGGGCCTAATAAGCCCTGATTTAAGCTGTTTAAGGGGCAACCTGTTATATCATCAGGCCCCATTTGAGCCAGGTTTTACCTTTAGGGAGTGCACTAGCAACCTGTTCTTTGGTGATAATCAACAATGAAGTGGTGGAGGGTATTTCTTGAGAGAGAACTGAGGGTGGTGGGGAGGTGAAATTTGAACAGCATTTTTCAGCCAACAGATTTGCTATATCTTCTTGCTGAGTATAGGTGATGCCATCTACAACTAATTCCCCACATTACTGGGTGTTGTCCTTAAGACTGCAGACATAACTAAAAAATACCTTATTGTTATCCTTAGCTATGAAGGCTGTGTTTACCTCAATGTCTGGTTTCAGAGACTTCACTAGTTTCTATTCACTTGTTTAGACTAATGCGGGACCTTTTACTCTGTTGTACACATTCCCTCTTACTTCATGACAGGATTTTCTTTCTTTTGTTGTACAACCTATTAATACCAGGGATCCGGCAAGGTGACTAATTTTTGTGGTTTGACCTGGGTTTATTTTGGTGTGGTATTGCCGTTTCTATGCAGTTATGTATATAGTCATAAAGGACTTTTGTGTAAGCCTCTGCATAGGTTTCTGTGTTTTCTGGATTTGGAGGAGCTTGGAAACTAGCTATGCTGTCTCCTAATGGGGATAATTTACCTTAGAGAAGTTCTTAAAGTTTTTGGAGTTAGGTGGGGGTAC
The DNA here is from genome assembly GCF_019279795.1 of Protopterus annectens. Classification (NCBI taxonomy): domain Eukaryota; kingdom Metazoa; phylum Chordata; order Ceratodontiformes; family Protopteridae; genus Protopterus; species Protopterus annectens. Next base: position 491,244,061 of record NC_056729.1, read on the forward strand.
TCATTTTATCTTTATTTCATGGGAGACTGCTTTATGATCTGATTTTACCAGTGAGGACATCACACTAGGGGGTGCAGTTCTCTCCCATATTTGTAAGTACCAGATCTGGTATATTTCTTCCAATAGTGGGAGTGCAGACTAGCTTTTGAATTTACAAAGTCAAGAAATTGTTGGGCTTGCATATTAGTGGTCAAGTATGCCTCTCAATTAATGGAAGGGTAGTTAAAATCGCCCATGAGTATGGTATTGGGATGGATGCTAAATGATTCTAATAACATCAGATATGATGTATGGGTTTCCTGGTTCATGGTGGGAGACCTGTAGGTAGCAAGGATGTGGTAAAGGATTTTTACTATGATTAGTTGAGCATAAATTAACTCAAGCATGTCATATTGTTTGACCAGCCTTGAGGTGTGCTTAACCTGTAAGTAGATAGATACACCTCTGCCTTTTGCTCGTTCATGTTCAGTGGGTGGTCGGAATGTATGAAAAGCATTATAGCCATGCACTGTTAGAGTGCTTTCATGGCTTTGAACCATGTTTTAGTAACTGCATATTCGTCAACATTCTCTAGTGTGAGTTGAGCTTCTAGGGAGTGCAGTTTCTTGCTGAGACTCCGAGCCCTGAGTTGCAATACCTTAAGCTGGTCCTGAGTAGCTTTTGTTATATTGGAAGGTTTGCCTGTTTGGCAATACCTAAAAAAGGCACTATTGGGATGGATAATGTTTTAGCCAATATCTGAAAGCCTAAAGGTGACAGGTGAAGACCAGCCTTGGCAAAGCAGCATGGCCTGTCAACCATGTCCTCCCAGGATGAGGAGTATTGGACCACAGTGGAATAATACCCGTAGCTAAGCAAATTGTTAAAGTTGATCATTTTCTGCTGGTATTTTGACATCATCCTTGGAGACAGTAGAATGCCAATCAGTGTTAGGCTCATACCTGCCTGTAACACATATTCTAGGAGTTCAATCATGTCTCTAGTCTCTTCATATCTTCCAAGGACATATGTCTCAGGTCATTCACGCCCACATGGACTATGACTGTGTCCTTAACAAATACAAAATTCATCTCCATCACACTAACAAGGTTTCAGTCTAATTCCCCAGACAGTAATAGTGGGAACACTGAACAAAGCATAACTACTTGAAAAAGTGTCTAGTTCAAATTTACCTCTCTTTTGTGTAACAGTGCCTTTCCCTACTTACAGTTTTTTTTTGTTTTGTTGTAGAATTTGGACTCTCTCAAAGAATACCCCATCTTTGCATGGGGTACAAGCCTTGTCTCATCTTTGTAGTCATCCACTGGGTTTCAGGCCTCCTTCTGAGAACTTGTGAAAAGTGGTTACTTTTTCCGGCAGTTTAGGCCACAGAGAAAGGGATGAGTCTGATCCCTGTACTACAAAGAGGCATTTGAATGCTGTATGCTTTACAAATCCTAAACAGTGATCATTTTGCCCAAACTGTCTTCCAGTAAGCAAAGTCATATTTTCACCATCCTTAGATTTCTACACCTGGTCAGGCTGTATAGTTCCTCAGGGCACTGACTGGCAGTAGTAGCAGCACGGGGTTTCACAGTATCCCTTCTTGGCACTTTATTTCCCTATAATGCCCACCTGTTAGGTATTATTACTTATACTGTCTCACTACTGAGAATTGTAGCTATCCTTCCAAGCTGTACAGCAGCCTTTCAGCCTAGTACTAGCAGCACCATATGGAAATCTAACAGCCTTAATCAAATGTGTAAGGAGAATACCAGCCTGCTCCTACAAAAACTGTCCCTATCTCATAGATTCATAAATGCATAGATATTCCTAGACCGGCTCCCTATATAAATGTCAGCAGTTGAAATGCTGAGTGCTGACTTGCCAAAATGGAGAAATACAGAGAAGAGTGAATCTCAAACATAGCTCTTCTACTCTAAACTCCTGTTTTTGGCCCCCTCCCCATACTGCCTAACTTATATTAACTTTCAGATCAATATAACTCAGAAAAGGGAATATTCTGAGAAATGACTATCTCAGACTTGGTGCATATAAGTTTATTTTTTGGCCATTCAGTCTCCATGTATAACAAGTCCTGACATTTCAAATGGTTACTTCCTAGAACACTGAGTCTCATGGCTATTCATGCCTTGCCAGTACCCTTCCTCAGGCCGCATCTCCTTTCTCCAGTGGTGCCATACCAGTCAATCCCAGAGGAAATTTAGGGATACTGATCTAGTACTTTTTATGTTTATGTTTAAAGGAAGCTAGTGATCCACATTGCTTGTTTAAAGGACCTAGTGAGTCACAATGCTTAACATGCAGGGGAAGTTTATTTCAGAGGTCTAGGAGTGTTGGGTATAAACCTGCCTTTCTGCCATGTGATTTATCTGTTGGTGAATATTTAGTTTCCTGTCTCTAGCATTGGAGGGGATATTGTACTTGAGCAGAAACAGGAAGTCCAGGACAGTTGGCTCTCTAAGGGCACAGCAAGCAAGACAGAGACCTCACAACAGAAGTCTATAAGACACTGAATAAAGGCATAGAGCTTCCAGCTTCTCCTGGTATCTCAGGGACTTTAGGCCTGTGATCTTTTGGGTTAGGAACATTTGTGTTTTTTTCTAATTGTTTGATATGTCTAGTAATAAAGTATCCTTTGGGAAGTCATCCATCCCTTGTAACTATCATATTGACAACACACCCCTTAGAGTTGACCCAGTAGTCAGGGACTTAGGGACACACATAGCGAGTAATCTAGCCTTTGATCATCATGTGTCTACATTGGTGAGGAAATCACTCTATGTTGCACGTTATAAACAAAGATATGGCATCTAAGTCCAAGGAAGACATTGTTCCACTGTATTCAGCATTCATCAGACCTATCATTGAGTACAATGCACCCTTTGGTATGTACCTAACCAGGCATATCCAACAACTGGAATGTCCACAGAGGTTCCTCCCTAAAAGAATACAGGGCGTAAGTAATATGTCCTTTGCATACCGCCTCAAGGCCCTATCCCTGTATTCTGTCTCCTACAGGCTTTTGATGGGAGATCTATGCCTGGCATATAAGGCATTGTCAGATCCCACTCTGATGAACCTTCTGCATATCCACAAAACAAACAGTAGCAGAATTACGCATTCTAAAGACTTAAACCTTGCCTGTGATATAAATAGGACCTGCTGGAGAGATAGGTATGTATCCCAGAGACTACCCCATCTATGGAACAGGCTTCCCATCCATGTAAAGCAGCGTGCAACTTGGACAATTGGATGGGAAACCGGAAATTCATCCATGGTTTGGCACCTATGTCTCTAATGCAAACAGGTAACCTGAAAATGGTTCATCTCCCAGGCCCCTGCTTACACTTATCAAGGGTATCAGAACTTGTCAGAGATTTGTGATGCACGGCTAGGCTTAAAAAGGCAGTTGTGGTCGTTAGCCTAGTAAACAACTATGAGCCTATAAACCTATAAGATACATTCCAAAAGAGCACTGTACTCGATAATTGGCCTGATCAATGTTAAGTATAAGGAAGTGATTACTTTCTTCGACCTTGGTGTTATTCCTTTGGTAATTAATTGGGCTAACTAAAAATATTTCCTGACAACCATTGTAATGTGATGGACAAAAGATAGAAAGTTAGGTCCCTGACAATATTTTCATTTTGTAGTGGTGTGTTGTCCTTACATTATGGTTAGGGGAAGGGTTGTCTACCAAATGAGATGATACTGCAATGTTTAGCATTTAGTCTGAGACCATTTTTAGTAAAGAGTTTACTAGAGAGAGTCCCTTTTGGAGGGTTTGGGTGTCATAAGGTAGATTAACAACAAACTTCAGTTTGCAGTCATCTACAAACTTTTGTTAGCTAGGGATCTTAGCTCATTTCTTACAGACCTAGGAAGTAAATACCAAAAATGTGTACTGGAAATGAAAATGCTGGCACTCAGAGTGTTTACAAAAGCTGGAGGGCTCGTCTGTGTCAGTACCATTATTGAAGGACTAAAAGCTGAATGTATATGAATGAAAGCCTTTCTGATTCTCTTTGCTTGTATTAATTGTCCAATTTTATTCCAAATTAATTCTGAAATATTTAAATCATTCATTCTAATTTCTTTCTTTGATGCTTGCAAAAACCTTAGTCACCTAGTGTGTATAGTTTCTGCTTTATTTTATTTTTATCATTTGCAAACAAGAAAAAAAAAGAAGAAAACATGTTTAGTAACACTGTAAGCAATTCTTAGCCTTCTTTGCAGGTTCTGCTCCTTTTCCTTGGTCTCCCCATTGTTGCATTTGCTGGTATTTGCCATGTATACACACACACACACACACACACACACACATATATATATATATATATATATATATATATATATATATATATATATATATATATAGAGAGAGAGAGAGAGAGCCCGTTTTTCTTGTACCATTTCAGTCACATTCTGTGGGAACCATACTAGTGGCTAGTCCATTATAAATCATCATGCCTACCTTTTTAAATCTCTCATACATAGTTATATCAACCTTTATCTCCATAGTATTTGTGTCCTTTTCTTGTTATGCTACATATTTATTAACACATAACAGAAGGAGACAGACTGTGTATCTTGCTGCACTTGTGTGAAAGCTAGTTGTTTGCTGTTTCACCTCCTCCACTCTCAGTGCCCACACTTTTATTATACCACCTCCAAAATTTATCTTTACCTGAGGTGTCCAACACCCATTGCGGGTGTCTGTTTGGAATGTTCATTACCATTTTCATGAAGAAATATTTCCTTTTGTTCACAAAGAAACTTAATTTTCCTATCTGAATGCTATGCCCTATCTCTTTCTGATTCTTTGTTTTCGGTTAGCTACCTTATAGTTTCTCTTCAGCAATCTGTATCCCAAATAATATTCTCCTTTACTTGCAGAAAGTAAATTCTAGACCCAGATGTTCCTTTCTTTCAATATATGTTTCCCATCCACTGCTAGCATCAACCCCATAGCTTTTTTTATTTTTTTTGGAGCCCCTTGAGGGATCCACTGTCCCTTTCCTAGTACTTGCTACAGTCTGTCTGTATTAAGCTAGGTACAACTTTACCAATGCCTTTTATAGTTGGATCAGTATTCATTTGTCCCTCATGTCTTTTGCTATTTGGATGGACCCAAGCATCTTGTACAAGTAGGTGACCACATTGTCATAGTAGAGCTAAATAAATCTAGGGGGTGATAGCTGTAGTTATGATCCCTCCAGGTCTTTTCCTACACTGTACATTCTAGGATCATTCAACTTGTTTAATAATTGCGCTGAACCTCATTTTTACCACACCATCATCATTATAATTGCCTTTCTGAGGTTGCTCTTTCCCTCTTCCATCCTTTTTCATCCTAATTCCTGTTTTTATCTGCTGTTATACACCTCTAATTTATTTATCATCTAACTACTTTCCCTTGACAACCACCTGTTTTGAACTTCCCTATTTTTCCTTGTTTGTCCAGATCCATTTCAGCTGTGCAGTTAATTTTCTCAGTGGGATCACTCTAAAACTTTGTGAAGGCAAGGTAGAAAATATTAATCTGAGATGGTGCCACCATATACCTCCGTTATTATGCAATGATAGAACGCATTTCATTGGTATAAGAAGTTATATGGCTATAAATCAATGCTGGTTCTGATCATAAATTCATTCTCTTGCAGGGAAGTTTCTCCAAGGCATTTCTTTCATCTAACACTAGATAAACTGATCTGTAGTTGACAGGGTCCATTCTTTGCCCAGATTTACAATATGAGCTTTTTCCAGCAAATCTTATAATTAAAGTATTACCCCTTCTTCTAAACACCTGATGTAGTGCTTTGCCAGAAGTGCTGTGATCTTAGCTAGATTTCTTAGCATCCTTGTGGAGTGATGTCCGATTCTTGAAATACACCAGAACATTTAGTGCCTCTGCTATACAACCTATAACAATCACATTTTATTATTTTAATGATCCTTGGTTCACTTCACAGCTACTGTACATTCTGTGTGGATGGATTTCCTTTCTGTGTATGCATAGATTTTTGCTGCAGTCTCTGCTGTTCTCCCACATTTAAAACAGAAACTGATATGTGATCTGGATTTTCCAAATCATGAGTAGGTCTGCATATGATATGATATCATGAAACTACAAGAGCATTGCTTAATATAGATGTGCTTCCGAGGGTGTTCATGCAATAAATATGTGTACAGTCAGAGAATTAAAAAATGTACTATAGGTGAATATCCAGAGTTCCTGTTTATGATTTGTAACTGCCTATGAATTAAATAAATCGATTTGTGTTTCACAGTAGAGTACAAAGTTTTCCCTGTGCTGGCTGAGTAATCCAAAAACAAGCTGCACTTCATTGATTTTTCTGTAATGAGAAGTATAACTTAAAATGCTTAAAATACACACACGTGTGAGTGTGTGTGTGTGTGTGTGTGTGTGTGTGTGTGTGTGTGTGTATATATATATATATATATATATATATATATATATATATATATATATATATATATATACATATATATATATATATATATATATATATATATATATATATATATATATATAAACTCCATGGTGATATAATGATGGGAAAAGGTGAAAAAACAAAACTCTACTATGCAGTGTTGTCTTGCACAACATAAGTGTGTGTGGTTTAAAAGAAATGAAAGAAAATCAGCTCAGCTGATCTACCCTCATTTTCTGTAATATGTATCTACTATTTCAATATTATCTCTGGCTAGCTTACACTGTCTACTCTGCCCTTGTATCCTCATTATATGCATATTGGCCTGTCACATATGCATATGGCATAATTAAAGTCACCGTCGTCAAACATACCTCTGCCCCTTGGGTATGTTTCTCATTTTCCTCCAGAATTTTTCTATGTGGCTTGCGCACAGATTTTCTTCAGTTTTAGGGATGATATTATTTATGGAAGTTGTGCTTTTTTAAGTTTTACAAAAAGACCAAATTGCACAGAAAAAGCCCTGAACATAAGCTCTACAGCTGAAGCTGAGGATGACTTTATTCTGATTTTCAGACTGATATTGGAGACAGAAAGGCCTTTTCTGCCCATGCAGCTAGTTGTAGAGAAAGTTTTTCAGAGAGACAAGCTGCAACCATGTGAAGTTTAGTTCTGCCCTGTTCCCACTCATCCACCCCTAAGGTTGCTTTACTTTACAGGAAATCTTTCCAAACTCACTTCCTATGTCTCAGTGGGGTAATGGCTACCACTTTGGACTCCTAATCCAGTGATTTTAGTTCAGATCTCAGTGGAACATGTCTTATTTCCATTCTGAGGCAGAAACACCCTCACATGAGATGTAATCTCTTTTACAATATAAACATATTGGTTGGATAAATATGTGGTGTCTTGTGGTGTCTTTCGGCTTTTCTCGCTTAGGGGTCGCCACAGCGGAACTCTGATCCGCTAATGATTGGCAGTAGACTTTTAAGTGTCGAGTTGCCAGCCCTGACGCACAGCCTTCAACGAAGGTATGCCCATTCACGCATGTCTCCACATAGAAGACGCTTTAGCTGAGAATCGAACGGGACAACGTCTTACTGTGTGGCGACAATGCTACCGCAGCACCACCACCGCAGTTGGCTGGATAAATATGTATTACAGAAAATGCCACTTCTTTGGAATCATCCTCCTCTCCACATAAAGCAAAGTACTTCTTATTCAAGTGTAATCTGGAAGAATGAATGGATATCACCAATTCACCCCTAGTTTAGCACCCTTGTCCCTCATGGATAGGGACAACATGTAAATGTTCTGCACATCTCTGGGTTATTTGTACTTAAAATATAAGGGCTTAAAGCTTCACAGGAATGCGTGGTTAGGCTTTTAAAGATCCTGACAGATCAATAGCCTAGTAAGTACCTATAAACCATGAACTAAATGCATTTTCAAAATCTGATACAACCCTTGTTGACTAAAGTTATTACTGTACAAAAATATGTTCTCACTTAAGCCATCCTTAGCTTACATTATGTACTGTCATACATTCAACAGTCTTACTGTCACCTATACATGGACAACTGCTACTCCCACATTTAGCCCTATTACTTCTATACTATCTTTAGCTAGCTTACACTGTCTACCCTGTCCTTGTACCGTCATCATATGCATACAACAGAGAAGACACATTTTCTACCTGCCAAATAATGTTGTCCTACTTCACCTACCTGTTTTCTCATATTCTTTGCATGCTACCTCTCACCACACAATGCCTAAACCAGTAATACAAACTTAAGTTAAACAAACCATTATAGTTTTTATTGTACAAATCCTCCAGAAAGCACAGAGGCCTATCTTACCACTTTATTTCAAGTAGACATGCACAGTGAACCTGGCCTACCAGCACAGGTAGTTACACTTTTAGATTAGTTGGATGACTGTGAGAACACACTGCACACCCTGTAGTATAAAACTGGCAGATATTAATGGCTGCATCTTCTGCTAAAAACTGCCAGTTTTGCAAGAATGTATCTGTTACTACAACCCTTGGAGTTTGTCACAAAAGTATGGCTAAGTTCAGCATCCTTGACTGTGGGTTAACATATTAAGTCAAAACTGCCCACAAAGAGGCAGGTGATGTGACCATCATTCTCAGATCTCTGAATCTGTCTGCATTCTGTACAATATACCCTCCTGGCACTCCTTCTCCTGTACTTGCTACATATGAAGTTGGTTTTCCTGTCAGCACACAGCAAACAATTAACACAGCTTGTTTTTACATTCTGCAAGTCTCCCCTAATGGTGCTGTTGAAGACTTATTATGGCGGATTATATGATGTTTAAAATGAACTAGTGATCATGGCAGATTTCAACAATGACTGGAGAATCTCTTTGGAACTATTGTCACATGCCACCATGTAGCTGTTTGTATTGATCTAGTCAATTCTGCTACTTACTAAAAGAAACAAAATACCTGGCAGAGAAACCATATTCAACTAGATGATTGTATCTGCATCTGATAAAAGAGCACTCGCTGGTATTATGGTGGATACTGTCAGTGACCACCTTCCTACTTTGTTGTGTGGTATCAGGGAAAGCTTCAGAAAGGGCAACATTACTCATTCTACAGAAACGTCAGAAGACCTAGAATTACATTCAACATCAAACTCAGGAGTATGAAGTACCTTAAACTGTTCACCTATCTATAGAGTCCAAAAGTGATTTTTTTCCTGGGTGCTTTTTACCTTTTCACCATCACAACTCCAATTACTGTCAGCACATTTGCTCCCTATCTGTGGTGATGTGTTCATCAGCTTGTGTAAGATCCAGCCATGAAAGAGCCATCATCTAAGCAGATGTGAACATTGTTTGGTACCATGGATGTCTAAGATCCATTAGCCTAATGTGGCCCTATCTCTCACTCTACTGGCCATCCAGACCAACAGCTTAAGGGACCTGCAGGGAATGGCTATTATATCACCACCAATCCTCTCGCAGTTTCATGTCCCATTATTGCCACCTCTCCCAGTCTGCCACAACTAAGCCTGAAGTCATTAACTTAAGTGACCTAGTGCCTAGGATTTCTAATCTAGCTCTAAATATATCCAGGTGGCTGATGTGACCACCCCAAACACTGCAATGAGGTTTTGTGTTCATGCCTGCAGCATCAAATATATACAACAGAAGAAACTACGTCATCATCAATTAACATCCTAGTTTTCATTCTGATCATTTGAGTGAGTTTTTACATATTATAAGGTTATGATCTAATAGAAATGTTTTTTATTTATGAATCTTATAGAATGATGAGCATGTTTTGTAGAAGAGGGTGCTCTATGTAAGATATGCAGTATGTACGATTTGGATAAAAGGGGCAGTGTTCCCTGTGGAAATTGTGTGGTCTGTCCATTTGTTTGCTCTGAGTCTGAGAAAATTAATTATAAAAAGTTGGATGTTAAATGGGATTTTTCATGTCACAGTGCTGCTGTGATTTATGCTGTTAATGCCCTCATAATTTGTATTATATAGGGGAAACATAAAGATGTTGCATTTAGAATTAAAGAACATCTTAGATCTATTCAGTTAGGAGATAAAATTAGTTCTTCAGCTGCACTCTTTATTGAACACCATGTTAGTAGGGTAGATAGTTTAATGTTTCAGTTTTAGAACAGGTTCATTGCAATGCCATTTATGGTGTTACTGTAATGAACTTTTTATTACATAAGGAAAGAGTGTGGGTTCTTACGTTTAATATTTTAGTTCCATTTGGATTATATCATGCCTGTAATTGGAAAGTTTTTTGAATGTCAATTGAGGGTGATTTCATTTCTTCCTTCTGTATATATCTGATGTTTTGTGTGTTAGTTTTTATCTTCCTTGGAAGGCTTTTGCTGAGGTGCCAGGGGAATAAATATTAAATTTAGTTGACCTGAGGTTCTACTGCCTTGCTTTTGGTATAGCAAACCTGCTGTAACATCCAACCATACTGTACATATACATGTTGTCTTTTGCTCTGAAACGCATCCTTTTCCCTTCTCCGTTGTCACTAGGTATGCTTTGTATATTGTATTTTACTCGCATTTACCAAGCAGAAGAGATAATCTGTTTCTGCTGTTTTTCACTATTCATCGTGTATGTTAGCATTGTTACTGCAAATCTGTATTCTAGTTGGTATTTTCAATATTCATTCTGTATGCCATTGTCATGAAGACATATCTCTATTTAGCTTAGTGCTGGAATTATCACTTTTCATTGTATATACCAGTGTTGTGAATGTATAACTGCACTTTCATTTGGTGTCGGTATTTTCAGTATTCATTGTAAATGCCAATTTTGTGAATGCGTATCTGCATTTAACTTAAACGATATAAATGATGCACTGGATAATAATTTTCAGTTGACACAGTGTACATATTTGTACATAATAATCTTTTCAGGTATTGCTTTACCCAAACCTTCTACTTCATTATAATAGATCTCTCTTTACATTTTTATGCATATACTCTCAGTGGAGACTAGTGACCATAAAGCAAGGGGAGCTGCAGGAAGCAACTGAAAGGATGGGGCTAATTGAAATGTGATGGTTCTTTATTACAGAAAGTCAGTGTCCATTGCCTATGAGCAATTAATGTATGGGGTCAGTTACTTTCATCCACAAACTGCCTCATTATACACTAATTATAGCCACTTTATTGGCTATGTACACCTCTGATGTCTGACTGCAATTAACAAGGCCAGCCTTAGGTGAAATGGAGCCCTAGACAAAGGACTCCATGAACTCCTTGATGCATACAAGTCCCGCTTGCACCTCCTAGTGTCCCTCCCGTGTTTTTTTTTCATTCTTGCCTCATAAACAAGGCAGATTTTTTGTTTTGTTTTGTTTTATTTTCATACTTTGTTTTGCCTTTCATCTTTTTCCTCCATCCTTTTAAAGAATCTGAACTATAATATGTATGGAGGAAGTTATTGAATTATGCCAGGGGTCTGGGTATCACTCATAGAGTTCTAGATGATCTGAGGTGCATTGTAAAGCTGCATTTACAATGTTTTGATTGAGTGATAGCCTGAACAGAAAATCATGAGTGAGGAAAGAAATTGTCTATTTTTTTTCTTTTTTAGGAAAAATAAGTTGTGTCTAAAGCTTTATGTTCAAAGCCAACAAAGTAGTAGCTCCCAATAAACTGAGATGACACATGTTATCAAGGCTATACAAGTCCTGTCCGAGAATAGTGTAGATCAGAGTGTGTGATATACCTTTAAGAAGCATTCCAGTCAGTGGGCATGTGCATATAATTACTGAGCACGTGCAAGCAAGAGTGCCATTTTGAGTGAGCACCCAAAGTGAGAGCATGTAGTCAGTCAGTTAGTTAGATAGTTCATTTAAGTTTAATGTTCCTGCCATCCATCCTGATGTGTTTATATATAATAAACTACTTAAACGAACACCCAAGCCTCATAGTTTCTTAATACACATAAGATGAGTGACAAATAGTGTCAGAATGAGATCCAGAGTCACAGCCATGAGGCAACTGGTTAAAGTTGGAGGAATATATAGGAGCAGATCATCCCAACTACTCAAATGACTCACAAACAGGTCAGAAACAAATTCCAGATACTAAAACTCACTTAAATGATTTATTTTGCTAAAAACATAAAAAAATGCACTCAGAACGCTCAAAATTAATTTCTTATTGAACAAATTGTCCGAAACTGCAACATATCTATATAAATATTGAAAATAATTACAGAAATATTTGAAACAATAGCCGAATCACATAAAATGTACAAAAAAGGGAAAATAACCGTATCTTTTTGCTATGTACTACTTTTTCACATTAACTAAATTTATTCAATATATCCTGTGTGCAAAGTGTTTGCAAGTATGTGCAGTATCACACTGCAGTAATATCACAAAGTACAGTTATTTCTAAGCATATTTCACAAAATACAGTCTTTCGAAGAGCTTATTGTGCATTTGAATATTATTACAAGTACCTGGTGTGTGTGAATGTTTGTACATAATTACAAGGTCCAAGACTGCATTGTGTTTTACTATAAACTGTGGGCATGGCAGAAGGTTTTCGCAGACCCGCACCACTTGTGTTTGATAACAATATTGTAGAAAGCTGGAGAGTGTTTGAGCAGGAATAAAATATTTTCATTCAGACTGCTTTTTCTGATAAAGACACATGTACAAAAGCATTTATTCTGCTTAAGATAGCTGGTTCAGAGGCCATTGAAAGACAGCGTTCATTTGTGTATGCACCTGCTGTGCTTACAGGAGAGGCCGAAGACTGCTATATCATGGTACCAGCTGAATGCATGAAGACCCTAAGTGCTTAAAACATAAATTTAGAGAAATGTGTAACCCCCAAATGAACATTACAATGGAAAGGCACTTATTTTTCACAAGGGATCAAAAGCCTGGTGAAACTTTTGCAGCATATATAACTGACTTGAGAAATAAGGCTAAAACGTGCAAATTTGGTGATCTGAGAGATGAGTTGATAAAAGAAAGGCCTGTGTGTGGTATTAATAATGCACAGTAAGAAATATTTTGCTTCAAGACAGTGATTTGACATTAAATAAGGCCATTGATATTTTTCAGATATTAAAGTTTACAGAAAGGCACACAAGTATGCTTACAAATGAGAAGGCAAGCCTTCTAGTACCTTCCACAGCTCATGTAGATAGGATGCAGCACGAGGTTAAAAGATACAGGCCTAAGAGCGGGGCCACTTCAGTAAAACCCAGAGCTACTTCAGTAAGGCTTAAGGTGCATGCAAGCACAGAGGTGACTTAGCAAAACCCATTGCAAACATAGTCAACTGTCATAATTGTGGTGGTAATCTTATACCCAAATGAGAAAAGTGCTTATTTTGGTTAGCAGTGTCATTCTTGCAATAAGTGGAATAATTTCAAAAGGTTTTGTAAATCAAATAAAGCACATTATTTTATTAAAAGAGGGCATTTCAGCAGGAAAGTTGATCAATTAGAAAGCTGTGACCCTACGTTTTATGCTGATGGTGTGTCTGTGCTTGGTGAAACAGTCAGTGCAGTAAATCGTTTGAACTGTTTGGATTAATGGGAGTCCTGTTAAGCTCAAAGTAGATACTGGCTCAAAATGCAATGTTATGTCAGTAGAAACATTTGCTAGAGTAAGAGCTACAGAACAACATGATTTGACAAAGTGTGCGAAGCTTGTTGCTTATGGTGGTGAAGAGATTCAAACCGAAGACTCAGTAGTGCTTTTATGTTACTCTGCTGGGAACAGCTATAACTTGCAGTTTTACATCGTCAAGAGACGTGCAGTCATTATTAGGCCTCAGAGACTGTTTGAAAATGGGACTGCTTTCATTTAATAAAGAAATCCACCATGTAAGCCTGCATGACAACAGCTCAAATTTCACCCAAACTATTTTTCCTGAGTATGCTGATATTTTTTCAAACTAGGCAAACTACCATATGAAGTCAGACCCAAAGGTCAACCCAGTTGTCAGACCAGCACAGAAAGTTCCAATAGCTATGCACAACAGAGCCAAAGCTGAGCTAGACAAAATGGTGCAGCTAGGAGTAATTTGTCCAGAATAATGACCTACTGAATGGGTATCCTCCATGGTGGTAGCTCATAAGAAAAGCTCAGATGATATCAGAATATGTATTGATCCAAGAGATCTGAACAAAACATTAAAAAGGCCTCATCATCCAATGTGCATAGTCAAAGAAGTTGCTGCCCTCATGCCAAACACCACTGCTTTTTCTGTCTTAGATGCAATTAGTTAAATTTGGCAAATTATGCTTGACCGAAAATCTTCAATGTTAACCACATTTGGTTAGGAATAAATTCTACCAGTGAAGTCTTTAAGCGTGCAATGGAGCAATTTTTTTCAGGCTATCCATGTGCTATTATAGTAGATGATATTCTAGTAGGAGGCAATGGTGAAGTCGAACATGACAGAAACCTTAAGAAAGTTCTGGACAGAGCACGACAAGTGAATCTTAAGCTGAATCCTCAGAAGTGCAAATTCAGGCTACAAGAAGTTACTTATGTTGGTTAGTTGTTTAACAGTTCAGGCTTATGACCAGATCCTTCCAAGCAAACAGCAATTCTTAAGATGCCAACTCCAGACAGTGTTCAAGCCCTACAACGTTTTCATGGCATGGTCAACTATCTAGTCAAGTTCATTCCAGATTTAAGCCAACTTTCAGCAGTGTTAAATGAGCTGTCATGCTAAGATGTCATTTGGTCATGGTCAGAACAGCACCAAAGAGTAATTGATGCCCTGAAACAGAAAATTTCCATCCCCCCAACTCGCAGCTACTATGATGTTCACAAACTAGTTACTCTTTCCCGTGATGCTTCTAAATTTGGTCTAGGTGCAGTCATTCTTCAAGAAGGTAGGGCAACAGCCTATGCACTGAGAGCTCTTACCCAGACTGAGATGCGATATGCCCAGATTTTGAAAGAGCTTTTGGTTTGCATGTTCAAAGTTTTGTGATTATATTTATGGTTGACCTTTCCATATTGAAACTGATCACCAACCTTTAGTTACTATTTTGAGAAAGCCTATGCATACAGCTCCAGCTAGATTGCAACATATAATGCTCAAATTGCAGAAGTACACTTTCAATCTTGTTTACACAAAAGGCAAACTTCTTTATCTTGCTGATACCTTATTCAGATCACCGTGGTGGTGCAGCGGTAGTGCTGTCACCTCACAGCAAGAGATTCTCCTGTTCGATTCTTGGCTGGAGTGCCTTCTGTGTGGAGTCTGCATGTCCTCCCCACGGTCGAGTGGCGTTCGAAAGACATGCGTGAATGGGCGAGCCTTCGTTGAAGGTTGGGCATCAGGCTGGCACCTTGGCACCATAAAAATCGACTGCCAATCATTAGCGGACCGGAGTTCTGCTGTGGCGACCCCTAACCGGGAAAAGCCGAAAGAAAAACAACCTTATTCAGATCGCCCAGAAAAAAAACACAAAACAGCATAACAATGAGCAACTTGATTTTGAGGTCATGCAAGTGAAAAATATTTCTTCTACACATCTTAATTAGCTCCAGAGCTCACACAGCTTCAGATCCAATTCTCCAGAAGCTCAACCACTTTATCAGTCGAGGATAGCCTTCCAAGCAGTCTTGTTTACCAGCAGAAGTGCAGCAGTATTTTCCATACAGAGACGAGATTTTGTCAGACAATGGTATCATCGTGAAAGGTTCTAAAGTGATTGTTCCAAAATCCTTGCAGCAAGAGTACATTAAGATTTTGTATTGTGGCCACCCAGGAACTGATTCTACTAAAAGAAGGGTGAGAGGACTAGTATTTTTGCCTTCTGTGTCAAGAGATATCTTGTTCAGTATGTAATAGTACAAAGTCACATCAACAAAAAGAACCACCTCAGTTAAGCCAGATTCCTGAACTACCTTGGTCGAAAGTAGTCATGGATATCTTTGACTGGAATGGTCAACATTAATTGGTGTTAGTAGAATCTTATTCAAATTGGTTCAAAATTGGCCTACTCCCCAACCTAACTTCCAGTACTGTCATTAGTAAGTTGAAGAGACACTTTTCTGTCCATGTTAGTAGACACAGTTATATCTGACAATGGTGCACAGTTTACAAGTTAGCAGTTCAAGAAATTTTCAGAAGCATGGGAATTTGTTCATATTACGAGTAGTCCTGAATACCCTCAGTCAAATGGCTTGGCTGAATGTGCAGTTCAAAGTGCAAAACAGCTGTTAGAGAAATCCAGATGTGACAATACCAATGTTTTTCTAAACTTGTTAAATCTCAGAAACATTCCTCATGATAATCCTCTTGTTTCACCTGTTGAGAGACTTATGTTGAGAAAACCAGAACCACATTACCAATCAGGAGTGATTTATTAGTTCCATGTGCTAAAAACAACAAAGCAGTGAAAGCCCAACTGTTGAAGAAGCATTTGTCCCAGAAGTCTTACTATGATAAAACCTGCAAACCGCTCAGTTCATTGAAAAAAAGGGAGATAGTGAGGAGGCAGAAGTCAAAAGGTTTTGATTGCATTAGATTTGTGAAAAGTTTGTGTCAAGAGCTGAGATCGTACATTATGTAATCACAAGGAATGGAATTCAGACAAAATTGGAAGCTCTGTTACCAGTGTCCGAACCAATATTACAGCATCTTGCCTGTGACAAAGACTCTAGTTCTCAGAGTGACTTGTCCACTGTTCCTGTTCCAGACAATATTCCGTCAGCAATCCCTGTTCCTGAGAAAATCCCCAAGAGTCCCCAAGCAGAACATTCTCCATTGATTATCCCTGTTGCTAAACCCATTCCTAGTTATTATGTTACAAGACCAGGTCGCATCTCGAAAACTAGTTCCAGATACACGGCAACCAGGACATGACTATTGTTTTCTTTATTAATGTCTGTATAATTGCATGCCTGTTGAAATGTCATTTCTTATATCAGACAGCTCAGTAAAGAGGCAGGATGTAGATCAGAGTGTGTGATATACATTTAAGAAGCATTCCAGTCAGTGGACACGTGCATATAAGTACTGAGCACGTGCAAGCAAGAGTGCCATTTTTAGTGCCAGCCAGAGTGAGAGCATGCATGTATGTAGTCAGTCAGTTAGATAGTTTAAGTTTAATGTTCCTGCCATCCATCCTGATGTGTTTGTATACAATAAACTGCTTAAACAAACACCCAAGCCTCATCGTCTTCTTAATGCACATAAGATGAGGGACAAATAGTGCCTGCCTCCTAACCCCTCCAGAAAAGGATGGCTACCTTCTGTGTGCCCTTTGTGTTATATTGGGATAAATGGCCACTGACATATCTTATATAGCTGAGGGGCTGACAGAGGAAACTGGAACACCTAGATAAAACCCGCACAGAGGCAGGGAATACATTAAGACACTACACAGAAAGAAACACAGCCAAAACGTCAACCAGAAAACCAAGTGCTATGATTTCACAAATCTACTCTTTGCACCATTATACCAATGATCAGTTGCTATTACACACACATCCTGCACAGACCTTCTCAGATGGCCACTTACTACAGAAATATTGATGTCTGACAGTGATGGAAGGAGAAAAAATATGGACAACATGATAGTTTAAGATATACCACAACCCTGCCACCAAATATGCAGGCATTTTAATCATAGGCAGCCTCCATAAACATCAATTGTAACCACTTTATTGACTGTGCACACCTCAAAAGTCTGGTTGTATTTGCAAATAACCAGATTAAACTGTTTTATCTAGTTTCACACAAATGTAAACTAGTTCTGCAAAGCCAGAATAATGACTGCTTAACCTGAGCAAATGGCAGCTGAGTCAGTTGGTTTTACCCATAGGCAGTCCCTATACTCAGCAATTAAAGACAAATTCATGAACTATGTAAACCTCAACTATAAAAGCAAGAAGTCCAAACCAATTGTCCACAAAAAACACAGGGTAACTCTCTTCCAAAAAAGCAGACTCCAGGCAGGTAAGTTTATTAGCGCTTTCATTCCTTTTATTCACATTCACATTGGAAGAGAGTTACCTTGTGTTTTTTGTGGACAATTGGTTTGGGATTCTTGTTTTTATTGTTTATTCTGGTGTACTTTTGTGCACAGGGAGCTTGATTCATTGAGAACCGTGACACCTTGGATTAATCTAAGTTGGCTCTGAAGAAAGAAACTACAAGCAAAATCTTTTTTAGTACTGATTTTGGTACCAATTTTTCTTTATTTTAACTGTGCTTTTTGATGCAAGGTTGAGCACAGGGAGCTTGACCTACTGACTGACTTATTGATACACTAAGAATCATGACACCTTTGATTACTTTTGGCTCTGAAGAGAGAAATTATAAGTAAGAAAAGGTGGAGAATGGAGATGGGTAATCCTACGGTAACTGACAATGGCAGCATTGAGGATAGCGTCAGCTTAACTCAATTGCTAGCCATGATTACCCAAATCAACAACAAAGTGGACTTGGTTTGTTCCGGTAGATTCAGAGAAGGTAATGATCCAGCTGGGGTTAATATGAGAACCCGTAACAATGGTTTTCTACAAGGGGAACCAAAGGAAGCAAGAGCGTCCTATTTGGGGGCGTTACAGAAGGGTACGAGCACCAATGGTGCAAGCGAGGCTGGTGAAAAGGGTGTAGCGAGAAAACAATCCCTAACCAATGTGAGTGGGTGATTTCCTCACTTGGCTGAACAGGGACCCTGCACCATCTTGGAATGGGTATGGGAGCCAGAGAACCAGTAATGATGACCCCATTTCCAGCTTTAAGCAAAAGGTGTATAAGCTGGAAAGAGTCCTGAAAAAATTCAGAGGACTTCAATTGGACGATCTGTTTTTCGAGGACTGCATTTGTCTTGGAAGGGTTCCAAAGGGTCTGAGGATATGCAAATTCCCCAACAACATTGAAAATGGTTCAGTCCTTCACCGTGAGTTGCTTGAGATGTTCGACCAGACTGGTATGGAATTCATGCAGCTTCTGTTAAAGGAAAACCAAAGAAGCATAAATATTCTAAAAGAAGAAATAATGGTTTTGCAGGGGGAAATTACATCACATGGACTATTTGAGTCCAATACAGGGATTTACAATAGTATTTTCCCATGAGTGGAGCAGCATGAATCTACAATCAAAAAGAAGAAGCAGAAAAAGTTAAAAAGAGACCAGGAGGAATACGAACAAAAAAAGGGCATATCCAATCCCTGGTACGAGTAACCAGCTGAGGGTATTGTTTGTGGAAACAGACGAGGAAGCAACTGTAATACAAGTAGGTGATGAAACTGATGGCCCAGAGGTTTTTAGAGAACAAAGGCTAGATTCAGAACAGGATTTTTGACCTTTGCCAAGAAGATCTGCACGACTGAAAAACAAAAATGGTTCCTGGACACCCAGGAACAAAAATCAAAACTGGAAGGGTTATCAGGGACAACAAGGGGGCCAGAACGGAAGGAGAGGAAGACCACCACTACAACAACCATATTACCAATGGTAAGGCCTCTTGAAGTATACAATAACTAGCTTTAAAAAATGGGGTGAATGCCCTGAATTAGAGACACTAATTGGAACTATTGAGAACGGACATTTAGGTAACAAAAACCATGTCATGGTTTTAGACATAACTAATGAAAATGCTGGTGTAAATGTCATTTTTGAAGTAGAAGTGCCCGATGGTAATTATGGCAATAATTTAAATGAAAATAACAGTAGCATGGGTAAAATGAGTAACAACATCGGCCCAAAACAGAAGGTTGCTATTGGGCATTTAGGGAATAATCATTTTGGAAGTGTATTGAATTCAGTGAATGAGATGGTTGATGTAAATGTTGGTCTTTTAGACATGCATGACCCAAATGTTAACAATTTTAATGAAAATATAAGTTACATGACAACAACAAATAATAGTGTTGGCTTAAATGTAGAAAATGTTAACAACAGCATTATTGTGATGGATGGCCCAATTGGTACTGAACACATGGAAAGTAAAACTTGTGTAAATGCCCTGAATATGACCGATGAAAGTATTTGTCTTATTGAAGTGAATAGTTTGAAAGCTGTTGAAATGCATGACCCAAATGTAAACAACTTAAATGAAAATATTGGTTGCATGAATGAAAAAAGCAATATCTTTGATTCAGATATAGAAAATGCTAATACTAATATTATAATAATGAATGGGTCAACAGGTATTGAACACAAGGAGAATAAAAACTGTGTAAATGAATTAAATGAAAAAAAAACATCAGAAACTAGGATCCCTTTATAGACACAATCACTACCTTCCTCCCCTGGCAAAAAAAACTCTCACCTCAGCATACTTGCTTCCAACCCTCCTATATGGTGCACACATTCTTACAAATATACAATCCTCACTGAAAAACAAACTAAACTCATGCTACAACAAAATTGCCAAATGTGCCACTAATACCAAATTCTCCACCCATCATTGTACTACACTTCAAGAACTCAACTGACTAGAACTCCCCCACCATCTGTCATATCTACAATTTACCAATCGCCCACAAACTTGTCTTTTTCCCTGATGCCTGTCCTTCCCTCACTAGTATACTGACCATCTACCACCCAAACCAGCAACTTAGATCTGAAAATAAGCTACTACTAAATGTCGACAAACCTAAGCTTTCTGCTGGTCATATGTCATACTCCTTTTCTGTCTCCAACCTATGGAACAATCTTCCCCCTACACTCAGAGCAATCACTAATCCCGTTACCTTTAAAAACACACTTAAATCTCATCTCACCACACAATGGAAATGTTCCTGTACCTCTACCAACAACTCTAAATCCTGACCCCCCCCCAACTTACTATCTCTGCTTCCCCCTATACTAGTCTGCCATATACTTCTACTTCTCTCCCTAGCTATCATTTCTCTATTCTGACTATCACTATTTCTGAATGTCAGCCTTTCTCACTGCCTTTCACCTCTGGAGATCTCTTACTCTCACTTCATTGTATAAAAATACGTAGTTGCTATGTCCCAAAATGTCTATTATTCCCTGTATCGTTTATAATGTTGATTATATATGATTACTGTACTGTCTTTAAAATTTCTGTCTGTTCAAACAACTGTAGAGCTTTTTCTCCACACATAATTATTACTGTACTGTTTCATATTTTACTGTATATATAACTGTGGAGCTTTTCTCCCCCGGGCCTCCACTGAAAATGGGTTCTTCAGGCCCAGTGGACTTTCCGGGTAAGCAAATGCAATAAATAAATAAATACCCCCAACATGTCTGATGAAAGTATTGATCTTTTTTAAATGAATAGTTTTGAAGCTAATAGTTTAACAACAAATATGAGTTTCAACAACTTTATAGAAGAAATGTGTAACAACACTGATAATAACTGTGAGAACATGCATATGGAAAAAGAAAGTGACATTGTTTTTGAATATAAGGGGCTCAAGATTTATAACTACAGTGGAATCCCCATTAATTACACTCATGGTGAATTATTTACAAAAAGGGTTAGCTTCATCCCTAAAAAACAAAATCATATGGTCAGAACAATCTTGGATTTAAAGATGCTTGCAACGCCATTAACTTAAAACTGGTGATTGAAAATGGTGAAGTGAGAGAAGATAGATGGGGTTATGCTGAAAAGAAAGAGCACATACAACCCCCCTTTGTTATCACCAGTGGCTTTATTTGAGAGACTCAATGAGATAGATTATAGAAGTTTAAAAAGTGATAGATCTAAACAATGGGAGCAAAATTTAACAAATGAGGAACAAAACGCATTAACAGAAATAATGAGGAACCATGAGCTACGAATAATGAGGCCAGATAAAGGGGGGGGGTGTAGTCATAATGAGTCACCATGACTACACAAGTAGAATGATGAAATACCTAAATGACAGTTCTTATTTCAGTGTAGCATCACTGAATGAAATCAATATTTTTAATGTAAGACTGGACATGGCCTTAGAAGAACTTTTTCAAGAATATAGTTTCAGTGAAGATGAAATTAAATTTCTGAAAGTGAAAACTTCAGTAATTCCTGCCTTTTTTGGGATCCCCAAAATTCATAAATCATTAGGGGATCCACCAATGAGACCAATTGTGGCGGGTAGGGGGAGTAAAACAGAACCCCTTGCAAAAATGCTGGATTTTCACTTAAAGGGTTTCTTTGAGGACAAAAAACACGTGTTAAAGGATTCTTGGCGTCTATTAAAATGCATGGCAGAAAATGATTATAAAGAAAAAATAATATTTGTGAGTATAGATGTCAAGGACCTTTTTTTGAGAATTCCACATGAAGAAGGTTTGGAATACTTTCAGAAAGCCTTACGGAAAGGAACTAGGTTCTCAGAAGGTACAATTTATGTTCTAGCTACTCTCATGGAATCAGTTTTGAAAAACAACTTTGTTTGTTTCCAGGAAGAATATTTTAAACAAACCCGGGGCTAGCAATGGGGGCAGCAGTAGCCCTAGTGTTTGCCAAT
This sequence comes from Protopterus annectens, assembly GCF_019279795.1. Lineage (NCBI taxonomy): Eukaryota > Metazoa > Chordata > Ceratodontiformes > Protopteridae > Protopterus > Protopterus annectens. Next base: position 491,266,480 of record NC_056729.1, read on the forward strand.
ATCATTCGATGGCAATGGGAAACTGAATTTGTACTAAGTTCCAGGTTCAGGAAAAACATCTATAAATATTATAGATTCCTGGATGATATTCTAATTCTCTGGGAAGGTGAGCCAGAAGAGGTAGATGTATTTTTGGAATACATAAATTCCTCAATAATTTTTTTAAGCTTCACTAGTAAAATAGGGGATGAAGCAGTTAACTACTTGGATATACACCTATAAAAGAACAGTAGGAAGAGATGCTATGAATCTTGTATTTACAGGAAGCCCACTTACTCTAATGGGTTCTTACATTTCGAAAGTGATCTTCCTTTTTGGCAGAAAAGAAATTTGGTTAAAGGCCAAATGATTAGGACATCTAGATTGACAACAGATGACAAAAAATTTCAAGAACAGTTAGAAGAACTGAAGGATATGTTCAGAGTAAGAGGGTACCCCAATAAAGTGTTAGAGGCTTAAGAAAAATACGTAGTAGATAGAAGAAATGAGAGTCATCCCCCTATACTAAAAAAGCCAGAGAGCCTGGTGGGGACGAACAAACCAGAAGATGGTACTAGTTGTTGTATATTAACATATGATCAGGATAGTTCAGATATAAGAAAAATAACAGAAAAAACTGGAACTGTGTTTTTGGAGCATTTGGACTGACAGAAAAAATAGGTAACAAACCAAAAATAGTATTTAGAAGGGGATTTAACATAAAAAATGCATTTGAAAGGAAAAAGAATAAAGACAGGATTTCACGTGGAATTATGAGGGAATGTAATGGATGTAGGGAGTGTAGATTCATATATGAAACAACTAATATAGTGATTAAAGGCTACAAAAGAACAATTTCAGTAACAGGAAATTACAATTGTAACACAAAAGGGGTTGTGTATGTAGCCTTGTGCCAATCTTGCTGTGCATATTACATAGGAAAAACGGAGAATAAATTAAAAAAGAGAATATATCAGCACATATATGCAATAAGGAGACAGGACAAAAATAACACCCTATACAGACACAGTATGGGAAGTAAGGATTTTAGGAAGTTTCTTTTTTGCGTTCTGGAAAAAGTAGGCAGAGAAGAGAGGGGAGGCAACTGGCCCTGCCTTTTGGAGTACAGGGAAACGTATTGGTAGGTTTTATTAAACGCAACAGTTTTCCCTGGAATCAATGATAGAATTTCACTAAGTAGCGTATTGCATCTTAGGGCAGAAGTGATCTGAACTGGAATGTTTTCCTTCTGCTTTTTTTATGGTTAAAAATTATACTAGGAGAATGTTTACATGTATAAATAATTAATTTCATCAAGCAGATGTTTTTTTAAAAAATCACGGAATTCTTCACTTCAACTTTTAAAACAAAAGACACACACTGGAGCCAGAATAATTTGAGCGCTTTCATCCCGTTTATTACAGAACTTCTTCAGAACAATAAAATAAATTACATACATCATTTCCTTTTATACCATTACTCTCCTGACATAATTTCCTACATTCTTCTTCTTCTTCTTTTGGCTGTTCCTGTTAGGGGTCGCCACAGTGGATCACCTGTTTCCATTTATTCCTGTCCTCTGCATCTTGCTCTGTCACACCAACCACCTGCATGTCCTCTCTCACCACATCCATAAACCTTATCTTAGGCCTTCCTCTTTTCCTGTTACCTGGTAGCTTCATCCTTAGCATCTTTTTCCCAATATACTCAGCATCCCTCCTCAGCACATGTCCAAACCAACGTAATCTTGCTTCTCTGGCTTTGACTCCAAACCTTCCAACTTGGGCTGACCCTCTAATATACTTATTCCTAATCCTGTCCACCCTCATCACACCCAGTGCAAATCTTAACATCTTTAACTCTGCCACATCCAGCTCAAACTCCTGCCTTTTTGTCAGTGCCACTGTCTCCAACCCATATAACGTAGCTGGTCTCATTACCCTCTTGTAGACCTTCCCTTTCACTCTTACAGGTACTCGTCTGTCACAAATCACTCCTGACACTCTTCTCCACCCACTCCATCCTGCCTGTACTCTCTTCTTCACCTCTCTTCCATACTCACCATTACTCTGAACTATTGATCCCAAGTATTTAAACTCATCCACCTTCGCCAGCTCTACTCCTTGCATCCTCACCATTCCTCTAGCCTCTTTCTCATTCACACACATATATTCTGTCTTAGTCCTGCTGACCTTCATTTCTCTTCTCTCTAGAGCATATCTCCATCTCTCCAGGGTCTCCTCCACCTGTTCCCTACTCTCACTACAGATCACAATGTCATCTGCAAACATCATAGTCCACAGGGACTCCTGTCTGATCTCGTCTGTCAACCTGTCCATCACCATTGCAAATAAGAAAGGGCTCAGAGCAGATATTTGATGCAACCCCACCTCCAGCTTAAATGCATCTGCCACTCCCACAGCAGACCTCACCATTGTCACACTACCCTCGTATATATCCTGTACCACTCTTACATACTTCTCTGGCACTCCTGACTTCTTCATACAATACCACAACTCCTCTCTAGGCACCCTGTCATATGCTTTCTCTAAGTCTACAAAAACACAAAGCAACTCCTTCTGACCTTCTCTGTACTTTTCCATCAACACTCTCAGAGCAAACATCACATCTGTAGTGCTCTTTCCCAGCATGAAACCATACTGCTGATCACTAATCATCATGTCCCTTCTTAGCATAGCTTCCACTACTCTTTCCCATAACTTCATGCTGTGACTGATCAATTTAATCCCTCTGTAGTTTCCTACATTACTAATCCTTAAGAGGATATACACATTTAACATATAATTACTCACAGCATCACTTTCTGTCACACTTTTCGATAATAATAAACTATAAAACAGTCCCTAAAGCTTATACAGGAATCTTCTGTTATGTAACCATGCATATATTATAAAAAACTTGAACAATACTAGCCAATATTATTTCTTAGTCAAAAGTTAACATAGTTTAAATAACTTTTGACAGAAATATTGTCATTAATACCCGGTGCTATATCAGCTCTTAAAAAAATTTGCCATTTAAGTTCTATTTTTTCTAAAAAAATATTAAAGGATCCCACAAAGTTATCTGTATTCACTTTTTCTACTACAAAAGAAAGTAAACTTTCTAAAATGTTCACAGTTTACAGAATGTTTGGCTAAAGCGTTACTCATACCCTTTTTCTTCATAGCCAAAATGTGCTCTCTAACCCTGTATTTTAACTTTCTAATTGTCTTACCTATATAGAAATTTTCACAATTTGAGCACACTGCAAGGTATACCAATCCTTCACCTTGACAGTCATACCTATCTTTAGCTATTAAAGTATACTTCAGATGTTTGAAATGATGGCTCTGCACCCCCATCATAAATCTGCACTGACTACAGTTTGTCCAAGGGAATGTTCCTAGATGGGTAATGACTCTATCTTGACCTTCATTCTTGTGCCCCACTTCCAAAATTTCTTTTACATTTCTTGTCTTTTTATTAATAAAAGTTGGTTTAGTTCCAATAATTCTAGTCAGTTCCTCATTACCCAAAATAATCTTCCAATTTTCCTGAATCAACTTTGTAATATTTGGCCCATCAATACTCATGGGCACCAGAAATGCATATGTTAACCCCTCATTCTCACCCACACTTTGATCAGAATTCTTCTTCTGAAATCCTGTTCTCAGAATGGGTGAAAATCTAGGTTCCCTATTATTTTTAACATATTGTATAACTTCATCAAGGGTTTCACTGGGATATCCTCTATCAATAAACAACTCTTTAAGTGTGTCCAGTTCTATTGTGAATTGATGGTCATCACTGACCATTCTACTAGGTCTACTCACTTGCCCTTTGAATACATACATTTTCATATATTTAGGATGGTAACTATCAAAGTGCAGGTAATTTTTAGTAAAAGTCTTTTTTCTGTAAATGTTGCTCCCAAATACTTTGTTACCAACATCCATTTAACTTCACCGTCCAAAAATTGGATTTCTGTACCTTTATTACCTATAGTAAACTTAAGCCAAGATACTGATTGATTAATTTGCTGGAAAAACTCATCTAGCTGTTTACCACTACCAGTCCAAACAAAAACCAGGTCATCAATATAACTCCTGTAATATCTAACATACTTAAATAAATCCATCTTCTCCAAAAATGTAACTTCCCACCAACACATAACTAAATTGGCAAAAACAGGTGCTACGTGTGCCCACATTGCTACGCCACTTGTTTGTTGGCAAACTTCTTTACCAAACATAAAAAGTTGTTAAGTAATACTATTTCCATTAGCTGACAAGTGACAAAAATGTCCTGTTTAAACTTTACTTTATCCAAATAAAGCCCTGTGAACTCTATTCCTTCATTTTGATCTATTACAGTGTACAATGAACATACATCCAATGTACACAGAAATGTTTCATCTCTTTGTAACTTAAAGAGTTGACGCTCATTCAGAAACATCCATGAATCTTTTAGGAACCATTTACTATTTTGTACAATAAGATTAAGTATTCCATCTAAATACATGGACATTTTTGAAGTTTTACTAAGGGGGGCAGAAATGATAGGCCTGAATGGGGGATGCTTTTCATTTTTGTGTATTTTAGGGATGCCAAACAGCATCCCTAATTGAGGCTGTTCAACACACAAAAACTCAAATAAGTCTATCAAAATATATTGCTGGTATAATAAATCCTGCAAAATAATATGTAATTCTTGGAACATTTTCCTAACAAAATCCTTGGACACTTTAAGATATTTGTCTCCATCTGCCAACATCTCCTTAATACTTCCATAGTAGTCCTTGCTATTCATAATAACAAGTCCTTGTCCCTTGTCTGCTTTCATGTTTCAAAGCCATAGTTTCTTCCTTGGTCAAATTTTCTCTATACCCAACTTGATTTTTACTATCCTGTAAACTGTAAATATCATTCTCACAAATAGTAGAAAAAGTGCTCAAAGTGTTAACTAATGGGGGATTAACATTCCTTTTCTTTCTTAAATACCCTGTGTTTTGAGTGGATAAATCAAAATGGTATCAGTAAGTTTTGCTTTTTTTGCAGGTAAAAAGGAAAAACCTTTTTTAAGCACCTTAATTTCAACATCACTAAACTTTTTGTCACTTAAATTAAATATCTCTTGTGTGAAGGTTAACACCCTCTGTTTTTGCCTTTTTTCTTGCCTCCAGTTGCAAATGCTTCTTGGTTGGGAGGGGGCTGCTGGTTCCATTGGTCTGGGTGGTAAAAGGAACATTTTCTTCACTTTCTACACTAGAAGCACTAGTTAACTGGTCCCTATAATTATTATTGGCTTGTGGGATATTCCTACTATCTGTATCTGAAAAAGAATCAAGCCTGTATAATGAACCCGGCTTCTGAAATTCACTTCTTCCATTTTTAAAATTCAAATTATTGTTATTTCTGTTTTTGTTAACCAAAAATGCTTGTTTTTGTTGATATGCTTGTAAGTCTCTTAATAATTTTTTTCTTTTTCTTACTAACAATGCTGTCAATTAATTTGTTGACTTTATTACCTAAATTATCCAACAAATATTGGTAGGAAAGTACCATTGGATGTTCTCTTAATACATTATCAAGTCTGATAATATCACTTTTCAAACAATCCATCTGTTCTTGTTTTTTATAATATATGCATGGTTACATAACAGAAGATTCCTGTATAAGCTTTAGGGACTGTTTTATAGTTTATTATTATTAAAAAGTGTGACAGAAAGTGGTTTTGACTAATTATATGTTAAATGTGTATGTCCTTTTAAGGATTAGTAATGTAAGAAATGATATCAGGAGAATAATGGTATAAAAGGAAATGATGTATGTAATTTATTTTATTATTCTGAAGAAGTTCTGTAATAAACGGGACGAAAGCGCTCAACTTTTTCTGGCTCCAGTGTGTGTTTTTTGTTTTTTAAAAAATGTTTTCTTATATGGAAAGGATTTTTTTATAGTTTGGTTAGTAAGAATAGGAAAATGTATGTATAAATATATATATATATATATATATATATATATATATATATATATATATATATATATATATATATATACTTTTAAAATGTCTACTGATGGATTTTAAATGCAGGAATCAATCTGCAAGTTTAATGAATTGTAAAATATGTTTATTGGGGTAATTACTTCAATGAGTTGTATTTAAAAAGAGGGAAGAGGGTAAGGTATGTGTATCTGATGAAGTTCCGTTTTGGAGTGTGAATAAAGGGAACGAAAGCACTAATAACCTTACCTGGCTGGAGTCTGTTTTTTTCGAAGAGAGTTACCCTGTGTTTTTTGTGGACAATTTGTCATATCAGATTTTAATAAAATAAAAAACAATAACAACTGACCACAGCAATTTATTTTAACCACACCCCTTCACCTTTCACACACAGATGTGCCCAATTACAACTGTAAGGCTATGTACACTTCAGATGTCTGATTAGGATCAAATGAAAGAATAAATACTTAACAGTATCAGCTTGCTGCTTTGCATGCCCACACACATACACCCCCCCAACACACACACACCAGATGGATGAGTGAATACATAAATAACTACAACACAAGAATGTATACTCTCAGCTCACTGTTGGTAGAATATAGTGTGCAACCCCCTGCTACCTCCCCCATATACCTCTCAAAATCCTAACTCAAAAATCAAGAACAAAGCTTAAAAATAATGTTGAACAAAGTGCCAGAATTATGGAGAGATATTGCTCTTACATACTTAGAAACTTGCTAGAATAACATGATTTGCCTTAGCATGCTTTATCTGAAATCTCTTAATGTAAAACTCAAGTGTTTGTCATTATTCACAGACTGCAATCCTCAGTGATATGCCAAAAAAAAACCTTTATGAGGAATTGGCCAAAATAAAAGGCAAAATCAGGTACAGCTGAGATAATATATGCTCCATGTATATAGTCTCATACACAGACACACAGATGTGAACATTGGTTGCAACCATTTGTATGACTATGATGTGCTTGTGATCAAAAGAATGAATAAATACATAATAACTACTACACAAGAATTTATCTTCTCAGTTTACTACTGACAAAATGCAGTGTGTGACCTACTGCCCCTCCCTCCCACATACCTCTTATCCTCTTAGCTCAACAGTCTACATGAAAGTTACAAAAATAATGCAGGACAAAGGACCAGCATGAGGAACAGATATAGGTTCATAGGTAGGTACTAGGCTAACAGCCCTAGGGCCTATACAAGCCTAGCCAAAAAGGTACCCTGGCTTTTGCCACCCAAGAAAATTATTTTCCTGTGCCCCTGTCGAGCAGAGCCACAGAAGTGATTCCTGGGGTGAATTTCCTATTTCCCATCCAATCATCAAGATTTTTCCAGAAGAGTGCTAATGAGGAGTTTGACATAGATAGGTAGTCTGTTCCAGAGTATGGGAAGTCACTGGGACAGGAATCTATCCCTCCAGCATGTTCTGTTTATTGTGGTGACAAAGTTTAGGTCCCTAGAGCATGTAGCTTGGAGGGATTTGGATTTCTTTAAGTGGAGCATGTCCAACAGCTCTAGGTTTGACATATCTTTGTATGTTAGGCAGAGATCGCCTCTGAGTAGGCGATATGTGATGGAGTAAAGCTGGAGTTTTTTAAGATGGTCTGCATAGGGCATCTGTTTGAGGCCGGTAATCCTCTTTGTGAAGTATTTCTGCGGCCTTTCCAGTTGTTGTAGATGTCTTGTGAGGCACATACCAAAAGAGGTGCTGTACTCTATAATGGGTCTAATGAGTGACGAGTAGAGGGGAACAATGACCTCTTCTTTCCTGGATGAGAAACCTTTTGTGATGAGGTGTGCCACATAGAAGGATTTCATGACTACTGTGGTGATGTGATTATCAAAGGAGAGACTACTGTCCACCTGTGTCCCAAGGTTTCTTATCACATTTTCAGTGTTAAGTAGACTTCCACCTATGTGGTAGCTCATAGGTACAGAGTTTTTACCAAAGGGGATGACAATGCACTTTTTGGCATTGAGCTTGAGGCCATGGCTTTGACACCAGGCATCTGTCTCAGTGATGCCCTTTTGTAGGATGTCCACATCATTAGGAGTTTCAGTTATGGCTCTTAGTTTGCAGTCATCTGTGAACTTCGTTAGCCAAAGACTTTCTGTGTTAGCCTGTACTTCAGAAAAGTAGATACCAAACAGGAGAGGATACAGGACTGAACCCTGTGGTACTCCACTTGTCACTGGTCTGAAGTCAGATTTGGAGTTTGCTACTTTCACAGTGTGGGTTCTGTCAGTGAGCCAGTTAGCAACTCATCTTGTGACATAGAGATTTATACCTAGTTTAGTGAGTTTATCTATAATTCCAGAGTGGGGGATGGTGTCAAAAGCGTTGATGAGATCTAGATAAGCTGTGTAAACCACCTTACCCTTGTCTACGGCTTTGGTGACTGCTTTAAAGAAGTCAATCAGGTTTAGGAGACATGATCTGCCTTTTACAAACCTGAACTGGGTGGGGTCCAGAGTTTGGAGATTACCAATGTCCTTGTTTATAAGTTCCATAATGATATGTTCCATGGCCATGCAGGCCAGGCTCATTAGACTAATGGGGCGGTAGTTCCCAGGGTCCATGGTGGCTCCCCCTTTGTGGAGTGGGATAACAGTCGCTGTGCACCATTCAGTGGGCACAAAGCCTGAGGTGAGGCTATTGTACATGGTGCTTAGGTGGGGTGCCAGTTCATCACAGCTTGGGATGTTGTCAGGTCCCATGGATGCTGTGTTCATGCTTTGGAGAGTGTGGTTTTTACCTGTGCAGCCATGATTACAGGAACTTTGCATTCTTCCGGTATAGAGATGGGCCCTTTAGGGGGTGAAAGAGGGGTGTAAAGTTAGCACTGAACCTATCTGCCAGGATGTTGGCAATATCAGTTGGTTCTGTATATTTAGTGCCATTGTGCTGTAACTCAGAACAGATCTGAGTGTTGCCATTGAGATTCTTGACCTAGCTATAGAATGCTTTGTGCTTGTCTTTAGAATCAGTGGCAATTTTGTTTTCATAACTAGCTTTGGAGGATTTTATGAGGGATCTCAGCTTCTTACTGAGGCTGACCAGGGAGATCTTCCAGTCATAGGATTTTACTCTTTTTTTTGCAACAGTTTCTTTCTTCTGTTGTAGAGTTTGTCTAAGGCAGGGGACCACCAGATTGGCTTCCTTTTTTTGGAGGATAGCATCTTGGTTCTGTTAGGGATAGCACGATCGATGCACTCGTGTAAGTGCTTATAAAGAGCATTTGTGTAGGATTCAACAGTCATACTTCTATTGTCCATCTGCATGGGTGTTGTGAAGTTTGTCACTTCTGTCTTAAGAAGCGTGAAGTTGGCTTTGGAGAATTTTTTTGTGGTGGATTCCCTAATGGGGGGTGGGGGCGGGATGTGGATGTCTAGGCTGATTAGCTTGTCATCGGATCTGACCAATGAGGAATTGACCTCTGGAGTGGAACACCGGTCACCCATGTTGGTAATGACCAGGTCTAGGATATTGCTGGTGTGGATAAGTTGATCCAAGGCACTGGAATTTATGAATTCCAGAAAACGTTGAGCAAAAGAGTTGGTACATGAGTAGTTTTCCCAGTTAATGGTGAGGTAGTTGAAATCGCCCATTATTAGGGTGTTGGGTTGTACCCTAATATTTTCCATTGTATCAAGAAATGTGGAGTGGGAATCCTAGGGCATGGTGAGGGATCTGTAACAAGGCACAATATGGATTGCAGTCTTGCCCAGAGTTAGTTGCACTTGGATAATCTTGGATGCATTATGCTGAGCAACTAGCCTGGAGGTGTGGATATCCTTAATGAATATGGACACGCCTCCGCCTTCAGTGTTTCAGTCCAGGTTAGGTGGCTGAAAGGTGTGGTATGAATTATAGACTGGTAATGCAGGGGTGCTCTCTGGAGCCTTGAACCAGGTCTCTGTCACTGCACAGATGTCGATGTTCTCCATTTTAAGGAGTGCCTCGAGTGAATGCATTTTGACGTTTAGACTTCTAGCATTGAGTAGCATTGCCCTCAGATTTTGCTTGCTTGTACCTGTTACGGTGGTGAATTTGTCATTTTAACCTTGCCTAAAAAGGCACTATAGTGGTGGCAAGAGCCTTAGCCAATATCTGGAATCCCAAGGGTAAGAGGTGTAGGCCATCTCTGGCAAAGCATTGTGGTCTGTCGATCATGTCATTCCAGGCAGACAGATACTGGATCTCCTTAGAATGACACCAGAAGCTTGGCCAATTGTTGAAGTCAGTCATTTTTGTCCTTGTACTGTGGTATCATTCTGGGTGATAGCAGGATGCTACTCAGGACTAGGGTCATACCTGCCTGGACTACAAGATTGGAGAGCTCTTCCATGTCTCTTTTCATGTAGTCCAGGGAGGTATGTCTCAGGTCATTCACAATAACATGGACAATGACAGAGTCATATTTGTACTTGTTGTGGAGTGACCTGAGTGCATGCGTTATGTGGTGGATCCTGGCACCTGACCGGCAGCTGACAGTAACTTTCTCCTTGTTTAGCCTGGTGAGTGGAACATCAGTGTGCCTGACTGTAGAGTCACCTCTGACTAGAGTGTTGGGTAGGTTGTTATGCCTTATGGGCAGTGCTTGAGTGGCACACTGAGTTTGTGGGCTATGTGTCATTTTGGGTTGTGTTTGGGGGGGGGTGGAGGTTGCATGCCTTTCTGCTTTGCAGGTCTCTGTTGCTTGTGCAGATTTTTATTGAGAGCCTCCGCGAATGAGGTGTGTGTTTTGTGTTGCCATGTGTGTGTTTTGGTGGTGTAGGTTTTGTGGGACTATGTGATGAGTGTGGTGTGGTGCAAGTGTTTACCTTCTCCTCTTGACTGTCTGGTCCAGTCTTGGGTGAAGAGAGCTTTGCTTCTAGTTTAGCTATATAAGTGCATCTCTCACAGGTTGTAGTATTGGGTGGTAGGAGGAGAGGGTTGTCTGTGTACATGAGGCAATTGCTGCATTGTCCCAAGATGCCCAGATTCATCAGGTAGACAGGAGAAAACACCGGGAGCTGAACCTTAGACTTGCCTGGATAGGTGCACTAAAAACTGTTTTCCTCTAGACAAGTGAGGAAAGCTGAGTGCTGTAGTAATTTGTAGCTTATTTAGTGCTTACAATGAATTCTGAACAAGTGCTGAGCTCAAAGAAACAGATTTGAGTGCTAAAACTAAAAAACTGGTTAGTTCTAAGGGAAAATTTGAAGAGCAGACTTTATGGCACCAGGAATAGTTTAAACCTAGCTAAGCGGCGATGCATAAAGTGCATTTTTTCCCCTTATATACCTAGAAAGTTCCTAAAATAAAAGGATGTACATTCATATTCTTTATCTGAAGGCTATTAAGTCTTTAACTTAAATATCTGTAGTCATTTAATGTCTGCAATCCTCAATGATTTGCCAGACATCCACAAACTTTATGAGGACAGACCACAATATAAGGCAATATCAGACACATTTTGTGAAATTATGAGCAGCTGAGAGCATGTATGCTAATGATCAAATGGGGCATTAGGCACGGTACTAGACTGCGTCCTTCCTCCCCCCACTGCATTACCAATCTCCCAGTACTAGGCTGCCTTTCCCCGACTACCATTAAACACTGTTCAGACTTGTCAGTGTGCACACTATGTTCTTCTTTCCTTTTACAATGATCTCAGAGATTTAAATTTAATTAAAACTTTATAGCAAAATCACTGACAGTCATTTACTAAACAAAGCAAAAAAACTCTCACACTGAAAACAGACTTAGCATGAGCAACAATAAAATGCCTCTTCCCTTGAAACTCATTTTATTTGAAAGTGCACGAGGCAAGCTACTAAACTACAAGATGTGCTGAGATTCACAGTCAAACATGCTTTTCGTTTGGATAAAATACAAACTTCAGACAAAAAGTTCATTAAAACAACACATTTAAAATACTGATCTGCTAGATCACGTGATGTTAAAAACCTTATACTAAAAAGGCTAATGTATAATTAATTAATTACATCCATCATCAGGCTCTGCCCAACAAGTTTCATTCATAAAAACGAAATCAATATTTTTCAGTCACCTTAGTGCACTAAGTGTGCTTAATGTTGACAGACCCTAAAGGTCTGATTGGTGAAACACCTTTTGTATATCAAAACCCCTTACACTTATAATATACAAGCCCGTAATAGGGACTTATCCCATTGGATAAAAACGTGCCCTCAATTCTAAACTAACCTGCCTAGCATGCTTGTTCATCTTGCAGTGGTACACCCATACAGGCATGTTTATGGAGCTCAACACGGGCTCTGAGTTGACACATAAAAAGAAACATAAAAATACACCAGCATACAATAACCATATTCCATAACTTAAATACATTAAATCAAGATGAGATGTCAGGGTAAAATAAAAAATAATAAAAAATAAGACCTACACTAACTTCCTATCTAAGAATAACTGCCCGATCTTAGATCTATACTGCATGGGGGATGGAATTATATTGGCTCATTAGATTTTACCTGACCAGACTTTTTAGCTTTAAAATACACTTACTTGAACAGGATTCACTCAGGCCGGGATATTTATATGCATTTAATTTAATCTGCTAGAGCAATTCAAGTTCTTCCAGCTTCAACCCCTCGGGTCCCCCTCTAGCATCATTTAATACTTGGTCAATCACCAAGTATTTGAATGTATGGTTAGTCTCTACTGATATGTGCTTTGCTAATGCATTATCCAGTTTCCCTTTACTAATGGCATACTGATGCTCATAAATACGCTCACAGAACCTTTGTTCCGTTTTGCCAATGTAATAGGCTGGGCATTGTTGACATTTAGTAAGATAAATAACAACTTTTGAATTACAGTTAAATTTGTTCCATATCCTATAGGGTCTATATTATGATATCACATGCTCAGAAGAGCGAACGACACATAATCGACCCCATGTAAGCGAAAGCTTACAACGTTGAAACCTCAGAGCAGCAATTTTTTTCCAAGGGAAAAAAAATTGCCGTTCCGAAACAAATAAACTGTAAAACATTACATAATGTGAGGGGCTTCACCCCTCATACCCCCCGACATGGGGGCTGTGCCCCCCACATGCCCCTACTTAAATATACCAATGACAAGATCGCACTACAGTGCAGAAAATGCCAAAATAACGAAAGCGGCCAAGCAAATTTTTTTCCCAGGGAAAAAATTCACTGAAAAAACACTTCACTATTTTGCCTTTTCACACTTTTCAGTTCGACTAAAATGCATTCGACAATCTGCGTCTGCGACAGCATAATAGGGAGCCTATCTTATACACCATGTTGTTGATGCTAAAGGATGTTGTCACTTCTAAGACCAGTAAACCGAAAAAACAGCAAACCCAAGAACCTGAAACACACAGGCTGGAATCCACGAATCCAAACCAAAGGTTTATTGCAAATAAAAACAAGTTAGCGCTTTCATCTGGTGCACATCACCAGACTTTTTCAGACAAACTGAAAAACACATACAACTATTTTTATATATGTCACACCCCACCCATCAATTAGCACCAATTTAGCACCAACTAATAAATCATTGACAATGTAACTACTCAAAAACATCTACTAATGAAAAATGAATAAATATGTTACACTTTGAAAAATCCATACATATAAATATAAATATAAATTACTCTAAGACAAACATTTAATTCAATCTTACATAGCCATAAAAATGTAAACACCGAATAAAAATATAGCAATGAATATATTATGTAAAACATTTTTAAAATACAATGTGATATAATAAATACCACTTCAAGATGTCTTATACTATGTGCTGAATTATAAAACCCTATCTGGGAACACGAAAAAATTTTTATCTGTCAAAAACTTTTAATTTTAACTTACTAGAGATAGAAACTACATCATTTAAGGCTGGTGGCAAATACGCGTTAAGAAATACCTGTCACCAGGTTTCTTTCTCTTCGAGAAACAACTTCCAGGGACCCCCCCTGTCCCCACATTTCACTTGTAATACTACAAATTTGAAAGCGTGATCAGGGAAAGTTTTAACATGCCTATATAAGGCATTTTTCTCATCACATTGGCGTATTTCATACCTATGCTCGTATATCCGTTGTGCCAATTTACATTGCATTTTTCCTATGTAAAAGGCTGAACACTTGGTGCAAATAGCAGCATACACAACTGCTTGGGTATAGCAACTGTATTTTCCTTTTATATTGATGCTCTTATCGTATATAGTGATACTTGATGTTGATAAAATAAAATTGCACTGATGACACATACCACAAGATTTCATTTTTCCTTTTATGCCCCCATCTATGGATTGTTCGAAGAGGCCTTTGATATTTCTACCCTTCCTAAAAACAAAATTGGGTTGCCTACCACAAACATCAGCCAAAGTTGATTCACTCAACTAGATACGCCCGTTCTTGTTAAGGATATCCCATACAATGTAACTTTCACTTGAAAAGGTAGATACAAATGGACATAGGGGACTATAAGTCTGATTGTTGTCAATCACTTGATTGTCATGTGACACAGAATCAACATTATCCCCCACATGATTGTACTCAGCCAAAGACCTACCACTGCTAGTGATGGAAGGCAGGGACACCCCCCCCCCAAACTGTTCAAAATAGGAGTATAAAAACCATTTTGGCGTTTTCCAATGACCTCTTGTTTAATATTATATACAAGACCGGGTGGGTATCCTCTATCTAAAAACATCTGACCCATGGTATCACATTCGTCTAAGAAATCCTCAAAATTGGAAAAATGTTTTACATAATATATTCATAGCGATACTTTTATTCAGTGTTAACATTTTTAGGGCTATGTAAGACTGGATTAAATGTTTGTCTTAGAGTAATTTATATTTATATGTATGGATTTCACAAAGTGTAACATATATATTCATTTTTCATTAGTAGATGTTTTTGAGTAATTACATTGTCTATGATTTATTGGTTGGTGCTAAATTGGTGCTAATTGATTTTAGGTGGGGTGTGACATATATAAAAATGGTCATATGTGTTTTTCAGTTTGTCTGAAGAAGTCTGGTGATGTGCACCAGACAAAAGTGCTAACTTGTTTTTATTTGCAATAAACCTTTGGTTTGAATTTGTGGATTCCAGCCTGTGTGTTCCAGGTTCTTGGGTATGTTGTCACTTCTACACGCTTACAGAATCTACAAGTTTCACATTTGGACATGCCCTGATGTTTAGGTTTCCTAATTATTTTGGACTCCAACAGATGTTTCAAATTAGAACCCCTTTTAAAAGTGATTCTCGGTGGACACCCTACTTTCTGGGATAAATCAAAATCACTATTAATTAAATCCCAGTACTTATTAAGGATATATCTCACCATGTCACTATCTGTGCTAAATGTAGTAGTTAGGCTGAATGTCAAACTCATGGATCCATTACATTTTGATTCTGGGGTCCTAGAGACTTGTTTATTACTACTATTAGGGTTCATGACACTGGAGATCCCTAAAATAGGGGAATAAACCCCCCTATTCCTCTTTGATTTAATTTCATTAATTAAAGAATCAATAAATTTCCCGGGATAGTCTCAACTAAGGAACATTCCTTTTAGTGTCATACATTCCATCTGGAATTCATCCTCATGAGTAACTATCCTGGCTGCTCTTACTGGTTGACCTTTAATGACCGATCGTTTTTGATAATAGGGGTGGCTACTGGTGAAATGCAGGAAAGAACTGGCGTATGTAGTCTTCCTGTATATTTTTGACACAAACCCCTGATTGGAGACATCTTTTCTTAAGGAGATATCCAGATAACTAATCTCCTCCTTACTAAAATTGAAAGTAAATTTCAGAAAATGTGTTGTATTATTGAAATAATCAACTAGCCTTGTGGCTTTATCTAAATCGCCTTTAATGGTGATGAAGATGTCATCCAAAAACCTAGTATAGAAAATAATATCCTTCCTGATATCATCCACTTTAAAGATTAATTCTGATTCCCAGTATCACCAGGTTGGCCACACTGGCACCACAAGGTGAACCCATCTCCACCTCTATTTTTTGCAAATAATATTCTTTACCGAAGAGGAAATGGTTATTAGTTAATATCAAATCTACTAACTTGGTCACCAGGTCAGTCTCCCTATTTGTTGTGCCTCTTCTATTTAAAATGGTCCTGATCCATTCAGTTCCCTCCTCATATGGAATTGAGGTATATAGATCCTTGACATCTATTGTAAGGAACCCATGGTCCTTATCAAACTGAAGTTGATCAATTTTCTGTAAAAAGGACCATGAATCCCTACAAATCTGTTTTTCATGGACCAGATACTTTTTCAGTATTATATCTTCTATTTTGGTGCAAGGGTAGTTGATCGAATTCCTAGCATCAACTAATGGTCTCATTAGTGGGTTGGTCAAATCGTTATGGATTTTGGGAATCCCAAATAATATTGGTATTCATGGAAATGGCATGCACAAATAATTGTAGCTAGTTACATCAATTCTTTCTTCTGTACAGAGTTCTTCAATCTGACCCCTTATTTGTTTTTGAGCTACATTTAATTCATTTAAGGAGACCTTTTGGTAAGCCTCAGTTGCTAATATATCATGTGTGCATGCTGTATAATCCCAATTATCCATAATGGTCAACCCCCCACCTTTATCTGGTTTACTCACTCTGACATCAGCTGCTCTTAGTAAATTTAAGGCCTCCCATTTCTGTTTGGTCACATTTTGTTGATCCCTACCATTCAGATTATTCCCCTTATTTTCCCTAGTATGTACAGAATGTAGGTCCAATTCACACAGTCTTTCAAAGGACTGTAAGGTAGGATGAATAGGTGGATTAAATGTGCTGGCTATGGATAGGGGATTCTTTTCAACATTACAATAATCCCCAAGAAGGACTTTCAAATTTAATTTCCTAATATAACATTTAAAGTCAATAATTTTCCTTGGAAAACTCATATTCAACTTAGGGACAAAGGTATACCCTTTAGCCAGCAACTTCACCAGTTCTGGTGTGACACAGGCAGAAGAATAATTGAAGATTTTAAAGTCTCCTGTTTTATTGGTAATTATATCCAATTTATTATTTGGATGAAGTTCTAATGTTTCTGTTTGTAGAACTTTTGTTTGGTATTCCATGCCTGTGTTTTGTTCTTTTGCTTGGGGACAACTCCTAGTTGGTTGGGGTCATGAAAATTCAATTAATTCTGATCATTTGCCCCAACATCGAGGTTAACATTATAGCCTTGATTTCTAATTCTGTCGCTGCTTCTAGTTGTATTATTCTCTTGACACCCATCAGGTTCAGGGCTTAATTCTGCATCCAAATGTCTATTATTCTCATTTGAGGCCCATTAATTAGCCTGATGATTCCTATTAGGTGACCACATTTGTGAAGCCAGTGGTGCATGGTAAGCTGTACCTGCATCATAGGCTAACCTGTCACGTTGGAGCTTTTTAACGTTTGTAGCTTTCAACTTAATCAAATATTGATCAATACTAGTAAAAATCCTAGAATAGTCAAACTTATACCTAGCAAACGCTAGGTCAGTTCTAATTTCATCATCCAAGGCCATAACCTCTGATAAAATTCCATCTACCCATAAAGTGTAATGCTTCACCATTAACTCCATTAATTCAATACCCTGTTTATCAAACAATTGAATCAAGTCCAAATGAAAAGGTGAACTACCCTCAAGTCCTGTGGGGTATTGCACCTTGTGTAATCCCTTTGGGACCATACGCTGCTTTATGCACTCTTTGAAATATTGTATTTCCAACTGTAGTTTCTTAACTTTTAACAGCTTGTGATCCAAGCTGTTCAGTTTATCTGTTATAGCCATTGTTGTGCCTTGATTCGGCAAGAGACCTCCAGCTGGTTGCCCCTGTTTTGAAACAGTAGTATCAAATGATAAAGAAACAGTTCCGTTGAACCATTCCTCTAAGACTGGGACCCCAATAAGCCCCGAGGTTGAATTAGTTAGATTCTGTTCATGTAAAGCTTCCATACTCATCGTAGGCCTGTTCACATTCACATTTTGCTGAGAAACAGGACACAATGCTGATGTATCTTGTCCAGCTGAAGTATTTCTTGCTAATAGCCATGCCCCTTTAGATAGTTCATTGAAAAGGCGGGTATCCTTGTGCCATTGATCTATAGCTTCCATCCTTGAAGCCAAATTATTCACTTTTTGGGTGAGAACTTCCATTAAAGCGGTGAGGGTGACGCTCTCACCACTGGCAGCCACTTGCTTAACGAGCCCCCGGATGCCATAGCAAACTGATAAAAAAAACAAAAAAAAGCACCAAACTCAAAAAACACTACAAGAAACGTCTGGAGCAGAAAGAAAGAAGCTGCAAGTGAATGCTGTAAAGCTGCTTGTTTTTTAATTCACGCTTTTCGTTTGGATAAAATACGAACTTCAGACAAAAAGTACATTAAAAACAACACATTTAAATGCTGATCTGCTAGATCACATGATGTTTAAAATCCTATACACCAAAAAGGCTAATGTATAATTAATTAATTACATCCATCATCAAGCTCCACCCAACAAGCTTCATTCATAAAAACTAAATCAATATTTTTCAGACCCTTAGTGCACTTAATGACCATATATCCATCAAACCTATTTTAAAATTAAAGGTTGATATATTATGATGAAGAAGTATTAAACTTGTTATAGTTTTTATAGTGTTTTTTGCAGTGTTTTATGTGATTACATTTCTATGGTCAACTTATGTATATATATATATATATATATATATATATATATATATATATATATGTTTGCATTGATTTTATTCATTTTTTTTATTCATTATGGTTTGTTTTATTTTGGATTGAAAATGGATTGATTTATTTATATAACAGATTCGTGGCTCTTTAAATGATTTGAACCTTTTGGCACCATTTTCTAGTATAAAGGAAGTGAAGTAGTGCATTTATTATGTCTGATGATGTTCCACACTTATTTGGCTTTACATATCTTTGATTAAAGTACTATTTGTGGCTTCGGAGCAGTGTTTTTTTTTTCTATTTTTTTTTTTTTTGGTTTGGGGCTTAGGTTTGCTGTTTGCTGTTACTTTTGACTTTCTGTCTTCCGGTATGTCACAAACTGACTTTTTCAGCAGTGCCTGAACCAGAGTTTTTAATTGCACTACTCCTATGGATCTGACAACACTGATTAAGTGTATGGATGACTTGAAACAATGCATGGATGTTTTGATTACCAGTTCTAACACTAACATCATACCTTGGAATAGAACAGCCTCTCCACCTCCTGATGTTTCCACAGAATGTATTTTGGCTCAAAGCGATGATTGTGGGGAAGGAATATCCGTGGTCATTGCAACCTCAGTAAATACATCTTTGGGAGCTCACAGTACAGGTACTGGCCATTCTCATAATGTTAACACCCATGATTTAAAGGGTCTATATTAGATGAACGAAAGTTCATCTTAGCGAACACTCACATGAGCAAATATCTAGGTACTCCCCACACCCCCTGCTAAATATATATTCCAACTCCGAGATCGCACTACAGTGAGGAAAGGGCAAATATTCCCATCTTCACTGTACTGCGATCTCACAATTGCGGTTTTGAGTTCCGCAATATTCGCTTATGTGAGTGTTCGCTAAGATGAACTTTTGTTCATCTAATATAGACCCGATTTAAACAATTTTCTTTTAAATCAAACTCCATCTTTGATGATAGGGTTGATGGGTCAATTCATGTAACCGAGACTAACAATAATAATGACAGTGAACTGACATTTAAAGCTATGCTAGGCAGACATGAAAAATGAGTTGCTAAATTTAAAGTGCTACAATGGACAATTCCTTCTTAAGATACTGAGTTGCTAATAAGTGGGTCCCAAGGGGACTGCTCATTTGGAAATACTTGAATGGTGTAGTATTCATTCTGGAGGAAATTTTTACAACTTTTGATTTATCTAATCATATTAGGGAATTCTTGACTGTTCGCAAACTTAGAATTCCAGAAATTTTTGTATTCCAAAAATTCATAAATCAGTCATAGATCCTCCATGAAGACCAATAGTGGCACCTACGGGGTCGAAAACTGAACCCTTGACTACGTTTGTGGACAATAAACTTAAAACTTTTCTGGACAACAGACCCTAAATGTTGAAAGATTCATGGCATATTTTGAATGTCATTTCTGGGATCTTTTTTATGTCAAATGCATTATTTGTCACCATTGATGTTAAAGATCTTTTTTCAGACTAGACTGGTTTCACCAGGCTTTGGTTAAAGGTACTAACTTTGAAAGGAAGCCTTGAGGAATTAAAAGTTTTTATCAATTTTCTTAACCATTCCACAGATTTCCTTGAGTTTACTTGTCACTCCCATGACACATCTATTGATTTTCTCGAAATGACTCTCTACAAAAATTTTCAGGATTCAAGGTATGAAGCCAATATATATCTATATATATATATATATATATATATATATATATATATATATATATATATATATATATGAAACCAACCTTTTCAAATACATACTTGCATTTTTCAAGTCAACACCCAACATGGCAATAAAGGAATTTAGTAAACGGTCAGCTAATTAGATTGAGTAGACTGGTTTCTGATGAAAAAGTATTTGAAGTCGAGGTTAAAAAATTGGTAGATATGTTTTTGGAAAGGGGTTACCCTAGAAGTTTGTTGGATAAGATCACTGGATATGTTTTAGAGAACAGGAATCTTAGGTATGGTCCCCTTTTGTGTAGGAACAACCTGGCTGAAAACACACTGGTTTCATCTAATCCCGTGAATGACAATAGTGTTTTTCATGTTTATGATTCTTCACACAGGTGTTTGTTTTACAATATAATTCAGGCATCTATTTACTCCAGGATATGATTAAGAAGCATTGGGCAACTGTTTTTGGATCCTTTAGGCTTACAAGTAGGTTGGGTTTGGAACCTAAATTTGTTTATAAGAACAACAAAAATGTTAAAAGTATTTTTGAATCCAATAAACTGGTTACAAGATTACGTACCAGTGGTTGTGGTATGAAAAAATGTGGGGCTTGTCGACAATGCAGATAAATCCTGGAGGTCAGTAGTTTTTCGGTACATGGTTTTTCTAATTTGTTTACTGTTAAAGGTAAATTTGATTGTGGCACTAAGGGAGTAGTATATATATGCTTCTGTGCTTCCTGTCCTGCTTATTACAATGGCAAAACTAATAGTCCTTTACCGACGAGGATTTACCAACACCTCTATGCTATTAGGAGACTACAAATAATGCACTTTACAGATACTCTATCAATTGTTCCAGGTTTAGGAAATTTGATTTGTAATCTTGGAAAAAGTGAGTATTCCAAACAGAGGGGGTGATTGGGAGACTATGGTCGAAAGAAGGGAATTTTTTTGGCAGGTATTGTTAAATGCCACTGTTCCCCCAGGTCTTAATGACCATATATCCATCAAATCTATTTCAAAATTAAGGGCTGATACATTATGATGAAAAAGTATTAAACTTGTTATAGTTTTTTATAGTGTTTTTTACAGTGTTTTATGTGATTACATTTATATGGTCAACTTATATATATATATATATATATATATATATATATATATATATATATGTTTGCATTGATTTTATTCATTGTTTTCTTTATTCATTATGGATTGTTTTATTTTGAATTGATTTATTTATGTAATAGATTCTTGGCCCTTTAAATGATTTGAACCTTTTGGTGACATTTTCTAGTATAAAGGAAGTAAAGTAGTGCATTTTTTATGTCTGATGATGTTCCACACTTATTTGGGAATGAAGGCGCTTACATCATCTTGATTAAAGTACTATTTGTGGCTTCGGAGCAGCGTTATTTTCTTATACACTTAAAGCACGTAGATGTACAGACATTTCACATTTACTCCTAGTTAAACAAATATCTGTGCAGCTTTGCATTTCTGCAACTCACTATTCACAGAGGATGGGCAGAAGTGATGTGCAGAAGAATGAAAGTAAAAAGTACCTTTGCAAAGCAACAAAAAAGTACTTGTTTTGTCTTTGTCCACACACATAACATTTTTTATTCAGTGCAGTTGCTTGCAACATGAATTCATACAAGTAACGGCAGGGTCAGCCAGATATGGATAACAGGTGGAGAATCACTTTTTTAAATGCAGCTACTGATATTAAAAATTAAAAATTATTTTACTAAGTTACTTTTTTCCCCTTTAGTGTCCTTCCATACATTAATGATATGAAGTGAGTTATATGCCTTTCAGTCCCCTCACAAGTTTAGCAAAGATCAACAAAAGTCTGCTCTTCCTCAGTCATGTTTGTTGTAAAGCCATACTTCACAAATGTGATTGCTTTATAGCATCACATTTATTTACTAATTTTAAATGTTACTGCTACTGGTCCTCTTCCTGTTCATCTCCATCTTCTAATCCCAGACTCCAGTTCAGGTCCAAGTTACTCCAGATTCTTCTAGTCAGTGCCTGTGCTTCTCTCTATCTCTCAAGCATTTTCCTTTGGATCATTGGAAAAAGGTTTTAGTAGCAAAGTCTCTCTATGAGCTTTATTATCAGAAGAATGAGAAGCAGAATCCCCTTCTGTTTGATGGCTCACTTTTTGTTGGACAACTTTTGTATTTCCTTGTTAGCCTGTTCTATGTCAAAAAATGACTGATTCTCCAGAAAAAAGATATTCTGAAAACAACTGAATACAGCAGCCTGAATCTCACAGCTGCCTCTCAAGGTTCCTTGATTGCTGGGACAAAATTTGCTTCTCTTCTTCCTGGTGTACAGTGAATAATCATTTTCAACAAGCACACTGTCTCCAGTTTTTAATACTTTGCCCTTCTGCCACAGTTTTGTTAGGATTAACTCTTTTCAGCTGGTATGATTGCATCTTTACTAATACAGGTCTTGGCTGCTTTATTATGGCTATGGCCAGGTTTGGTGCGTACACATGATGTGCCTTTTTAATTAACAAATCCTGCTTTGGAATGCCAATCCAGTTGCTTATTTCTGTTTTTATAAAATTAATAGTCTGTTCCTTTCGGTTTCTGTGGAAAAAATCAGATTTTACGTATGTGGTCTGTCCTCTAACTCTACCATTTTTTTTAAACAGCTCTTCTTGAGCAGTTTCATACTCAGCCAGCCTTTTCTTCATTTTGACCTCTGATTTTTGCAGTTTTATCAGTTCATCTGAATAACTGTTTAAATTTCTTCAATTTCTTGCCACCTTTTGTTATTTGAGTTGATATACTCTTTTCATGTTTCATTTATTGCAATCATTTCTGAGCTCATTTGATGCATTTTTCCTTGGTGTACCAAAGCTGGAGTTTGAACTGCTTTTTGCTGAACAACTGCTGGATTCTTTGCAGTCAGTTTTTTCTCTCCACCATTTCTAGGTGATTTTTTTAGGGTCTCTTAATTTTCTTCTTTGCTTGCATCCAGGCAGTATACTTACTAGCCAGTGAGTGGATTTTAATAAAACTGACAGAATTACTGGCCCTTATTTGTCAGTTTCTTCGTTCACAAAAGGAAAGCTAAAGTCAAACTGATGATAAGTGTGCAGGCGTTTTGGAAGTCTTGCAAACAATAACTCATGTGTGAATTTTGAGTTTATATCTAATGGGCACCCAGGTTGATAGCAACCTGACTTTTGACCACCATGTTGCTTCCATTGTACGGAAAGCTTTCTATATGGCCAACTTCATAAGTAAAGGTATCTCATCCAGGGACAAGGAAGTCATAACATCCTTGTATTCTTCCGTTATAAGAACCATTATTGAGTGCAATGCCCCTTTCAGCATGTACCTCACAAAGCACATGCAGCAGCTGAAGAGACCACAGAGGTTCCACACCAGGAAAATCCAGGGCCTCAAACATCTACCATACACGGATAGGATAAAAGCCCTATCCCTCTACTCTGTTTCCTACAGACTCCTCAGAGGTGACTTCTGCCTGGCATACAAGGCATTCACGGACCCCACCTTGATGGGACTGCTGCATATCGGCAAGTCAAGTTCCACTCGAGTAACCCACATGCGCAGCCTCAGCCTGGTCTGTGACATCAACAAGACTTGTTGGAGGGACAGATTTCTGTCCCAGAGGCTCCCCCATCTATGGAATAGACTCCCTCTACACATCAAGCAGAGTACCTCTTTACCCCTTTTTAAGCGTAACCTGGATAACTGGATGGGAAACAGAAGCTATACCCCTGGGATTCCACCCATGTCCCTACTAGACAGGGGCATTGGGTGCTGATTTATCTAAACATGGGCTAAACTTTTGGCTAGGCTTATAACGGCCTCAGGGCCATTAGCCTAGTAACCTCCTATGATCCTGTACATAATCATAGAACTTAGCAAACATGATTGTGTCTCAGTAAGTCATGCAACAGCCTCTGGAAATAATTCTAGTGTTGTGAGATATTGATGGGCAGGTGGGGCCTGCTACCTAGTGCCAGGTCTTAGCAGCTGTCTATTTTGCCTTGTGTTGGATTATCCCTGTGTATGCCCTACACATATACATCTACATAGACACACAGATACAGACAGATACACACACACACACACACACACACACACACACACACACACACACATACACACACACACACACACACACACACACATATAAATACACACATGGATTCCCTTTAGTTGATCAAACTACCAAAATGCTCAATGTTATATGGCCGAGACCACATAACTGATATTTTAAAAGTTCAAACAGAGTGAATGGAGATTGATGTACATTGCAGAATGGGAAATTTGTCATTTTCCTCAATGTAGTGCCATCTCGGAGTTAGTATATTTAATTAGCAGGGGGTGTGGGGGTGCAAAGGGGCTTGTCCCCCTGCAAAAAACAAGAAATGTTTTTGTTTTGTTTTTATTTTAATTTTGAACTTCCAAAATGTCTGTTTATATGGTTTCAGCCATATAACGTTTGGTATTTTGTTCGATCGACTGAAAGTAATCCACACACACGTGTCTGCGAATTATAGCTACTTTTATGACTGTACACTTCAGATGAATGAAGGATTCGATACATATATAAGTGTCACACAGGAATTTATCTTGTCAACTCACTGCTGCCAAAATACAGTGTGCAACCCAATGTACCCTCCACATATTTTTCACCTTCTTACTTCATGAGATCAGAGGAAAGTTAAAAATAATGCTGGTGTGGGGGGCAAAGATCTTGCCTTTAACTACTTAAAAAGTTGCTAGAATAACACACACACACACACACACACACACACACACACACACACACACACACACACACACACACACACACACACACACACACATGCACACACACACACACACACACACACACACACACACACATACTAGGGTTACCACCTGTCCCACTTTGTGAGGGACAGTCCCTCTTTGGGCAGTTGTGTCCTGCAAAAAATGTGAAAAAATGGCAAATGTCCTGAGATTTTAGGACAAAATTATTTTCTATATTTTATGTAATAGTTGCATAAAACAGTTATTCTGTATCTGAAACACTTAAATGTTATAAGAAACAGAATAAGGAACTAAAATGCTACAAGAATAAACTTTTATTCAGGCAAAAAACTGAAGTTCTGTCCTTTGTACTGGCCGTGGGTATGTTTTGCCCTGCAAAATCTGATGTTTGTAGCACAAATGTCCCACTTTGGGCATTTGGAAAGGTGGCAACCCTAACACACACACACACACACACACACACACACACACACACACACACACACACACACACACACACACACACACACACACACACACACACACACACACACACACACACACACACACACACACTCTCTGAAGTGATCAGCAATTATAGCAGCTTATATGACTGTGACCATATATCTCAGATATTTGTGAATTATGGAAAGGTAAGGAAACTGTGTGGGTTTTGTATATTCTTCCTATGTCCGTATGTGTTTCCTTAAGTCATTCTGATTTCTTCCCATCTGCCAAAACAGCATACTAAGCACTACTTTAAATTATCCTTGCACATGGTCCTTATTATAGCCCTTGTGACCTGTGATATGGCTTGAAAAGATATACATATATTAGTCCTTTTGATGAGTTTAATAAATGATTAAATAAAATACTTTCCAAAATGGTTATACGTGGCATGGTGTGTGAACAATGACATTTCTAAGGAGAGACCTAAGATTACAGTAGGGTCAATTATCTGAATGTTGATTATCCAAAACATCAATTATCCAAACTAGCCTTCCAAAGTTTTCGGGTAGGAAAAGTCATAAAGTCTGAGTATGTAAACATTATACATATTTGCTTGAGCATGTTTTTTGAGCTTTTAGCCAGCTCATGTGTGAAAAATTCTCTTTATTTTCCATTGAAATCACTGAATGGTTGAAAAGTGTATTCCTGCATGCAGAAAAAAATGAGTTTAGAAGTTTTTTATCCAGTTCAATTATATGTTTGATTATTTGAACAGTTTGATTATCCGAACTACCCTAGGTCCCAATTAGTTCAGATAAGCAACTCTCTACTGTATTACTAATGTTGAGCATAAAATTCATTGCCTGTAACAAGCTATGAGAATTAATTGGGTAAGGAATGCCAACCATTCAGAGGAAGTGCAAGCGATGATTGAAAACCCATGAAGAAAGAAAGGGGTAAAGTAAGATGAAAATGCATAATGGAGTTTAGAAATTCGTCATGTTCTTTTTGCCCCCCCCCACCTGCCAGTCTTCCTACAACCATTAAGCTCAGCCCCACTACTTCCTGACATCCAGGGTGCATTGAAGTTGGGAGCTAGAGGGTGTGATGACTCTGAAGATTTATCTCGTTTCATGTTTTAAAATGAGCCTGTTCTTAATAGTGTGATCTGTCTTATATTATCTCCATCACCTCCCAACGCTACTGGATTGTGTAGACTACTTAACTTACAAAATATTTATTTATTTATTTAAAGTTTGTTAACAAAAGTAGAGCACTGATTCATCTAGACCATTTTAATGGTCAATACAGCAAAATACAGACAAAGAAACAATAAAATGTAATGCATATCAATGCAACAGAGGTAGTAAGAACAAGCATGTAGAGAGATACAAGTAAGAATAATATGTAGCATAAATGAACATTTATAAGCAGATGTGATATAAGAATTCAGTCAGTAAAATCAGTAAGCACAGTACCTGTACTATGTCATAGCATTGTACAGTGTAATGTTTCTAAGAAACAAAATAATTCACAAAGAACAAAGTATTTATAGCATGTATTATTGTAGGGCATGGGATGTAAAAAAGATTTAAGGTATGAGTCAAGTGAAGGGATGAAGGGATAAAAGAAAGAGAAAAAAGGAAAAAATAATTCTAGGTGAGGGGAAGGGTCAAGGGAGAAGTGTGCAGCTATGTCATACCTAGGTTCAGGAGTTCTGCGCAGTACTACAGGAGTTTGGGAACATGTTTACTGATAAGCCAGGGTGTACTTATTTGATGAAGCACCATGTAAACACAAGGCCTCAAAAAAAGCAGGCCACTTATACTGTACCTGAGTCAGTTAAGCAGACCCTGAGGGAGGAACTGCGGGAAATGTTGGGTCTGGTGGTAATTCAGGAGTCCACTTGTTCACTTCTTTTAAACATGTTTTATGACAAAACATAAGCTAAAACATAAATCTATTGCTTTATTTTAATATTGAGAGATAGCATATATTCCTGATACTTAATCCAAAATAGTTTTAACTCTAGGAAATCGATATGGAGGGAGGGAGGGATGGGGTGGTAGGTGAGGGTTAGGCAGCTTAGGGGTCCCACCAAAATGGTCCAAATTGGGCCCTGCAGTTACTAAGCCCAGCCCTGATAACAGCTATGCTCAAGTTGATTTACTATGTTGTCTAAAAGCATGCAAAAGATGTATGTCATTCACTGTGCACATATCGTGTTTTGTAAAATAACTCAAGAAGCTTTGGAGCAATTATTGTGTTCAGCAGAAAGGCCATAATGAATCAAGCATTTGTTAGCACGGTTTTTCTTGTTATGTACTTAATAAAAGTTCAGTAAATTAATTGATAATAAATGTTCATTAGTTATTGTAACCGCATTAATAATTGCCTTGAATTTCAGTGGGTTATACAGTGGTAATATATATTTTGCAATGCTTAGAAAAGCTTGCTAACTTGAAATGCTGCTACATGACTCAAATTTGTCTGGCTGCAGCAGCAACTATCAGACTTTAACCAATCAACAGATGTCCTTCACTAAACAGTGACCAATAAACACACAGCAATGGATGATGTACAGTATATATTTGCCTGGCTTACTGTCATGTCTCCAGATCTGTTACATTAATTTGAAATAATGGTGCAACCACTGAGATCCAAATTTTAGTGACTAGATTTACTTTCCAGTCAAAGTAGCAATAACGGGAATTACATTATTCATTGTGTGTTTGATCTGCTGTGGCGACCCTTAACCGTGAAAAAGCCGAAAGAGGAAGAAGAAGAAGATTGTGTGTTTACATTAGTAATAAGATCAGCCAAGCAGTAGACGCTAAAGCAAACAAATATTTTTCTATTTTATTTTTTTATTTGTGGATGCTTATTGTCACTCTCCCATTCTGGATACAATAGAAGGGTCTTTGTGGATTCTGTTCAAGCAGCTTTATTATATGCAAACACAATATTATTTAAGGTTACTGACTTTAACTTATATACAAACTAACAACTGCATTAATGGATGCTATCACTGTGACTGCTCTTACAAAATGGCTCTGTGGAGTGCAAATGTCTAGGATTTTATATGTGCATGTAAAGCCTTGACACACTTGACACGCTTCTTAAAGATACAGCGCACATCACTTGTACTCCGATCTACATCCTCCCTCTTTGAGAACTAGATCATATGACACTATAAATTTATTGGCATGCAGAAATCGCAAACAAATTTTTTGTCATGCATTACACAATACTAAATACACAGATATATACAATCAAGTCCACATTGCCATGTATTTCACACTAGGCTTTGATATTCACCCGTATCGTGTGAATGAGATTTGGCAACTGGAACAGTTTCTGAAAAAGGTTTGACCTGTGGAATGTTCTGATCATTTTCTGGAATGCAATCAGAATTTTGAACACATTCTGGTATGGGAACAGTGTCTGATTCATTCTTAGATTAGTCTGCATCACAGAAACAATGTTGTGATGATGATGGTGATTCTGGTACAGGAAGAAGGTGTTTACAATTCCTCCTATCTACCATGCCTTCGGAGTCTATCAGGTAGGATCTTGGTTCAGCACAGATGCTTGTAATCTGTAATATTTGATGAAAACCTTTAATTGTCTGGATCTTTACCGTCTCTCCTTCTCTCAATAGACAAAATAATCTGCTGATCGGTTGTAACTAGATTTCTGGATATTACACTTCTTAAACAACTGAGTCTTGATGGTTTTATTGTTCTTAAGTTTGGGCTGCAACAAACTGGAATTAACAGGTAGCATAGATCTAGTTTGCCTGAAAAGTAGTCTTTGAGCAGGTGAGCCAAGAATATCGTCATGGGGTACGTTTCTGAGATTAAGTTCAAGAACACATCGGTATTGTCACACTTTGCCCTTTCAAGTAATTGCTTTTCACTCTGTATTGCACATTCAACTAGGCCATTGGACTGAGTATATTCAGGACTACTAGTAACATGTATGAAGTCCCGTTCTTTTGCAAATTTCTGAAACAACTGGCTAGTAAATTGAGTACCATTGTCAGAAAGAACTTTGTGTGGACTATCATGAACTGAGAAATAATGTTTCAACAGTAGTGAAGTACAGTTAGGTAGTAGATCAGTCTCAAACCAATTTGAATAAGAGTCTACCAAAACCAAATAGTGTTGATTGTTCCACTCAAAGATATCAGTTGCAACAATTGACCAAGGTACTTCAGGAACTGGACTTAGCTGAAGTGGTTCCCTCTGCAAATGTGGTCTAGTACTATGGCATACAGAATAAGAAGAAAGAACTTAATCAATGTCTTTTGATAGGGAAGGCCAAAACACTAATTCTCTGGCTCTTCTCTTAGTGGATGTGGATCCTGGGTGACCACAATGCAAAATTTGGATATACTTTGTTGTAAGGAAGCAGGAACAACAATTTTAGGACCTTTGGAAATAATGCCAGCTTCCATCAGCAATTCATCTCTGTAAGGAAAGTAGGTTTGCACTTCAGGTGGTACACTAGATTGCTTTCATGGCCATTCAACATTAATGTAGTGATTAAGCTTTTGTAAAATTGGATCAGTTTGAGGGTGATCTCTTAAGTCATCAAGTCTAGTGGTGGAAATATTATGCACTGACATCACATCACAGTCAAAATTCTCTGTGTCAAGCTGTTCAGTCATATATCTGGGTGATTTGGATAAGATATCAGCCAGATAAAGCAATTTACCTTTCATGAAGATAATTTTGAAACTGTACTTTTGCAATATGAGCATCACTCTCTGTACTCTCACTGGAGCAGAATGCACAGGCTTCCTTAGAATAGTAACTAGATGTTGGTGGTCAGTTTCAATCTGAATAGCTCAACCATAAATACAACTTGAACATGCAAATACTATTTCCAAAATCTATCTCAGTTTGGGTAAGTGTTCTAGATGCAGATGTCACTGGTCTGCCCTCTTGAAGTATAACTGCACCAAGACCAAATTTTGAAGCATCACAGGAAAGAGTGACTAGTCTATTGACATCATAGTATCTTAATGAAGGTGGGGTGGCAATTTTTTGCTTAAGGTTTTCAGATGCCTTCTGGTGCTGTTCCAACCATGACCATGTAACATTTTTGTGCATTAGTTCTCTTAAAGGTGCTGTCAGCTCACTGAAGTTTGGTATAAACTTGCCTAAATAGTTGACCATGTCTAGAAAACGTTGTAGAACTTGTACATTATCTGGTGCTAACATTTCAAGAATAGCTGTTTGCTTGGTTGGGTCTGGTTGAAGCCTGTACTTGTGAACAAATGACCAATGTAGGCAACTTCTGGAAGCCTGAATTTATACTTCAGAGGATAGAACTTCAAGTTTACTTTATGCGCTCTATCCAGAACTTTCTTTAGGTTTCTGTCATGCTCTGCTTCACCGTTGCCTCCAACCAATAAATCATCTACTATTATGGCACAAGGATAACCCGAAAAAATGTGCTCCATTGCACGCTGAAAGACTTCACTTGCAGAATTTATTCCAAATGGCATCCTTAGGAATTTGTATCTGCCAAATGCAGTACCAAATGTAGTTAGAAATGAAGATTTGCGATCAAGCATCACTTGCCAAAATGAACTCTTTGCATCCAAGACAGAGAAAACAGTGGCATTCGGTATTAGAGCTGCAACTTCTGCGACTGTACACATTGGATGATACGGTCTCTTCAATGCTTTGTTCAGATCTCTTGGGTCAATACATATTCTGATTTCATCTGAGACTTTTTTGTGAGATGCTACAATGGACAATACTCATTCAGTTTGTTCTGTGACTGGACAAATCATACATTGCTACACCATTTTATCTAACTGAGCTTTAACTTTATCCTACATAGCTATTGGAACTCTTCTTGCTGTTCTGACTACTGGAGTGACCTCTGGGTCTAACTTCATGGAAGCTTGCCTAAGTTGTCCTCGAAAACATTAGCATATTCTGATAAAACGGCTTCTGAACAAATTAAAACTTGGAAATGCACTTACATGATGAACTTTAGCAAAAGAAAACAGATTCATTCTTAAACTATCTTTGAGACCTAGTAAAGATTGCCCTGGCCTTCTGACTATGTTAATTAACAAGTTGCAACAATTCTTGGACAGATAACAAGAAAGTATCACTGAACCCTTGGTTTGAATTTCTTCACTTCCATACGCAATAAGTCTCGCACTACTAGTTACATTGAGTTGTTTGCTTTTTTTCACTTTTGCAAATGTGTCTGCTGATATAACATTACACTTTAACCCATTGTCTGCTTTAAGCTCTGTGGATTTTCCATTAATCCAGACTGTACAAAATACTTTGCTCTTTGTTAATAAATTTACTGCATCAACTCTTTCATCAAGCACAGATACACCATCAACATAAAAAGTTGACTGCTTCGGCTCTACTTGATCAACTTGCTTTTTTGTGTGACCTTTCTTTACAACTGTGTAAGGCTTACATGATTTACAAAACTTTTGGAAACGGTTCCATTTTTTACACTTGTAACATTGCTGACCAAATGCTAACCACTTCTCTCTTTTAGACTCATGATTTGCACCACAATTGTGACAGTTAACAATAAAATTAGACTTGGATTTGCTGATTCATGCTTGCACTACATTGAGCTGGAGCAAGCTCCCTTTTTAGAATTTGCTGGAAAGCTGCGCATCTTCCTTGGAAACTCTGTAGCTGCACCTACTTTTGCTTGCCACGTGTTACATGCTGTCTACATTTGCTCTAGAGTCAATTGAAACCATGCTCTTGTCACTCGCATGCATACTTGTGTGTTTTTCTGTCACCTTATGGATTTGTCAAATCTCTATGGCTTTGCTCAATCATAAATCACTGTCATGAAGTAAAATCTTTCTCACAGCAGCACTGCTAATACCACACACAAGCCTGTCCTCTATCAGCTCTTCTTTTAAATCACCAGACAGACGCATTTTAGCTTTGTTTCTCAGGTCAGTTATATAAGTTGCAAATGTTTCCCCTGGTTTCTGATCTCTTGTGTAAAACAAATGCCTCTCTAGTGTAATATTTGAATGGGGGTTATACATTTCTCTGAACTTGTGCCTCAAACACTCGGGGTCTTCCCTTGATTCAACTTGCACAACAATATGATGGTTTTCACCTTCTCCCTCATATACTGCAGGTGCATACACAAATGAACGCTGTCTTTCTATGGCCTCTCTGACCTAGCTAGGTTTAGCAAAATGAATGCCCTGGTGCTTGAATCTCTATCTGCATAAGCTGCTTGTATAAAAATATCGTACGCTTGCTCAAATATTCTCCAATTTTCTGCAATATTCTGATCAAACACAAGAGGTTGGGGCTTTTGAAATCTGTCTGCCATAATTAATGCATACCAGTGAAGGATTTTGCAAATAAGCACAAACATAAGAAACTTATGCCAGTATTTGTAACTTTGTCCAGTGCTTTTGTGCTTCTGAATTTATACCTTTTGGGCTTTTTGAAAATAGACCTACTCGTAGTACCACTGAATGACTGGACTTTGCAAAATAAACTTCTCGAGAACTTTAATACTTTTGTAATATCGTTTGAAAGGCTAAATGCTAAAGTCATTTATCGTCATTTTAAGAAACATCTCAAACAACTTTACGATGCAAATGAATAACTCTTGGGCATTGTAATACTTTAGTAATGCCGTCTTTTGCAAGAAATTACCTGTTAGTGTAAGAAACATATTAAATAACTGCATAATGTGAATAAATCAGACATCTCTTCACCTTAAACTCAATAACTTTTTGAAGTAATTGCACTTTGTGAATAACTGCATACAGTACACTGAAATGTCCCCAAAATGGCATTACCTTGCTAGGCAATTCTCTATAGTGCAAGAAACACTCTGTAATGGTGGCACTTTGCGAATAGACGCACCCAGCACAAGAAATTGCTATACTTTGACTGTATTTCATAAAATAGTTGCACTTTGCACACAGTAAACTTTTCAAAATACATGCACAGAAATAAGCACACACTGTAAGCACTTTTACATACTTTGAGATACTTCGAATAACTTTAGTTATGCCCTTGATACAATACGAAGTCATAGTTATGCCAAAACATAGCACTTTGCCAAAATGCATGCAGTCACCTTGCTTTATTTCTGCGTAATGTGACCTTTTTGCCCTTATTATATTTGTTTTGCTTGTTTAAGCCCTTTTCATGCCCAGTGTACTTTTTTGTACTCGTTTTACTTTAAACATGCCCAGTTTTGTTTGAAACACACTTGTTTTGCTTTACACATGCTTGTTCTATCTTTAAACATGCTCATTTAGCTTTACTGTTGATTACTCCATCAAATACATTTATTTTAAACATTTCCTTTTAGTTAAACTTTTCATGCCTTCCACTTGTTTAATAG
Organism: Protopterus annectens; assembly: GCF_019279795.1. Classification (NCBI taxonomy): domain Eukaryota; kingdom Metazoa; phylum Chordata; order Ceratodontiformes; family Protopteridae; genus Protopterus; species Protopterus annectens. Next base: position 491,300,546 of record NC_056729.1, read on the forward strand.
TGTGGTTTGTGCCCTTGTAATGGCCCTTTTTGTTGTTTATATCAAGTAAACAATTTGTGTTACTTCTCATTACCTTTGATTCTTTTCTGACTCTTTTTGTACTTGTTTCTCTTATTTTTACCTTCACTGTCATCTCTGCACCTCATGGCTCCAGATTTTATTCTCTTCCATCCCGGTCCTGACACCATGTCCCTTTCCCATTCTGGATAAAATAGAAGAGCCTTCGTGGGTTCTGTTCAAGCAGCTTTTTTATATAAAAACACATTATTATTTAAGGTTACTGACTTTAACTTATATACAAAGTAACAACTGCATTCATGCATGTTGTCACTCTGACTGCTCTTACAAAATGGCCCTATGGAGTGCACGTGTCTGGGATTTTATATATGGATGTAAAGCCTTGACACGCTTCTTAAAGATACAGTGCACATCACTTGCACTCCAATCTATGCTTATGAAATATAAAATCAAACAGCTTGTTTTGGTGAACTGTGGTGCACCAGTTATGGATTCTGTGGATCATGTTGCCTCTAATTAACTAAGGGTGATGTGCAGAGCTTTAGTAACTACAGAGGGATTAAATTGATCAGTCACAGCATGAAGTTATGGGAAAGAGTAGTGGAAGCTAGGTTAAGAAGGGAGGTGATGATTAGTGATCAGCAGTATGGTTTCATGCCAGGAAAGAGCACTACAGATGCGATGTTTGCTCTGAGAGTGTTGATGGAGAAGTACAGAGAAGGTCAGAAGGAGTTGCATTGTGTCTTTGTGGACTTAGAGAAAGCATATGACAGGGTGCCTAGAGAGGAGTTGTGATATTGTATGAGGAAGTCTGGAGTGTCAGAGAAGTATGTAAGAGAGGTACAGGATATGTACAAGGGTAGTACGACAGCGGTGAGGTCTGCGGTGGGAGTGACGGATGTGTTTATGGTGGAGGTGGGATTACATCAAGGATCAGCTCTGAGCCCTTTCTTTTTTGTAATGGCGATGGACAGGTTGACAGACGAGATCAGACAGGAGTCCCCGTGGACTATGTTTGCAGATGACATTGTGATCTGTAGTAAGAGTAGGGAACAGGCGGAGGAGACCCTGGATAGGTGGAGATATGCTCTAGAGAGAAGAGGAATGAAGGTCATCAGGACTAAGACAGAATATATGTGTGTGAATGAGAGGGAGGATAGAGGAATGGTGAGGATGCAGGGAGTAGAGGTGGCGAAGGTGGATGAGTTTAAATACTTGGGATCAACAGTTCAGAGTAATGGTGAGTGTGGAAGAGAGGTGAAGAAGAGAGTACAGGCAGGATGGAGTGGGTGAAGAAGAGTGTTAGGAGTGATTTGTGACAGACGAGTAACAGTAAGAGTGAAAGGGAAGGTCTACAAGAGGGTAGTGAGACTAGCTATGTTATATGGGTTGGAGACAGTGGCACTGATAAAAAGGAAGGAGTTTGAGCTGGATGTGGCAGAGTTAAAGATGTTAAGATTTGCACTGGGTGTGACGAGGGTGGACAGGATTAGGAATAAGTATATTAGAGGGTCAGCCCAGGTTGGAAGGTCTGGAGACAAAGCCAGAGAGGTGAGATTGCGTTGGTTTGGACATGTGCTGAGGTGGGATGCTGGGTATATAGGGAAAAGGATGCTAAGGATGAAGCTGCCAGGTAACAGGAAAAGAGGAAGGCCAAAGATGAGGTTTATGGATGTGGTTAGAGAGGACATGCAGGTGGTTGGTGTGACAGAACAAGATGCAGAGGACAGGAAGAAATGGAAACAGGTGATCCACTGTGTCGACCCCTAACAAGAGCAGCCGAAAGAAGAAGAAGAAGATTACTGACTTAGTTAATTATTATCAGGACTCCAAAAGCATTTCATATTTAGTACCTGTATCATATCATTCTTTACAAATGTTGTCCTTTTCTTGACACTATTGAATCCTTGTAGGACTAACTTGATTTACTGTACACATTATTTAATGAATCTGCACCCTCAGTGCTCTTGTAAATGACTGATGTCATTCAGAAATAGACACAGAGAGTAAATGTGACAGTCTGTATATTCTACATAGTGGTGACCATACTGTGGAACAAGGTGACATGTTACAAAAAAAGAGACAAAACTGTATGAAGTGAAAACTAAATGCTTGAAATTCCTTACTAAAATCAATACAGTTAGGAAGGCCTGACTGTCTTTAAGAATAGCTTAGACAAGTTTTGTTAGAAACAGAACATTTATAATTTAGTAACAGGCAAACAAGACAAACAAGCATGTCATATGACAGAAGAGATTAAAACTGAAAGTTAAATAAAGCATCCTGAATACAGTACACTAAGCATGTCGCTAGGTTACCCGTTGGGTAGAATTTGATTAAAGAAGCTATTACCAGTGATGCAGAGCAAAGTATGTCATGGCATGTCTATCTCCAGCCAAAAGAGGTCTATTTGTATTGAGCTTACTTAATGACCTGAATGGGGCCTGGTAACCACTATCACATATAAGCAAAGTGGGTATCAGGCTTGACTAGGAGTCCAGAGGGGAATGTCCATGGAAAAGATGTTAACTTCACTAACTGTGTCTTGTATCAGACTGTATGTTGTATTATGCCATTGTAACAGCCTGTGAAATACATAGCAATCAGAGCAGGTTGGGACATTTGAAATGACATAGCCAGCTTGCCAAAAAATAGAAAACAAATAGTATAAACTTGTTGTTGTTTGTCTTTTCGGCTTTTCCTGGTTAGGGGTTGCCACAGCGGAACTCCGGTCTGCTAATGATTGGCAGTTGATTTTTTATGGTGCCGAGTTGCCAGCCCGACACCCAACCTTCACCAAAGGCACGCCCATTCACGCATGTCATTCGGAGGCCAATCGACCGCAGGGAGGACATGCAGACTCCACACAGAAGGCACTCCAGCCGTGAATCGAACAGGAGAACCTCTTGCTGTGAGGCAACAACACTACCACTGTACCACCGCAGCTTTTCTACAGAAGAAATATACAAAAAACATTTCTGAAATTACAACTAAGCTGGAATGTAACCATTCCTACATGGTAAACACCATCAATCAGATATTGTCTTATTGTTGCAGTTTCTGGTGCATTACATATCTTGTAGTCTATTTCACAGCTCTTAATAACCAGATGAGTATTCTTTCAGGCAGAGGAGTATTTCTCCAATGCCTGTGAGTTAGTCTGCTACAGGCTTTCTTTAATTTATAAAGATTTGTTTTTAGAAATGTCAGATGTTCATGGTTATACACAGGAAACAGTTCAGAAATGTACAAGCAAGATAATAAACGTTTCAAATTAAAATGTTAATTATAAGGTTTTAACATCTTTGTCTCTCTGTTTCAAGAATAATTTCAGCTTTATCTCAAGTCCACCCCTTTTCCTGGCATTGTGCACACAGTTAACAAACCAATACCTTAAATAACCTGAAATATTCAGTGACAGAATTTAATCAAGTGCTAATGAAATGCAGTAGCTATTAACTTTCAACATGTAGAATGGGAAATCATCGGATGAAAACGAATACTGTATTTAACTTTAAAAGAATAGCTAATATTTTCTGTTTCAGAGCCAGAAAACTCATAATAGGGTTTATTTAGCAATGGCATTTTGTGCTGACTGGAAAACTAAATGGAAATGGTAGAATTTGCCCCAGGAAAATAATCTAGTGGCTGTTTTAGCCCAGTTTTCGGATAAACATCTATTATCCACAGCATAGTCTATATGGCAAAGTGTGTATGCTTTCATTCAGGGTAAAGTTAACTCACAATGACACTGTAGATTATAGGATATCACACTTTAATACAAACCTTGGGGGCACATAAGACACATATTACCTTTATGTATATTATCAACATGCCACAAAAATAACAATTATCTACAGTACAGAATGAGCTTATATAGTCCCCTATAATAAGAATCTCATCAAGGTTTATTTAGGTCATGCATTTTAACCTTTATTTCTTATCATAATCAGGAACGCTGTCTTGAGTTTCTGTTCTTAATTTCCTATAATGTATTCTGCTTTAGTGGTTTCGACAGTTCATTCACTGGCCCAGGTACCTTTCACAGAACGAGAGACTAGATACTATTTAATTACTTATTCACCTTATATACAGTCAACTGCTGCTGCAAACACTGGCTCTGGATGATGTTTACTGCTGATGTGACACCATGACAGACCCATTGTGCAAAAACTGGGAAAAAAGGAGGTGATGGATGGATACAGCTCAGAGTAGAATAGTAGTCAGTGTTTTACATATCTTTTGATATGCTGAGAGGTAATTAAAGGAACACAATGTTTGCAAACTGAAAAAAATATTTTTCTTACCTTGTTCTGATCTGTGCAGTGCTAATTTGTGTACAAAACTACATAGGAGAGAGGGGCCATTTACTCAGAACTAGGATGAATGTCCATATTTACACATTTACAAAAAACATGAGGGACAAGCCAGTTTCAGCACACTTTTCCCAGTCTGATTATTCTGTATCAGATATGACAGTTAAGGTTCTTAAAGTACATTTCCGTACTCAATTGGCGAGAAGAACAATGGAGATTACATCAATTCAATTGTTCAGTCTGACATTCATTGGTATGAACCTGGATATTGATTTTAAGAGATACTATAATACTTAACTCTTTCTTTTTTGCAACTAGCAGTGGACATAAATAAGGTGTACTGAACAGCAACATTTTTTTTTTATTATTATAATTTTTTTCTGGTAATGAATGGTTTGATAAATTCCAGCTAATGGCTATTTCAGAGTATTAACAGTAGCTGTTGAGATTACTGGGGTCTGTGTTTTAGCACCTGTATTTTATTCATGACAAGAAAATAGTCATAAGACATCATTCTGGTCAGATTATTAGTAACCATAAACTTAAAAGTCAGGTAAGACCTAAATATTCAGTCAATTTTAACATTATAACAAAACTTCATTCAGTTCTGTTCTTCAGAATCATGCACATAGCAACACAATTTTATTCTCTCTCTCACTCTCTTTTTCTCATTCTTTCTTTCTGTCAGTTAGCTAAACACAGCCTGTTTAGTGTATAAGCAACATACAATATCCATGTATTCTAACCTTACATCTTATTTTCTTGGTAGTCCCTGCCTTTCTCATCTTTGTGAGCTGCACGTTATTGCTAATTCATGTTTTCTGCTAACCAAAACTTATGTCTCACAAAGATCACTTGTTTAGACAGACTAACAGCTTACAAATTATAACTTTTTGTTTTCCTTCTCTGGATTTAACTAATCTCCCTACACAAATCTTGTTTTGAGATTTATTGTCTCATTAAATGTTACAGCAGTCTTTCTAGGTGTTATCTTCTCAGCTCAATGAACGCTAACTACACCTTCAGTCTCTCTCTCGCTCTCTCTCTCTCTGTCTCTTTCACACACACACACACACACACACACACACACACACACACACACACACACACACACACATATATATATGTTCAGACCTGGTCAAAGTCAAATGGGGCCCTAGGCAGGGTAATATATAGGGTCCCCCCAGAGCAGCCCCACCTGCGGCAGCCCCCCCCCCCAGCAGCCCCCTCCCCAGCTATTCCAGTGCTCCACTACTTGGCTACTTGGCTATTTCTTTCAAGTTACCATAAACACTGTTCAAACTTGTCAGTGTGCATACTGCTTTCTTATTTACTTCTACAATAATTACAGATACTGAAATAAAATAGCACAATCACTAATAGACATTTGCTAAGCAAACAATACTGCCTGACAGTGAAAAAAACATGAGCAGTACATTTTTCTGTCATTGAAAGTCACATTCATTGAAATGGCATAAAACCCACATTCAAAAAAAATACAAAGAAAATGCATCTGGCCAATGGAGGATTAAATTTACCTTTGGGCCGTTTTCAAAACATTGGCTGCTTGTATACATTTTTAGAGCTATGCATACATGTATGTGTTCTTTGACTCACCTTCCTGATAGTATTAAGTTATATTCCTTGTATAATACAGCACCACTTGTTAGAAAGTGTTTTAAATTTGTAGTTTTGAACATTCTTCCAGCAAGCAATGAAATAAAATGTATGAACCAAAAATGAAAAAAACTACCCATTTCAGAATATTTCAACTATAAAAGGCCACTCAGACATCCGTCACTACAATCCACTAATAGTCAATAAGCACAATATCTGCAGAAGTAAAGGTCATCCAGTTAATTCCACATTAAAGAGATCTGCAATTAATAAAGAGGTTGCTACTGGCAGACACTTAACATTTCAGTGTTTTATTTGCAAATTCAGTGCCTGCTGCCCTTGAAGAATTAATTGCCTATGTAACATTAAAAAAAAATTGGTAAGCTTGTAATTTTGCAATAGGGAATGACTGACAAATCAAGTTCATAGTTACGAGGTATCTCATACAAAGGAAGACACACTCAGGAGGGCAGAACCCTTACCCTCCCTTAAAATGCACCAAATAATCACCATTCAAAAGGGCACTACAATACCAGCACTTCATCTATATGGTGTGGGAGTAGAATCCACAGCCTTCTGCACCCAAGACAATTATGCTACTAACACTGCTTTCAAATTATACAGCACAAACAGTGACTGATATTTGCTAAACAAAGCAGTTAGTTGCACACTGAAAACAGACTTAGCATGAGCAACAGTAAACTTCTCTTCCCTTGAAATTCACAATTCCTTGAAAATGCACTGAAACTCATAATCCCTTGATGGTATGATTCTAGTGGCTGTGCACCACAATACCATGTTTACAAGACAGAACATCTGCTTACATCCATGCAATATATTTTGTCTTCTTGGAGTTCTCCTGGTCACTAGCTCCCACAGATAATATCTGTGGTCCTCTGAAAGGTGAACAATCATGGCTGTTGGGGCATATTCAGCATTAACCAAAACATGACCAGGAGGGATGCTGAGGTAGGTAGCATGGGACTTACTCCATAAATGAACATGTAGTCCTGTAGTGTACATACACTGGAATTCAAAGAGTCACAGTAACACAGACTGAGATCTAACTGGCCTTATAATATTCCTGTGAGTGTAGTGGAGTGATAACCATTACTGTGGGTTGACAAAATGAGAGAGCACACTGCATTATCCAGTCCTTACCAACGAAACTGGACTAAAGTTCAAATATAGAATAATGAAATGCAATAAACATTAAAATACCAATTACAAAAAAAAAGAGGACAAAGGGTTCTTTTCATTTCTAGATCATCACTGATTATTTCAAAGTGTTGTGCCTTATTCTGGTGTAGCTTTTTTTTTTCAAAAGACACTAATGTTCTGGACTTTACTCACTGCTCTAAAATACTGGAAAGACTCTATTATCAGTAATACACACCTACTCTCTTTCTCTCTCACTCACTCTTTCTCACACACACTCATACACATACACTTTCTCTCTACTTTAAATTACTTACACACACACACACACACACACACACACACACACACACACACACACACACACACACACACACACACACACTTTCTCTCTCATTCAGAAATGGAACAGCTAGCTTAAATTACATGCACTTACATACACATACATGTATATACACACTTTCTCTCTACTTTAAATGACTTACACACACACACACACACACACACACACACACACACACACACACACACACACACACACACACACACACACTTACCCTCTCTCTTAATGGAATGGATAATTTAAATTCCGTACACAATTGTGGAATGTGTTTCCTTCCACAGTGGCATGTGTGTAGCGCACGCATGGTTCTCCTTAAAGGAGAAGACACCACGACCATGGTATTAAGAAGTTTTTTTTTAATATATTATTAAAATAAATGTTTAAGCTTCCTGGCCAGAATGGGCCCCTCCCCAGCCATGAAGCCCTATTTGACTGCCTATGTTGCCTAATCCTAAATCCGGCACTGAAAACGTTCACTGACACATGCTGTCTCTGAGCATGAGCTGCATATTTTCTATCCTAGCATTTTTAAGGCTTTTTTTAGCCAATTGGAAATAAATTTTATACTTCCCTTTCTAGGCACAAGTGGATATTTAAGCACTGTATTTAACATCAGTAACTTAATAACTCCTGATGAAGGGCTCATGCAAGCTTAATAGCTTGAGTAATTGTAAAACCTATGTTGCTCCAATAAAAGGTATTGCATCACATCTGTGTTCCACTGCCTTCGTGTTTTCTACAACACTGTGAGCATTTTATTTGCTTTTTACCTCCAAGTGGCCTGATAGGTCTGGCTATGTAGAAGTGAGTTATTTCATTTATTTTTTGGCTAAGCTTTGTCTTTTTTTGCAATGCACTCTTTGCTCACAGAAGACATCATTACAGTGGCTAGACAAAAGGTGAAATTATAGTGACCATCAATTTCCTTCAAGTTGCTTTTCAAATTTCTATAGAATGGCTGTACTCAAAGTCATTGATTACCTCCAGAAATTTTAGAGTATGTCAGTAACTTTTTTCCCAGTGGCACTGTCTCATTTGTGTACTTTATCATGTTTTAAAAGTTGAATTTGCTTCTGATTCATCAGTCAAAAAGCAGGAATTAAGTTATAGGGAACCCTCCACCTTAATGCCGTCTGTCTGTTACTGATCTGAGGTGTCTTGACATACCACTCTCAGCTGCTATTTGACTCTGCAATAAAACAATAACCAAGAAATAAGGCACTGGAGGGTTCACCAGATAGCAAAACCAACTTTAATGACACACAAACAAAAAGAACGCCTTAAATGAATCACCACATTTTCGTCAGTACAACTTCATCAGATGAGCATACCAACTTCAAACCACCATTTATATACAGCCCTTAATAAATCAATTAACAGATGTTCCACATTTAAAGACACAATACAAAATAAGGTCCATAGAAAAGTGTCATAAAAAATGTGCATGTAGATCCTATCTTACTTAAAATCACAATTAGTCAATTTATTTTGCTATATAAAAGACAGGGATATAGAGATTTCTTCTGAAACTAACAAGCTGTACATAGAAAAAGATAACTGCCATATATATGCCACAGAGAAAAGTTATTTATAGTGTCATTGTGGAGATCTTGTTGCAGAGAGGAAGAGATACTTCAAAAAGAGGAAATGTTGTGTTTGGAGTACAGTTTTTCATTAAGCAGTGTTTATTAAGTATTTGGGGCTGAATTGCAATGAACATCTCATCTGTAAAATATTCATACATTCTGATACATAACCTTATTCATCTTTCTAAGCCTGTCACCAGCAATGCAGGACATAAAGTCCACATTTCTTATATACTGTACAATATTAAACTACCACACAAGATAAAGGGGTAACTCCAGCTACCAAATTATCACATAATAGGTCTGATGTTTATTATTGTTTATGTTAACTGTGTGCATGCAGAATGTGACTTATAACTATAGTATTTTGGATTGGGAAAAAGAGTTCTTAATTAGAGGCAAAAGTATCATATAAAGATTAAAAAGAAGGATGCATCTCCCTGCCGAGCAGAGGTTAGATATGAGAAGTGTGCCTGAATGGTATGTTTGTCATATAGGGAAGTGGCAGCCACTCTAGGAAGTTATTTGGGAAGTCAGTCACCCTGGGAAATTACCTCATTGACAACACACACTTAAGAGCAGAACCAACAGTCATGGATTTGGGATCCTATGTAGATAGTAACCTGGCTTTCGACCAATATGTGCCTAAGGTAGTAAGGAAACAATTCTGTGTTGCTTTTCTTATAAGCCATTCTGTGTTGCTCATCTCATAAGCAAGGGCTTGACATCTAGGTTCAAGGAAGTCATCGTTTCACTGTATTTGGGCTTTATCAGGCCCATCATTGAGTACAACACCCCCTTCTTTATGTACCTGACCAGGCACATGTAATAACTGGAACACCCACAGAGGTTCCTCACTAAAGGAATATGTGTCCTATGCAGATTGTCTCAAACCCCTATCTATACTCTGTTTCCTGTTAAGAGGTGATCTATGCCTTGCTTACAAGGCCTATTTGGATCCCACTATGTAGACCTTTTACATAACCATAAAGGGAATAGCATCAGAAATTGTTAATCTAGGTATTTGATCTTTGCTTGTTGCATAAATTGGACACATTGGAAGGATAGGTTTGTGTCTTAAAGAATTTGTTTTCTCTGGAACAACCTTCCCATCCATGTGAAGCAGAGTTCTTCCCTAACAATATTCAAGAGAAATCTGGACCAGGGGATAGGAAATTGAAAATGAATCCTGGGTCTAGTGCCTATGTCTCTAATGGACAGAAGCAATCTGTAAATCTTGCCCTAGCTTACTTATACCCCTTAAAGTAACATCTAAGGCACATAAACTTGCAGGATATAATTGGGATGATTGGTTAGACTTATAACACAATAACCTCTAACAATGCAACTAACATATCCCCATACACTACAACCCGTCTACTTGGAGTAACAATTGATAACAACCTTAGCTATGATGACCACATTAATTCTACAATAAAGTCTGTCAACAAAAAACTAGGCACCCTTTACAGAATCAAACCCTTCCTTACCCCTTCAGCCAGAATGACTATTGCCCAGTCCCACCTTATCTCTATCCTGCTCTGTGCTTCTGCAATATATACCAATCTATCTAAAAACAATCTCACCAAACTTTCCACCAGTTACAATAACATAGCCAGATTTGCCACTGGCACCCCCTTTAGAACTCACCACAGCCACAACCTCAAACAACTGGGATGGCTAGAGCTGCAGAACCAACTACTTTATCAGCAACTTGTTATCTCCCAAAAGATCCTTTACCACCCTAATAATACCCCTATCCTCACTAATCTGATTACACCCTACAAAAATCTTGCAACACTACGCTCAGCTAATAAGCTTCTAGTTTCCACTATTAAATCAAAAAACAAAGCTGGGGACTCACTTTTCACCAACACAGTAGGCAAAAACTGGAACCAGCTTCCTACTGAACTTTCCACCCTTGCTTCCACTCTTCGTTTTAAAAAGCATCTTAAAGAATATCTTAAAACTCACTGGCTTTGTCCCTGCTCTAACCCTGACTGATATCTCATTCCCCTTCTTGCTCTCTCTATACTTCTCTACTCTACTGTTCTATGTCGCCTATCTGTAATTAATAATTTCCTTCATAGTACTGGAAAAAAAATTATGTTTTTGCTCTCTGTATTTGATCTTAGCTTAAACATACTAAATGACTCTGTACAATTTTGTTCTGACCAATGTTGCCAATGTACTGTAATTCACTTGACTATTACTATGTATTGTATTCTTTGTCACTGCCGATGCTTGGTACTTTTCTCCCTGGGCCTCTACTGAAAATGGACATATATCCAGTTAGACTAGCCCAGTAAACAAATGTAAAATAAATAAATAAAAATAAATAAATATAAAGGCCCAAGTGATCATTAGCCCAGTATATACTTATAAACCTATGGATATTTCTGGTAGAGAGGATTTATTGCAAGTGGTGAGCAACAAATTGCAAGTGATTTTACTCCTACAGCCCTCAGTGTAAGTGTTCTGCATCACATTGCATTACTTAAATATGCTAATTCCAGGATTGCACATCTCCCACAGATTAAATATACTAACTGCAGGATTGCACATCTCCTACAGATTAAATATACCATCTCCATGATTGCACATCTCCCACAGATTAAATATACCAACTGCACCAACATTTACCAGTGTATTGGCAATATCCTTGAGCTCATGACTGTGATATTAACATGGATGAACTTAGTGTGCTTGTGGACATTTTTTCTTAATTCTGTGACAAACTAAACAATAAGTGAGAAGGTCACTGAAAAACTAATCAGTAAAAAACAAAATGAAAACTCCAGCAAAGCTAGAACTTCCACTGAGTGACCTCCCAAACTTCTTGTATCAGAGGCACATGGGATATATGCAAATGACCCTTATGAACATCAGATGTTTCAGCTAATTGGTGATTCTGAATGCACATGACTTGTTTCGTCGTTTTAATGGACAATTTCAGGCCAATAAAACTAAACCGCACTAGCTGTGGATATGCATATTTCGGTCTTGTTATAACCTCGTCAGCACAGCACAAGCAGAGTGTTTGACTAAGCATAAGAAACACAGGGCTGTTATACTCAGCTCATATCCATTATCATTAGGGAGGTCACTCAGGGGAAGTTCTAGCTTTGCTGGAATTTTCATTTTTTTTTACTGATTGTTTTTTCAGTGACCTTCTCACTTATTGTTTTAGTTTGTTTCTTATGCTTGGGATTTCTTACAACTTTCCATTGTTTTCCTTTTTTTATAAATAGTTTATTAATATGGGAGCTCCATAAGACAGATTTATTTATAAAATTACCATTACATTTATGGTAGATGGGTATTGATTTTTCTATGCAGTTGTTTAGGTGCTGGAAAAGTCACAGATGAATGCATCAGTCTGCTTAGCTGGGGGCTATTGGCCTAGGTCTTCTACAAACTGAAGTAGGTCCTAAAGACGGTCTCTTTTGGTGATGAGCTGGTACTACATGGCCTGACAGAGAAGATGACTGATTTCTGTTCATAGTAAGCCAGTAATGAGGACATATGGGTGGACTACAGGTGGGAATGAGGTAAGTAAGGACTATGTCAAAACTATTAAAGCTTCTAGTGAATAGCTTAACAATTTTCTCCAGTGGATTTGTATTAGCAAAGTCTTAGACATTCTGGGCATATTTATTTTAGAAGTGTAATTGTGCCAGTGAATGCTTGGGTAACTGATGTCCTCCTAGCAAGAATGTATGCTATTTGATATTTAACCCCTCAATTGAGTTAAGGTCATTTCTATGACCCTTGGGGGACATTGATGGGTATCAGTAGCTAACAATGAAGTAGCATTGGATTTATTATGGATGATATGGATCTCCTGGAGCTCCAAGTTAGGAGAGTAAGTAATATGATTTGAGGTAATAGTGCTTCTGACAAATACAATCTCTCCCTTCAGTTACCTGAGGGCATTTCAGGCATTGCATTGAAACCATGTCTCAGTGCCAACATAAATATCAATGTATTCAAGTTACAGGAGAAACTTAAATTCTGGCATTTTTCTATTTGAACCCCCAGCACTGAGTAGTGCCACCATTACATTGTCTGAGTTTAAATTTGAAATTGTACAGAAGCCCTGCTACAAGAGGTATAAGCCATCCATAACAAAACAGGAAGTCATATCTATCAGCTTGTCCCAGGCCAACACATACTGGACCCCCTTAGAATGATAGCAACTACTTAGCAAATTGTTAAAGCCAATTATCTTGTCTTGGTATCTAAACATCATTCTTGATAAAGGCAAGATATTACTCAAAACAAGTGCCTTTCCTGCCTCTAACACATGCAGTTCTATCATGTATCTCTATGTGTCCTTCTGGATAAACTCTCAGGTCATTCACTCCCACATGGGCCACCACTAGGTCATACTCATATTTAACTATTTTAAGGGACCTTAGGTACTTGTAACCTCAAGGATCCTGGCAGAAGACAAGCTGCCAATGCTCTTGTCTAGTCTGATGAGGGTGGAATCTGTATTCCTAAGTATAGAGTCACCTATGCCAGAACATTCCTTGCATGGAAGCAGACTTAGTGGGCCTTACGGACTTTGCCCTGCTTTCCAGATATCTCTTGGTTGAAGTATGTGGATTTACAGTATGTGTGAATCGAGAGGAAGTAGATGTTGTCTTGTGTGCTGGAAGGTGAAATCTTTCACAGTGGATTGTAGAAGGCTTTGGCAAATGTTCTTTACAGCATCAGTATAAGTTACAGGCCAAATAATGTGTTGCGACTGATGTGTTGTGGATTTCTGATGCTTATGACTTGTATCATCCAGAAGTGGGCTAATGCAAGAGATTTGCCTCCATGTTTCATAAATATTTACATCTCTTGCAGGTTGTACTATCAATTGGTAGAAACAGTGAATAATCAGTAAGCATAAGTCAGTTGTTACACTAACATAGAACACCTATTCTGATCAGAATGAACACAAATGGGGTGACCGCAAACTTTTGAGCTATGTTGCCAGAGGCTGCAGGACTAAGGCTGGTTGTAGTACTCAGGGTTTGAGGGAGAGTACAATAGTAAACTTTGAATATTACAGATGAAGGTTCTCTTGCTGCCCTACAGGTTGCAGCTGACTCCAAAAGTGACCCCACAGACAGCCATCCCTATCTGCAGAGTTTACAAGCTAAAGGGAGAAACAGAGGTCAGTTGCCAGGTGACACCTAGAATGACCCCCTCAGACATCCACCACTATCTGAGGAGTTTACAAGCTGGAGTAGCATAAGTAGGTTGCCATGTCTTTCTTCCATATCACACATCCACACACACACACACACACACACACACACACACACACACACACACACACACACACACACACACTCACACACACACACTCCTATGGATACTTTAGAGGCCCTAATCCAAGGTAGTTAATCTAGCAGTACTTAATGAAAGTACTGAATTAGGCTATATTGTTCAAAGGGGTCTATATCAGTTCACCGAAATGGCTGAAGTTCGAACACCATATGTTCGAACTTCTAACCACGAAGTGCAAAAACATTGAAGTCTTAGAACAGTGATTTTTTTTTTCCCAGGGAAAAAAATCACTGTTCCAAGAAACACACAAACACAACACAAGCACACCAAAAAAACAGCAATCCACACACATACACTTAAAATCCTACATCTGACCCTGCACTAAACTATACATACACTGCTATCTATCCACTTACCTTAACCCAAACCCTAACCCTAAGGTCCGTCACTATCGCATACTCACCTGACCCGTGCCCTAACCCTAACTCACCTATCCCACCCTAACCCTAAAGTGTGTCACTATCGCACACCCACCTAACCCGCTGTCTAACCCTAACTCACCTAACCCCTGCCCTAACCCTAACATCCACACAATCGCACACTTACCTGAACCCGACCCGTAACTTTCCACCACAGTCCTGAAAATTGTGAAGCCACAGAAACGGCCCACCAAATTATTTCCCTGGGAAAGAATTTGGCGTTCCGCGGCTTCGCAATAATCAGTGTTCGAACTTCACAGTTCTAACATATGGTGTTCGATCGTCAGCCGTTTTGACAGACTGATATAGACCCATACAAAGTAATGACAATTTTACACAACTAGCTTGTTGAGTTAAACTCCTAGTACTGTACTAATCACTTGCTCCAGGTACTGTATTGGTCACACGTACAAACTGCAGAACAGTTTGTAGACATCGGACATTGTAGATTTAGTTTATAGCACTGAATGAACACTGCTAATAACCCAGAGCTGCCTTTTAGGGTCAGAGATGCTGTGCATTGAACACAGTAGATAGGACTATTTGCTAAAGAATGATGACTGATCCTTAAGACATAACTACTAACTATATAAATAACTTCAAGAGTCATGGGTGTTTACACAACTTAGGATACTTGCACATACCACAGAGCAGTCACTGGGCACTGGCCACAATAGCTTTAGAATATGAAAAGAGCAGTCACTAAGCTGTAACACTGAAAAGGACAGTAATATCCACACCAGAGTAATTTCTAGTTACTAGTCCCTGAATAATAAAATAAGTTAAAAGGCAGTGCATTCAGCAATAGTTACAATAGTTGTAGCCTCTACAAGCAGAGGATACTGAGCAGTAATACTGAACAGAACAATAGTGCATCCACCAGAGTAATTTCTAGGAACTGGTCCCCAACTAATCCAGTAAACTAAAAGTCAAATCACTGCACACTATGAGGATTACAACAACATTTCCATTTAACCCAGTGCTTGGTTACATATATAGTAGCAGCAGGAAAGATATAGTGCATAACACACTACACAAGTAGAAGAAGAATTAATCAATAGTCACCAAGAATGACAAATATATATTTTTTTGTTTTGTTTTTTTGCCTTTTGGTTTCTACTTGGCTACTACTAGTGTTGATCTTACTCAGGTGGGCCCATGCTATTGGACTGCAGGAATGCAGCCCCCACAGCTGAAAATGAAAAAATAAAAAAATAAAATAAAGACTCCCGGAATGGAAAATAAAAAAAAAAAAGACTCCCGGAACGGACTCCACTCATGCGTGTGAGCATTCCCGAAACTACACACACATTGCATGCAGAATCCAGACTAGTTTAAGAGCAGTCCGGATTAGGCAGAAGGCAGTAGACTACAGAAATGCCCAGAAGTCTATGCAGTTACAACTGCATAGACTGGAAGGGGACCAAACTGCAACGTCTGTAGGCTGGATATCCAGCCTGCTCTTGTGGGAATGTTTTTCCTTTCTCATTGTGAGGATTACGAAGCAGGTGATCTTCAGTGGAGCTGGGATTTATTTTTTCAACGGAGATAGCCTCCAGGTAAGTTTATTTCACGGGACTGTGTGTTTGTGTGTGTGTGTCTGTGTGTGTGTGTGTGTGTGTGTGTGTGTGTGTGTGTGTGTGTGTGTGTGTGTGTGTGTGTGTGTGTGTGTGTTCAGGCAACAGTAGTGGTTAGAGAATAACTCAGGCTCAAACCCTGTACCTTGGGTGCAGGTAGCAAGAGCCTGAATTCCCTACCCACCATCACTTGTGAACACTGCTCACATTTTTGCCTCATATTTTTGTTCTGTTCTGTTCCTCATAAAATCTGTAGTTTTCTGCATTTAATTCACTAAATAATGACAGGCATTTGAATTTCAGACTTCGTATTCTTCAGAAAGTACATGGTAACACAAAACCTCTTATTCTAGCAATTTTCAAAGTCTATAAGATCAGTATTTGAAATTTGTTCCTATTTTTGGGGCTGTATTCCACCATTCACAGTCCCGTGAAATAAACTTACCTGGAGGCTATCTCCGTTGAAGAAATAAATCCCAGCTCCATTGAAGATCAGAGCCACGAGAGCTAAAGATCTAAACCTCAGCACAAATATGAATAGGACATGCTGGAGGGACAGATTCATAACTCAGAGGCTTCCCGCACTCTGGAACAGGATACCTGTCCATGTTAGGCAGAGCCCCTCACTGACTCTCTTCAAGAGAAATTTGGATGAATGGATGGGTGATCGTAGGTTTACCCCAGGGGTTATCTCTGTGTCATTGCTAGATAGAGGCACAGTAAACTAAATTTAATTTAAATTGTACACTTTTGTATCATTACATGGGGTGGCAAAAGCCACATACACTTTGGCTAGGCTTATAAATGCCCTAGGGTAGATAGCGTAGTACTATAGTATGAAACTATGAAACTATTATTGGCTTTGTCCAGGTTTTGTTGTGCCAAGAGATTGAGAGCTATGGTGAGAACTGAATTCACTAAATGATAGCCATTTAAGTTTCCGTTTTCCCATGTTTCAAGAGACAGTTAATCTGGTTTAGTGGTATGTTGCTCTGACTGTAGTGCACATGGTCCTGGTTCAACATTTGCCAGTGAAATGCATGGTGGTAACACAGTATTTTATTCTAGCAACTTTCCAAGATTATACAAGCAATATTTAAAATGTGTCCCTGGTTTTTGGGCTTTGGCTTTTTCCAGATTTCCTGTGCTGCAAAGCTGAGAGATACAGTTGAGTGTCAAGTGGATTTTACAAGGAGCTGAGAGCTTCAGGGAAAGAGAAGTTTAAAGCTACTTATGCTAAGTCTGCTTGCATTATTAATAGCACAACAGGTAGTATACCTGCTTTTAATGAGAAGGCTGTGGGTTCTTCTCCCACAGTATGTAGATGGATTGCTGTACTGTACTGTGTTGCACATTTAAAGGGGGTGGATGCTGCAGTCCTGCGAATGTCCTCTCTGGTGGAGATACCTAGTAACTATGAACCTGTTATCAGTTTGCCATCTATTCCCTATTGCAATATTACTAGCTTATCATTTTAAATGTAACATAGACAATTTATACCTCAAGGACAACAGGTACTTTATTTGTAGATGAAACAATGGAATATGAAGTTGTTTACTAGCAACAACCTCTTCATTAGTTACAGATCTCTTTAATGTGGAATTGTTTAGATGAATTTTATTTCTGCAGAGATTGTGCATGTCTACTGATACTGGTGGATTGCAGAAGTCTGAGTAGACTTTTATGATGGAAATGCTCTGAATTGGGCAGTTTTGCCATTATTGGTGCATGCATTTTTGTTTCATTGTTTACTGGAAAAATATTCAAAACAATACATTTAAAAGCCCTTCAACAACTGTACTGTATTATATAATAGGTTCATAGTTTATTACTAGGCCTACTGCCCTTGTGGACCATTTTAAGCCTAGCCAATTATGCCAAGTGAGAATCAAATCCTGCATCTTGTGTGTGTAAGGTAAACACCTTAACCATTATGCCAACTTCCCCCTAAGGAATATAATTTAATACAATCAGGAAGGTGTATCAAAGAACACATGTATGTTTCCTGTACAAGGGCCTATGATTTGAAACAGCCCAGAGTTAATCTTTATCTGCCACTGGCCATATGTATTTTCCTTGAATGTGGGTTTCAATGCTGTTTCAATGAATGTGAGTTTCAAGTGGAGAGAAGTTTTAATGCTAAGTGTATTTTCATTGTGAGACTGCATTTCTTTGTTTAGCAGATGTCTATTAGTGTTTCTGCTGTAAATGTAAAATAAAATGTTTAAATGAAATCCAAATCATTGTAGAAGTAAAGCAGTATGCACATTACAGTATTTATGGTAAATGGGGCGAAATAGCCAAATAATGGGACATTGGAATGGCTGCAGGTGGGACGCCCCATTCGACCAAACTCAAAGACAGTCCTGGCTGAACTATACCTCTCAAATGTCCAGATTTTTGTAGAATTAATAGATTTTTGCTTCTTATTTTTGGTTTATTCCTCATAAAATTTGTGGTTTTCTGGCAAATCATTTAGGAATGAAGTCACTAAATAATGACAGACATTGAGTTTCAGACTTCATACCTTTCAGAAAAATGCATGTTAAAGCAAGACCTGTTATTCTGTTAACTGTCTAAGTTTATACAAGAGCAATTTTTAATACTGTTTGTATGTTCCTCCAATATATTTGGCCTTGTCCAGATTTCCTGCGTTAAGAGGTTGAGAGGTACGTGCAAATAAATCACTTTATAGAATTGGGTATATCCAAACCTCTCAACTGTCCCTAATTTTGGCTCAAAGTGTTCCTCTCCCCCTAATAATCCCTCCACAAAATGGCAAATTTGGAAGAAATCGTAAAGGGTTTACAATTAATAAGTAATTGTAATGATCAGAGTTATAAATTACTTTTAATTTCAGAAATGCATGTAGATTCTTATTTTGTCAGCTGCTCAAGTTAGTACTAATATTAAAAACTGTCTCTTCTTTGACAGGCTCCCAGCTGTATTGTGTGGCTATTTTATATTTTTGCATCACATTTTTGGCCCGTTTTCATAAAATTCTGTTTTTCTGGGAAATTAGTGGCAAATCATTGAAGACTGAAGTTAGAAAATAATGACAGACATTTGAGTTTCAGATTTCATACATTTTGGAAAATTCATACTAATGCAAGACCTACAGTTCTATTATCTTTCTAAGTTTATAAGAGCAATTTTTAAAATTATCCTTATATCTGTGCCTTTGTCCCACTTCTGTTTATGGCTTTGTACATATTTCTTGCTCTGAGGTTGAGAGGTACGACAAATGTGTCAGGGCCATCACGTCAGCCAGAGACATTTCAAACTGTGGCATACTTGAAAGCCTTTTTGTTGTTGCCATGCAGAGAATATTTACATAACTAGGTAGCGTATAAGCCTTAGGTATTGAAATGCATATGACAGTATTTGTAATGAAGGACAATATTACAGTATTTTCAAAACTTCATTATATTTGTTAGAGACTTGCAATTATCTTTGCAGGCTTTACTCAGTCTATCATGTGTGGTCCATAACCTGTGCAGTAATCCTTTAAGCAATTTATCTTGAGCTTGTTTCTTGTTTGATGCTCATTTTTTTACTTTGATCATATTTTCCCCATAAAACAAGTAGATAGTTGCTGTTAGGCAGCAGATCTGTTTTGGATAAGAACCATTTTCACAAGTGGGGGTATCACAGAGATTGCTACTTTCAGCATGTTACTTGGTACTTTTATAAAGCTGAATATAAATTATAATTAGAACTGCAGTGCATGGAGAAGTGGTTTGAGTTGAGTGCTGCTTGTTTTTTTATACTTGATTTTGACTAGCATTCCAGTAATGTATTTAAAAAGCAATTTATTTTTTTCATGCCTCACAACCTTTTTGTTTCCATTTAGATATTAAGTAAGCTGTCATGTAACCAATGCACTGAAATATTTTTTTCTTCTATACTTCATTTTGTCTTGATTGGACTCTCATAATGATGATTTGGCACCCAGGGCAGCATATTTAATTAAAGTCCCAGATTTTGTGTTTTTAGCATAGCTCCACCCTGTTCTAGTTGGCCACAACCTTTCACATTGGCCCCACCCATTCAGCTGTCTTCTGCAGCCCCTTTGATTTGAAGTCACCAGCCAGCACTGATCTTACTGTAGCTACAGGTAGCTAGAAACCAATGTCACTTTGTTCCTTCTTTCATGAGGAGTACAATAGTAACACTGATTCCAAGCTGGTTCCTGACAAGTGGGTCACAAGCTCTTTGGTGATCAACAATCTTGTCCCAGATGTTACAGATGCAGATGGTGCCTGTAGTTTTATTGTAGTCTTCTCCTGGTAGATGCCCAGGGCAAAACATACAACACCTCAGCACAACAGAGATCCAAACTGCAGAATGGACCACGATTTAAACGGAAGAGGTTTCCACTAAAACAGTAATCAGAACATTCAAGGAATCCCCACTCACACTGTCTAGTCAGAGATCATCAGGAGTCAAATGTCCCTCAGCTGTTTCTCTCACAAGGAGAAAAAAACATAGCACTAATCCAAAGCTGTTCCTGAGAACTGGTTCTGAACCCCTACTGATGTCATCTTTTCCCAGATGTTGCAAATTTTAAAAGTAACCTGAAAAAAAGATTGATATTCTGGAAGACGCTGACATTTGTGCAGTCACAGAAACTTGGTTCAAAGCTGCGGGGAGCACCCCAAACATACCAATTGACTCATTATATCATACATACAGACCCCAAACCATGGGCAGCAAAGCAAAAGGAGGTGGAGTTGCAAATATATATTAAAGACATACACACCTACAGGCTCGTCAAACAGTATGATGCACATGAGACACTCCAGGTGAAGTTAATCATTGACAAATCATAGCTAGCTACAGGCCCCTAGCTTTGACTCAAGATGCCCACTACACCTATCTGGACCTCTTGGAATCTATCAGGATTCAACCCTTTACCCTGATCCTTGGTGATTTTAACTATCCAGCCATAGATTGGAAGAGCTACTCATGCCAAAACACAAAGGCCAAGATTCCTTAATTTCATCAATGCAAGTGTCTTGGACCAGCTGGTTGACACCTCCACAAGAAGTGATAATATCCTGGACTTTTGGTATTAACCAACATGAGTAACCACTGCATCATCCCTACAGTGTCATCCTCCTTGATAAGATCCGACCACAAAGTTGTCACTTTCGAAGTCACCATCTCCATTGACACCCCCCCCCAGCTAGGGTCAAACAAAAAAACCTTCTCCAAAGCTAATTACAACCTTCTGAAGGAAGGTATAAACAGTTTCACAGCCCCCTCCCCCTCCATAGGAACTGGCACATATGTCCAAACCTACACCAAAGTACTACACGAACATTTATATAGCTGCATGGAATCAGGAATACCCAACAGGACAAAATCCTCCTCCTCAAGGAAGAGTAAATCTATCTGGTGGACATTTGCAATAAATAAACTCTATAATAAAAGGAAAAAAATTGCTGTCCAGGACCAAGAAGTAGCAGGTGCCTAATTGGAAGCAATCTCCCCTTAGCCTGAACAAGCAAATAAGAGCACTAGTGAAATCCTCCAAAGCAAACTTTGAGTCCAAACAGGCCACATTTACTAAAGACAATCATAAGACCTCCTTCATATATGTCCTCAATCTCAAAGGAAGCATTCAGATCTACTCAGAACTGGTGGACATGAACACTATATAGACAAACGTTGCAGATATAGCCAACCTGCAGGCAGACAGATTCAGTGAAAACTTCACCCCTAGGTCCCCCCAATCAGTAAATCAGAACATCACCAGCATCTGTCCCTCACCCTTTATCTCTAGGGAGCATCACTGCCCTCTCAAAGGCAAAAACTACAGCCTTCGTGGGACTCAATAACATTTTTTAATTTATTTATCATTTATCAGCGTCTAGAGAAATAATATCTTATCTAGATGTATATGTGGAAAGGTTATCTAATGGGCTCCTTAATACTGGTGTATATAGAAAGAATTGCTATAGGAACTCATTTTTACATAGATCTAGTATGCACCCGAAATTTATTTTCACAAATATAGTTAAAGGTCAAGCAATGAGGGCCTCACGATTGAACTCAACTAGTATTGGATATAGGAGTGAAATAAATGAGTTGAAATAAAAATTTTTGGATAGATCATACAGACCAGAAGAAATAGATGCAGGCTTACAGGATATAGATATTATGAGAGAAAATGTAGCACACCCATATTTTGCGGATAGAAGGAATCTTAGGGACATGGATACTGAAATTGCTGCAAACCATATGGTGAATGAAGTAAAGGTATCCATATACCATACACAAGATGTAAAAGGCATAAAAGATGCATATAGGAAGTATTGGGATATATTAACCACAGATTCTAGTATATCAGATATAGCAGGCAGTTACCCTAAGTTTCTATATAAAAATAAATTGAGATTATACAGGATGTTATGTGGCCCTAACAGGGTAGGGAATGAAAATCAATATATTAAAGCTGGAACAACTAAACCATGTAATAAATGCAGATACTGTTCATTGATTAATGAAACAGCTATATTTATACATCCCACCACACAACAATGTTATACATTTCCTATACAAGCTACACGTAAATACGACCCACGTGGTCTATCTTGCCACATGTTCAAGCTGTTTTGCATTTTACATGGGAAAGACAGATCGGAGATTGAGGGACCGAATGAGAGAACATGTATATAATATAAGAATAAAATCTTGCAATAATGCACTCTCTAAACATGTACATGAAACATCTACAGAACACATGTTTAAGTTTACGGTTATTCAAATTAATAATGTTACCGTTAGACATGGGGATATATTAAATAAAACAGAACAGAATGAGATGAAATGGATAATTAGATTTAGAGCTGATCAGCCGCCTGGGCTAAATGATAGAGTTCCTAACAAACCAGTGTTAAAGGCTAGGCAGTTGTGACAACTGGAAGTATTTATTTATTTGAAAATGGATAATGTTTATTGTGGTTTTACTGGTTGCTATAGATATTAGATGCTCATACATATATTTTATACTTTTGTGCATTCATATACATTTTGTTTTTAGAAATGTTCTATATACAATTATATATATGAAATGAAATATATACAAATGGAATTTAGGATTTTTTACATATACATATATATATATTTTTTGTATATGTTTTTTATATAAGTATTTATATATGTTCTTATATACATTTTTATATATTTATTTTTAAAACATTCAGGGATAAGAATAAAATAAAATAATAATAACTTTTATATGTTTTACTTAGGTGTTTATAGCGCTTAATATATTCATGTATAAGATAGATACATTATAGAAATGTGTATAAATGTATTAATTGAATTAATTCATATATACAGGATGTGACATCAAAATGAGGGGGAGTAGAATATGTATATAAAGAGCTCGCACTTGTTGAATGTTATTGGCTGAGGAAGCCTACGGGTGAAAGCGCTAGCCTATTTTATTCATGTTAATAAAGCCATCGTGATTTAAGCATCTGGAACGTTTTGGTGAAGTGAAACTTTGGTTTGGTGAAGTAAAACTATCCGTGGACACTTATACTTTTGAAGTGAAAAGTGTTATAGTATTGAGCTGAAAAGCGTTTGGTATATCAGTTCTTCAGAGACGATATTACAATCTACTGATATACATACATCTATGCAAGAACTTGCTGCCTGCTCCAGCACACTCCTGATTTTTGTCTTTGGTTTCTTATAAACCAGAAACTGTTTCTGGAAGAAAGTTCCAGGCACTCTATCCAGAGACTCTCACAGTTAGCAGCAACTCCAAGTACAGACATTTTGAGTACATACAAAAACATGCAATTTGATTGGGTAAACCATAATAATAATATTATCACATTTTGAGTGCACACAGGACAGATAAAGCACAGAAAAGAAACAAAATCCTATCACTATGTCAAACTCTCAGGTCATTTGGCGTTTGAGTATATTGGATTTTTTACTGGGTCTGTCTTCACCTAGGCAACTGATCTGTTTGCAGTTTTTTTAATAAAAAGTAGAGATAACTACTTATAATACTGCAGGTAGCATTAGCAGTGCATCTAGAGCATAGACTATCAAGATAAAGGCCCAATTTCCAAAATAGTTGCTCTCAGTGTAAGTGACCAGTCCCATTTCCAAAATAGTTGCTCTCAGTGTAAGTGATCACTTAAACTGAGAGCAGGTGTTTTGGAATGTGGTCCTCATAGTAAGTCTGTTTATAGATAGGCCTTACACTGAATAAATTCACTTACATTGAGGGCAGATCTTTCAAAATCAGGGCAGACTTCCACTAAGAACAACTCTTTCAGAATCTGGCACAAAGTGTGGACTTGTTTGCCATGCTGTTTATCTTTCACTTTCCTCAAAATATCTGACACTACTAGCATTTTAAAAATTGAAGAAATAGTTTTGAAGGTTGTATTGCAGCCTTAAATAATGAACAGAAGTTTCATATGATAATGTGATAATGAAGCAGTAATCTACATTTCTTGAATCAGAGAAGACTTTCCATTGCTCTGGATGTTTTTCTCCATAAGAAAGGCTTTTCATGCCTATAGCAGTCTCATTTCCAGAAATACATTCATTGGCAGTTTGTGGCTTATCTAGCTTACAAGTATGACATGGTCATTAGCTAGGAGAAACTGCAATGATTCATGAATTTTTCATGAAATAAATTAAGTGACTTTCACCCACTGGACCAATAGCAATTTTGATTTTCTGTATGAAATCTGACCCGATGTTCAGAAGTAAATATTCTAAAAAACATAATTTGGGTAGCATATTTCAGGATGATTTTTTTTCACCAGATGTATCTGCAAGCCCCAGAGTTCTACTCCTCAAATAAAATAGACAGTGCTCTATTGAATCTATTTTGGCCAGTGTCTTTGCAGAAACAGAGTTGTTAAAGGATTGCAGATGCTGTGGAAGACAGTGTCTTCATAAGGAAAGTGCCTAGATTTAGGATAAACATGAATAAAGTGCAAGAAAAAAAATCTGGTCAAGTGTGCAGAAATATAATGGATCACTAGCAATGCAGATAAAACATAATTCAGAAAATTACAGTGGTAACAAGGCAGGCTAGCAGAACATATGAAAGAAACATAACCCAAGGCAGTGTTAGAAACATGTCAAATAAAAATAGTAATGAAGAGAGACCAATAACTAAGCATACAATATAAGTACAAATTATAATTTGAGACGAATACTGAAAGGATACTATTTTTATATAGTAAAAACCTGTTGGCAAAAAATGTGAAACAAAGCCAGCTTGATACCTTATTCAGCTCAAAACCCTATAGACAAATGAGACAAAATGGTCAGTGGTTATTATGACAAGTGGAACTTATAAATAAAGACATTAGTAATCTCCAAACTCTGGACTCCACCCAGTTTGGTTTTGTAAAAGGTAGATCATGTCTCCTAAACCTGATAGACTTCTTTGAAACAGTCACCAAAGCCGTAGATGAGGGTAAGGTGGTTCACACAGCCTATCTAGATCTTGCAAAGGCTTTCGATACCATCATTCACTCTGCAATTTTAGATAAACTCACTAAACTAGGTATAAATCCCTATGTCACAAGATGGGTTGCCAACTGGCTCACTGACAGAACCCACACTGTGAAAGTAGCAGACTCCAAATCCGACTTCAGACCAGTGACAAGTGGAGTACCACAGGGTTCAGTCCTGGGTCCTCTCCTGTTTGGTATCTACTTCTCTGAAGTACAGGCTAACACAGAAGGTCTTTGGCTAATGAAGTTCGCAGGTGACTCCAAACTAGGAGCCATAATCAAAACTCCGAATGATGTGGACATCCTACAAAAGGGCCTCACTGAGACAGATGCCTGATGTCAAAGCCATGTCCTCAAGCTCAATGCCAAAAAGTGCATTGTCATCCCCTTTGGTAAAAACTCTGTACTCATGAGCTACAACATAGGTGGTAGTGTGATGAGACCTTGGGACACAGGTGGACAGTAGTCTCTCCTTTGATAATCACATCGCCACAGTAGTCAGGAAATCCTTCTATGTGGCACACCTCATCACAAAAGGTTTGTCATCCAGAAAAAAAGAGGTAATTGTTCCCCTCTACTCATCACTCATTAGACCCATTATAGAGTACAATGCCCCTTTTGGTATGTACCTCACAAGACATCTACAACAACTGGAAAGGCCACAGAAATACCTCACAAAGAGGATTACTGGCCTCAGTCAGATGCCCTACGCAGACCGTCTCAAAACACTCCAACTTTACTCCATCACATATCGCCTACTCAGAGGTGATCTCTGCCTAACATACAAAGCTATGTCAAACCCAGAGCTGTTGGACTTGCTCCACTTAAAGAAATCCCAATCCCTCTGAGCTACACGCTCTAGGGACCTAAACCTTGTCACCACAATAAACAGAACATGCTGGAGGGATAGATTCCTGTCCCAGAGACTTCCCATACTCTGGAATAAACTACCTATCTATATCAAACAAAGCTCTTTATTAGCACTCTTCAAAAAAAAATCTTGATGATTGGATGGGAAATAGGAAATTCACCCTGGGGATCACTTCTGTGGCTCTGCTCGACAGTGGCACAGGAAGATAATTTTCTTGGGTGGCTAAAGCCAGGGTACCTTTTTGGCTGGGCTTGTATAGGCCCCAGGGCCGATAGCCTAGTACCTACCTATGAACCTATAAGTGAGAAACACACTATCATGAGGCATTTTCTGAAACACTAACATGTCATTGAGTCTTGGTATGTACCAGCAAGTGACATCCATGTTTAGAGATTATATAACAGTCAAATTGTTCTGTCTCAAATGTCCCATAAATCAACAAATACACATTCATTCTTAAATTATTACATTTACTCATATGTCAGCAAATAAAAAGCTGCTATTAATATTTTGTTTCATACATTGTCTGAAGGTAATTCACATGCAAACATTTCTTATTTGAAGATAAATGTTTTGTCAGAACAAATTTATTTTGTTTTTTTATTCTGGTTCCATGGAGAAGAGTGATTGATCACTGACTGTGGAGCAGGTGACCAGATTTTGATTAGTGGACCAGTACTGGAGGTGCCAGGCAGGGATGGGGGAGTAAAAGGGCATGGCCCACTCACCTCTGTCAGGGGAGTGAGAAGGATTTGCACACACTCTTGAGGCACACAGGGTGGTACGATCTCCCTGGTGGAGACTGCATAGGCCACTGCTCATACAGTAGGGGGAGAAGCAGAACTGCTTCGAGGAGAACCCCTTCCAGAAGTGAAGAGATACCATCTGTGCACAGCCTATTACAGTGTCCTCTCCTTTACCTCATTGGGTGTATGCACAGATAGGGCTTGGGAGAAAAAAACAAAAATGCTGGAGCCACTCTGATGACTGCCTGGATGATATCCAACTTGGTTGGCACTCACCTGGTGATGGCAACAAATTAGTTGATAGACTGAGATAAGGTATGACAGTTGACAGGAAGTGGAGGAAAAAAGCTTAATAAAAAAATATTTTCTTTTTGAGCTGTGACAGATTTTGGATGTTTGCAATATTGTATATACAGTTATAATAGTGCAGATATATGTATTCCAATATATTTAAAAACGTATTTTAAAGAACAGCTTCTGTTTAAAACAATGACATTAATATGTTGAAAATGAAATGATGTTGTTCATTAATTTTTGTTATATTAGCTTTTCTAAAAAATGCCATGAGTCAAAATGTCATATTCTGCATGCTGCAGTTTTAGTAAATTGAAAGTGAAAGTTTAGTATTTGTCAGCTGTGGTAACTGAGTTTATGTTATTCATAAACGAGTGGTGATATTATAAAGTACTGCCCATCTAATCTGACTCTGGCCTTTTTCCCCAAAAAATATATATCACCAACATTTTAAAAGTTAAAAAATAGCATAGAAAGCCATCTGGTAAACATAACTCTTCACAGAGACTTTCCTATGATGGCATTCAGTGGACAAAAACATACTTATGCCCCTGAACCATGGATGAGTCTCAGTGGCTCTGAATATGTATTCTTCCCCATTGCAATGAAGTGCTGGTTTGCAGCTGGTCCAAAGTAAGAGCACAAGATAGCCATTAGTGAGCAGTGAGTAGAAACAAGAAAATAAATCCAGGAAGTAAAGGCCAGTAATCACGCATGAACAAAATTCTACAGCTTGTCACAAACTGACCTGTTAAATGATTCTTTTATTCTCTGGGGGATTCCAAACTGATGCTGCAAATTAAAGATTCTAAGATCAGTTAGGCAGTGGATTTCAGGAAGGCTTTTTTATCAGATGTGCTTAAAAGTACTGGAGTGCTGACTATCTAATGAAGTGGACTTTGATCTGTTAAATCTGCCCTTCAGTACATAGGTTCATAGGTTCATACTAGGCTAACTACTCTTGTGGGCCATTTTAAGCCTAGCCATTTACCCCCTGTGAGACACAAACCCTGCACCTTGTGTCTGCAAGGTAAACACCTTAACCATTTATGTATATGCCTATAAAAAAAGCCATATACATTTAATCTGTGTCACTGTAGTGTCTCATTATATTCAATGTGTTTGTAGGTCTGCCTTGCTAAGCCACATTTTGTGAACTGCAGTGATTTGTGTTGTCCCCAAATAAAGAGATACAACAAATGGTTAAATACACATTGATACTGTATTGGAAGATTTCTGTTTTTTTTTGTAAGACAATTGACATCACATTAAACTTTAATCACTCATAATGCAGTAAATCTGATTGTGAAATACATTGTTTAAGCTTTGCCAGCTTTCTAAATATGTTATTTATCAATGAAAAATATAAACATAAATGTACTCTAGAAACTGGCTTCTTCATGCCTTAATCTGCAGTGCAGGTGAACATATATTTCAGAGAATTAAAGGTTCTTTGACAGAGCTCTATCTAGCTCATCTGGCATCATGGGCAGTCCCCAGAATTGACATCCCCTCTTAACCTGAAGTCAAGGACCAAAAAAAAAAAAAAAACTATAGCCAAGAGCTTGATGTAATCTCCTGTTTTCATATCTGTAGCAAGGAATTTGCATAAGATCTTTGCTGCAACCACTAAACAGACTAAATGCATTCATTTAAGAAGACAGAATATCACCTTCAGCTTCTTAACTGAATACTGGTACTCCACTCACACCCCCATTAACGACTGCTGATTGTGGTCCCCTAACAGCTTACATCCAGGGTAACCACCCTGTTTACCCTGCCCTCGTTATGGCTCTGTTCATAGGTTCAGCAGTCAAAATTATGACCCTGTGGTCTTTAAGAAACTTGATTGCAGTAACCCCAAATGGATATTTTCTAATTCATGAAGAAAAAACACACTCTGCCAGGTAAAGCACTCTTATTCAAAAGTCAGAGTCATGTACAAAAAGAAAATAAAGAGTGCACCATCAGCTGAAATACGAACTTGTCAGCAAATAACTCCAAATAACGGTCTATTGAAAGAAAGCTTCATTTATTCCAAACAAACAGGAGCTGCAGCAAGTCATAAAAGTTAGCGCTTTCGCGTTGACACCCAACGCTTCTTCAGACATAAAGACCAAGTAAATCTAGCTCCTTTTAAACACATGTTCACATGATGTCATAATTGACTTAAAGAGACAAACATTCATAGAAAAAAACATTCATAGAAAAAAGTACTATTTAAAATCATGTGTTATTGACATCATATATTAAAAACATTGCAGACATTAAAAACAAGAATAGATTAGAATGCATTTTAATAAAAACATAAGGAGATAATAGTAATAATGAATAATAATAATAAAAATAGAAAATAGTAAGATAAATGAATAACTCTAATGATTTAAGGGTCTGGAAGCTAAGAAAGGCTTGATGGAAAGCCTTTCATTAAGTCCAAACTTGTTTGCCTGTAATTTCACAATCTTCTTTATTCAGTATATACCTTTCTAACTTTAGCAGCTATACACCTGTCAAAGTTTAATTTGTTTGATATATTATATATATATATATATATATATATATATATATATATATATATATATATGTATATGTACATGGTTCTACTGAAATTTGTCAGCCCCATTATTGGTCAACATCTGTTTAGCTGACAAAATGTAATCAGCTAAACAGGTGGTCAACAAGTGGGTGAGATCACACAGTTCTTGGGGTAGCGTATGGAAATATGCCCATTCCCTGAGATTGGCCGATCTTGGAGTTAATATATATAATTAGCAAGGGCAAAAAATGATGCTTAATTATATATTTTTCAGTTGATTCCTTGCATGTACTGAGATTATTGATCAATGCATGGGTAGTAGTGTGTCAACCTTTTGTAGTTTGCTTTGTAAACATCAACATTTTGGTGTTTTGTTTAATTTCAATGCACATAGATATATATGGAGAGAGTTGGGGAGGATGGTGAAGAAACAAGAAACGTTCAAAAAAACAATGCTTCTGAGTCTTTACCTTGGCCAACAAGCCTTTTAAATTCCACCACAACAACAAAACCAGATCACTTATATAAAGAAAACATCAAAACAATAACCAATAAGAAGAGAAAGATATCTAAAGTAAAATAATATGACATCAGTCATAACTGTGTCTCCTAATCTGCTAGATAGCAAATGATCTCACCACTGAAACAGTGTAGTAAAACAAGGCACAATAAATGTAAAGAGCTATGAACTTAAATACTTTGATATGATAAACAATAAACAGATGAATCAATATATATAAATACATGTATATATAACGTGCAATACAATAAATAGGTTAAGAGATTCTGTGAATAACAATAACTTAATAACTGTGAAAAATGTGTTAAAAAATTTGCACTGAACCATCATTATAAAAGTTAAAAGTAGTAAAAATAAATATTATAAAAATATATATAAATTCAAATTCAAAGTAAATAGTAAGTTTTTAGTTCACTGTTTAACCCAGAATGGATGCAGTGTTGCATTTGGCACAAAAGATGAGAGATAGCTCTGTGAACAATGAAAACCTGCAAGCATCTGCCTTCCCTCAAATGATGATTAGAAAAATGACACAGGACTAGTAGAGGAATTAGTTCAGATATTCTCCAAATGTTCCAACACTCTTAATTCTATTTTCCTGGTCGTCTATTGAAAATAATGTTTTTGAGCAGTCATACTTCAGCCAATGCACCACGCGTCTAGTGTGCCACTGAAACTTTGTGAAACTTTTTTTTAATCCAGTAATGTCATGTAATGCACTATTGTTCTGAAAGGTCTGCTGGAGTCTCATAAGCATGAGAATTCTTCTGATATAATAGCACCTTGGGTAGGAAATTCAAAATAAGAAAGAAGCAATCTATCTTGCAAATTAGATAAATTAGGAGTTGGTGAAATCTCCTTTATACATCTATATTTGTTAAAAGAATACAGATCCTGCTGGCAAAAGAATACTTTCTAGCATAATTGGAATATAGCTGCTGCTGTGTCTTTTAGCTTTTCCCAGTTAGGGGTCGCCACAGCGGAACTCCAGTCCGCTAATGATTGGCAGTAGATTTTTATGTGCCGAGTTGCCAGCCCTGACGCACAACCTTCAGCGAAGGTACACCCATTCACGTATGTCTCCACACAGAAGACGCTCTAGCTGAGAATCGAACAGGACAACGTCTTACTGTGAGGCGACAACGCTACCGCAGCACATAATTGGAATATAGCATTCCCCTCAAAACTACAGCCTCAAAGAAAAATATAACATCGACATAGATAACCGCCACCAGAATATACTAATTCATCATTTATACCCCACAGCATGAACATCACTTCCAGGTTCCAAAAAAGGAAAATTGCTCTGTTTTCATCAAAAAACTGACCTCCTCCTGGGACACCTATGATATGAACATCTTAAAATAGCTATATTTCCCTTCATGTTAGAAATGCTTTCCCTAGGGAATGATATTACAACCTCCAATCCTTTCCCAATGGTGTCCTTTCCATGGATACCTCCCACAATAGACTTGCATGCAGCAACTGTAACGTCTCAATTCACATCCCCAAACTATGGAAGAGTCTGCCCTCCTCTCTAAAAAACACTGGCACAAAGAAAGACTTCTGTATCCTTAAGAAGCAGCTATATACAGATGTTTCCAGAAATCTAACCCTCCCTGAAGGAGTAATCATCATCCTCCTATTTCATACCTCAGACCAAAGCTTTAACTCTACACTACTCTTATAAGTCCCCATCTACAAACACTTGCATTGTCCTCTACCTATCACATTCTTAGACTATTATTTTATTCATCTCCAATCTCTCTTCACTGCCATGACCTTCACTCGAAATTTCCCCACAATAACTAATATTGTCCAGACTGTGATTTTTCTCTTATAGTAGATAAAACCCTTTAACATCTTGCATATACTATATATATGTTTACACTTAATCCTACTACAGATATACTTTTTATAGCACTAGTTATGGGGGCTTCCAAGATGGTTCCACACTGCATAACAGCTTAGTTCAGCTCACCTAATATGAAAACAGAAACACAGAAAAGTGAGTTTGTCTTATTGGGTAAATTTCAGTTACTGACTAGTAAGTCAAAGTAATTTTTTGTTTTATAACATGTTAAGGAAATAAAAAAGTTTGTCCAACAAAAAGTGAGCTATCTAACAGAAGGGAGTTTTATTTCTTATTCTTCTGATAATAATGCTTATAGAGAATCTATCATTTTCCAGTGTTCCAAAGGAAATTTCTTTAGAGAAAAAAGGCACAGGAGTGGAGTAGAGAAACCAGGAGTATGTTGGAGATGAACCAGAGACTGGAGATAGGAGGTAGAAATTAACAGAACGATAACCAGCTCAGAAATTAATGAATAAATGTGGCATTATAAAGCATCAGTCATATTTGTGAAATATGGCAGAACAAGAAAACCTGGAAATATTGGACTTTTTGACTTTGTTAATCTTGTTTGGGACTCTAAAGCATATGTCCTGCTTCATGTTATTAATATTTGGAAGTACATTAAGGAGAGGGGAAGAGGAAGGAAAGAGGTAACTGTAAGTAAAGCAATTTTTTGTTCTTAACATTATTTTTATAAAACAGGACATATATTGCATGTTATGTTGCAAAGCTTTTTCATTTTTTCTGTGTGTAATAGGGATAATAAAGTAGGTGTCCTTTTTCCCCTTCTTTCTTTTTTCTTCTTGTTCATTTTTAAGAAATGTAGGCATTATAATGTAAAAACAGAAGAAAGTATGGACAAAAGAGCACGGCATAAGTAAATCTGGTATGCTTTTACTTACTTTTGTACAGGGGAATGACAGGATTAAGGCCCTTGGCTTAATGTAACAAGAAGTTTTAAGTGGAAGTAATAAAACATAGAATACAATGAAAAGTTTTCCTTTAGTAAATAAATGTTCACAGTGCTTCATGGGAATCTTGTAACTGAAGGCAACTGTGTATCTAGTTCTCATGTCTCTATGGAGATATTGCCAATAAAATTAGTATACATATTTCTTTCATTGGCTAATGGATAATGTTTTCTAAATCAGAGAGAGCATTAAAATAAGATAAAAATAGACAGCATGTAGTGTAAGTAGAAGCACAGGCTCTATCATGCATCTTAGCATGGATAATCTTCATTTTAGGTCAATTCAATCCTGTGAGTGTAGCTGTCAATCTGTAAAAATTGTTCTTTTAGGAGGGTTAAATGACATTTGAAGATATACATAGTTTTTATGTGTTTTTATTAAGTTAATAGGCTCTTGCGGTGTTATGGGGGTGTGTTTACTTTTTTGTTTGAGGGTTTTCATTAAAATAGAAAGACATGCCATAGGTTCAAATGGATATGACAAGAAACAGCTGTATAAAAGATCAGTCTGCCAAACATTATTGTGTGAATGTAACACAAAAGCTGAAACTAAATATTTAAAAACTGTTATACATAAAAGGTGAAAATAATATTTTCTTATCATAATGGCAGACTTTCAATATTATGTTTGAATGTGAATGGTCTCACAGGTATATACAAAAAAAGAGTAGTGAACTATATTAAAAAATGCAGAGTGCAAATAGCATGTGAATTTGATAAAGAAAGGATTTCAGTATGTTTTTTCAGAGTAATATCTGAGACAAAGGAAAAGGGGAGTGCTTATATTAATTGCTAGAGGAGCTTGAGTAGTGAGAGAAGAGGGGAAAAAAAGATAATAATGCTATATTTGTAATAGTAAGTAGGTACTGGCAATGGAAGAAGATTACATTGGCATGTATTTATATTCCAACTAAACTGCTACAGTGGAACTTGAGAAAATTGTTGGAGAAATAATTAGCTTTTAGCTCGGAATATTACGTATAGGTGGGGACTAGAATTTGATTTGCAACAGTGGGGATGTATCAGAATGGAGTGCCTAGAATGGGAAATAAAATAAAAGAGGGTAGACTTTTGAAGAAATTTATGAAAATATTTTGTATGGAAGACATGAATTCAGTAGTAGGAGCTCAGACAGAATTTACATAATATTCCCCAAGGTACAAAAACTGGGTTAGGCTAGAAAGAAATTATATTTCACAGGAACATGTGCACTTCATTGAAAGTTTTGATAAGCATTCAATAACTATTTCAAATCACACAACAATCCTCTTCTTCTTTCGGCTTTTCCCGGTTAGGGGTCGCCACAGCGGATCACCTTGTCTGCTCATGATTGGCAGTGGAGTTTTATGGTGTCAAGGTGCCAGCCTTCCACAGAAGGCACACACACACACACACACACACACACACACACACACACACACACACACACACAAGACACGGGCACTTCCCCACCTGTCTGTTAAACAGAGATTAATTTAAGGAATGGGTAATATAAATTATTTGGGAGTTATTAGGGAAGATAGAACCAACCTATAGAAAAGCCCCCAGGAATAGACGGTATTCCTGTAGAAGTTTGGAAGCTAGGAGGGAAAAATGATAAAGGTCTGGAAAATTTTAACAGTATTTTAAGAGGAGAAGATATACCAAAATCTTAGACGAAAGCAGTGGTAGCTGCAATACCTAAAGAGGGTGAAGATCCATCAGATCCAGCTTCATACAGGCCCATTTCAAAACTAAACTATGATTATAAAGTGTTTATGTCTATAATGGCTAAAAGAATGGCAAAAGTGATGCTAACATTGATATATATGGATCAATGTGGTTTTGCGTAAGGGAGGCAAACATTTGACAACATTAACAGAAGAATGATGATCCAGAGGGAAGCAGAATGTAAGAAAATATCACCATTGTTAATGGGCCTTGAAGCAGAGAAAGCATTTGGCAGAGTAAGATGGGGCTTTATGAGTAGAGCAATGGAAGCATTTGCATTCCATGATAAAATTATAAGGTTGACTGGGAGGATATATGAGGGACTGGAGTTGAAAATTAAAGTGGGGGGGGGTCCTCTGATAATTTTTGCTTGATTATAAGAACCAGGCAGGGGTGTCCTCTCTCTCCTTTGTTATTTGCATTATATTTAGAAGCATTGGCAAAGAAAATAAGGCACTCAGGAATTCAAGGATATAATTGGCATGGTAGTCAAGAAAAGCTGGCTGTATTTGCAGGTGATATTATTTTATACATAACAAAATCAGAAAGGGACATTACAGTGTTGTGGGACATATTGAGACAGTTTCAAACCTTTTCAGGATACAAAATTAATAAAGCGAAAACACACACAAATTGGTTCAGCAATACCCATATTTAAGGGACATGATAAAATATAGGTTAAAAAATATTCTGTTACAGCAGCTAAGAATATGTGGGAAGAGACTAAGCAAAAGATAGTACAGAAACTGAGAAAATGGAAGCTCTGCTATATGGATATCGATAGTAAGATACAAGCAGTTAAAATGTTTTTAGTTCCTTTAGTTGTATACACAGGTCAGGCATATATTTATTAACCAGAGGAGAAGTTTTAGATAGTAATTAATAAAGAGCTGAAGGATTTTATCTGGGAGGGAAGATGGCAAGAGTCAAGTGGGATAAGCTTATTCTTCCAATAGAACAAGGCGGATTGGGATAACCTGATTTGAAGGGGTATTTTAGAACAACAAAGTTAAGGATCCTGTACATGGCACAAGCAGAAAACTATAATTCAAAGTGGAATAAAGATGATGATATTACAGCAGGGAAGCTCAAGAAACAAGGAGAGACTGGGATTGTGGATGCAGACCTTTAAGGAGAATAACAATAATCATACATAATATTATATTAATAAAGTATCAGAAAGTATTCTAAGAACTAAGCCAACACAGCAATGGAGTAAGGATATTCTGCCAATAGGGATGAGTGCTATTAGGGATGCAGACAACAGGCAAGAGGGAGCTGGAATTTATTGGAGAAAATTCGCAAAGAAATCAAGGTGCTGAGAGCAAATAACTCGAGAGGGAAAAGTAACAGATTGGGAAAGCACCAAGACTTTATTTCGACTGCAGGTTAGAGATTGTCTTCCCTATTAAGGATTGATATCAGAGTATAGGCAAAGAGAAAGAAATAGGGGGGTCCTAAATAAAAGACCAGCACTGGTATAGTTTTTAGTAGAATCTAACACAGAAATTGCCATTAAGAAAGGAATAATTAGTAGATTATATAAAATATTGCATGATAACTATAAGAATCAATCAGAGGAGGTTAGATAGGATTGATAAGGGAGATTGGATAAGCAATTCACAAAGAAAGAATGGGTGGCGCTATATATGTATATATATATATATATATATATATATATATATATATATATATATATATTTATTTATTTATATATATATATATGTATCCCAAATATGCAACAAAGTCTAGAAGATTTAGTATCTTTGCTTGAAAATGTTTACATAGGCACTTTTATACTCGAAGTAGACTCCAAAGAATTTTTCGTCAGGTAGACAGCAAATGTTGGAGGTGTGATGGAGAAGAAAGAGGTAACTGGAAACATTTCCTTGGAGTGTTATGAGTTGGCAGACTTTAAATATTACCTGCAGACTGTTCTGTCGGAGATACTGTGTGTAACTAAGTAAATGATGTTTTTCAGCTATGATACAGAATCAGAATTGTCTATGATGGCTGCCAAAAAAAAGCAATTACTAGAAAATGAAAATAAAAGTCTAAACCAATTTTACTAGAAGTAGCAAAGATAGTAACATAGATAAAACAACTTGAACTGGGATCTTTAGAAAAGGGTATGAGAAAATTACATAGGAAAAAATAAGAATTGTGGGAACATGCAGAGGAGGAACAAGGTTTAAAAGAAGGCAGGATTTGAATGAGTATGTAATATAATGTTTAACTGACAGTGACTGGATATATTATAAGTGGGGTAGAATGTTTGCAGCTACAGTTGTGCCAGCATGGTTTGTAATATATAATGTTTGCAAATGAAATTTTATTGGCATGGTTTATTTTCATTTATATGAATGTAAGATTGCCTATGTCATATGGGATAATTTAATAAAGATGTTTCTTGTTTCAAAAAGGTTAGCAGACAAGACTGAATTACTAACAGTTGGGATCAGAGGAAACAAGATAAAAATAATGATATTTATTAACCAAGCCACAGAAAAGTCTCCAGGAACAAATGGTAATCTTGTAGAAGTTTGGAAGCTAGGAGGAAAGAAATTGATAAAGATCTGGAAGGTTTTGTTTAACAGTATTTTAAAAGGAGGAGATGCACTGACATCCTAGAAGAAAGCTGTGGTGGCTGTAATTTCTAAACATGGTAAAGACCCAACTGACCCAGCTTCATATTGGCCCATTTTGATTCTAAACCATGAATATAAAGTGTTTACGTCTACAATGGCTAAAAGAATGGCAAAGGTAATGCCAAAATTGATAGATATGGATCAATGCACTTTTCTGAAGGGGAGGCAAACATTCAACAACATTAATAGAACAATGATGATCAAGAGGGAAGGAAAATGTAGGCAAATACCACTATTGTTGGGGAGTCTTGACGCAGAGAAAGTATTCATAGATAAAGCTGTGATTTTGTGAGGGCAAAGAAAAAAATTATATTCCCTGACAAAATAATATTAATTAGGAGGCTATATGAGAGATCAGAGGTGAAAATTAAAGAGGGGGTTCATCTCTGGTAAGTTCTGTTTGAACAAAAGAACTAGACTTGGAGGTCTTCTTTCATGCTTTGTTATTTGCATTATATTTAGGGTCATTGGCAAAGAAAATAAGAGACTCAGAAATTCAAGGATGTAATTGTTATGGTAATCAAGGAAAGTTGGCTTTATTTGCAGATGATATTATTTTGTACCTGATAAAACCAGAAAAGGGCATTTCAGTGTTGTGGAACATTCTGAGACTATTTCAAGTCTTTTTGGGCTACAAAATTAATGAAGATAAAACAAAGGCAATAGCTGTAAACAATTTACCTACACATGAAATGGTTCAGCAA
Source organism: Protopterus annectens (assembly GCF_019279795.1). Taxonomy (NCBI): domain Eukaryota; kingdom Metazoa; phylum Chordata; order Ceratodontiformes; family Protopteridae; genus Protopterus; species Protopterus annectens. Next base: position 491,339,286 of record NC_056729.1, read on the forward strand.
TAGGGAGATGATAAAATGAAGTACTTAGGAGTATGGATTAAAAAGGATTCTATTGCAACAGCTAAGGATACTAAGGAAGAGGGTAAACAAAAGATAATACAAAAACTGAAACTGGAAGCTCAGTTTTATGGATATGGCTAGCAAGATATAAACAGTGAAAATGTTTTAGTCCCTTTAGTTTTATACACGGTTCAGACATATTTTTATCAACCAAAGAGTTGTGGATAGTCAGGATTTTATCTGGGAGGGGAAGAGGGTAAGATTCAAGTGGGATAAGTTTATCCTTGCAATAGAACAAGGTGGTTTGGGATTAAATGAATTGAATGGGTAATTCAGAGCTACACAGTTAAGGCTCCTATACATAGTGCAAGCAGAAAGCTGTAATTCAAAGTGGAAAGGGATGATGATGAAAGGGGAGAAAGAGCAAGAAATAAAGATAGACTGGGATTTTTGATGCAGATCCTTAATGAGAATAACAATAACCATACAGAATATTATATTCATAAAGTAGCAAAAAATATTATAAAAACTAAGCTTACATGGAAATAGCGAAAAGAGATTCTGCTGACAAGGATAACTGCAATTAGGGATACAGAGAATAGGCAAGAGGGGGCTGGAATTTACTGAAGAAAACTGACAAAGGAACTAAGGTATTGGGAGCAAATAATTAGAGATGGAAATGGAATGGGATGGGAAGAGGCCAATAATTCATTTACACAGCAGGCTAGAGACTGCCTTCTCTATCAAGGATAAAGAGAAAGGAATAGGGGATCCTAAGTGAAAGACAAGCACTGGAATAGTTCTTAATAGAATCTAGAACAGAAGCTGCCATTAAAAAGGAGATAATTATAAGGTATATAAAATATTGCATAATAAATATAGGAATCAATCAGTGGAAGTTAGAAAGGAGTGGTAAGAGAGACTGGATAAGCAAGTCACAAAGAAACAATGTGAGGATTTATGTATGTCTCCCAAATACACAACAATGTCTAGAAGATTTAGGATCTTTGCTATAAAGTTTTTGCATAGGCACTTTTATACTCCAAGCAGAATCCAAAGAATTTTTCCCTGGGTAGATTGCAAATGTTGGAGGTGTGATGTGGAAGAAAGAGGTAATTGGGAACATATTTTTAGGAGTATAATAAGCTGTCAGACTTTAAAAATTCCTCATGCAGACTACTCTGTCAGAAATACTGGGTGAGCAAATTGGTGTAACTAGCAACATTTTTTTTTGAGCTGTGATACAGAAACATAATTTTCTAGACATAGTAAGGCTTTGCTCAGTTTACTTCTGGTGGCTGCCAAAAAAGCGATTACTAGAAAATGGAAATCAAAGTCTAAAACAGCCATATTAGAAGTAGTGAATATAGTAACAGAGATAAAAGAACTGGAAGCGAGATCTTTAGAAAAGGGTAGAAGCAAATTATGTAGAAAAATGGGACTTGTGGGAACAATGCATGTAGAATAATGATTTGGAGGAGGAGTGAGGTTTAATGGAAAGCAGGAATTGAATGAGCTATGTAATTCTCAACTGAGAATGACTGTATACAAGATTATATGTGATGTATAATGTTTTCTACTAAAAATATGTCAATATGGTTTGTTTTCATTTATATAAATATATGATTTGCTATGTCACGTGATATTTCAATAAAGATGTTTCTTGTTAAAAATGTATTTCAAAAAGTAATTTGGGATCATATCTCTACCACAAATATCCAATTTAAATAAAATACAACAAAATAAAAGTATTCCTGAGTTCTCCAATAATGTGTGTCATTTCATTCATATGTAGGGTATACTAGTAACAAAAAATGCCTTTACTGCCATTTGTTGCACTCTGAATTATTTTAGCTCTGGGTTCCCATTTTTAAATAAGTAGCAAGTAAATGTGAAACATAATTCTTTCAATCAATCTGTATGTACTATGTTGTATAACTTTAATATATTCTAGTGGGTCTGCACATAATCTGCAAGTTTTAAGGAACTTGCTGTATGGCAAGGAAACAGTTAAGTGCTGGTAATGTGAATTACTGGCATGCAAAAAAGGAATTTACTTGTTTCAGTTTCGTGAATTGAGTTGACACCAATTTGTTCTCACCCCCACTTTTAGTGTTAGCTCTAAAAAGTAATTTCTCCTTCCTGTAGATCAAAAGGCAGTGAAATTCCTTCCATTTCTATGATTGCAAACAGTTTGTAAATAAATTGAGCATAAAGCACACATTTCTTGAAAAATACATCTGAGTATATGTAATGAAGTTTGCACATTTGCATATTATGGTATAAATATATCACCTACTGCTATGTCTTGCTTTTGTACACATAAATCATTACTAAAATTAAAAAAAAACTGACTATATAAACATGATGCAGTTAGTTCCTTAATGAAGTGCCTAGTGTTTAATGATTCAAAACAATATATAAAGTCTTGTAACCCCAGTTTATATTGCACACATTTGTATAAACTTGCCATGTCCATTGTTAAATAATAGTCCTCATCACAAAAACAGACTCATTTTTTTTGAAGAATGCATTCATCAGCTCTTATATAAGAGGGAAGGGTGGCTGACGAAATTTAGCAGTCAGATACTCAAGTCACTTTTATTGCCTCCCATCTCCCAAAAGTACTGTACTCCTAGAGGAATGCTTGCAGATATTAGCACCACACTAAAAAGTAGAACTCAAGGAAGTTTAACCATAAATACTTGTACATTCTTGTCCTCCTAATGATGTTTGTCCACTACTCTGCTCATAGTTTGATTAAAGTATTATGACTATATTTCAAAGGTGATTTGCATAATCAATTTCTGCTGCTTAATAGTTCCATATGTAAGTAAATGTGTACTTGCACTAGCATTATCAAGGGGCAGGATTCAGAAAGATCACTCTGGATGATGGAAACTGCTGCGGCCAAAGTAGCAGTTTCCACAATTGCAGGAAATTTACCTCAGAGACATATTAGCCCTAATGCAGGAAGACCTCATCATTGGCTAATGCATGTCTTTATAGCTGTATACTAGGCTAATGACCACTAGGGCCCTTATGAGCCTAGCCGTGAAACCCAAATGTGACCCACTCTATGCCATGAAGCAGGCTCACTAGGCTATGTTTCTTTGATAGCAACAATGTCCGCTCTTCTTACTTCCTCCTTCCACTCTCAGTCTCAATTGCACATTATATGCAGATGATATTATTATTCTCAGTCCAGATGCCTCTACATAAAAATTACAACAAACGTTACTGTTTACAATCTCAATCTCAGTTGCATCTTATGTGCAGATAGCATTATTCATCAGTTCAGGCATCTTTACAGCAAAATTACAACAAATAAAATTGCTGTTTAAGATAGATGTAGCCATTAACTGCTGCAAAAACAACAAACATTTTATTTGTACTTATCAAACTGAAAGAACGCAATACTGAGTATCTCAGGCCTACAGGGACCCTTCTGAAAAATATCACAACCAAAATACCTGGGCACTATATTTGATCAGCACCTTACATTTTCTCACATACTGACTATCTGACTTATCAAGCTTTAACAGACTAGCTTACAAATACTCTACCCAATTTATCCAGGTAGCTAGAAAAGCCCTTGCAATCCAGATGCTAGTGCCTAAAACAGAATGCCGTCTAATAACATTTGTCCTAAATTCATTACAAAACATACACATAAACACATATACTGCCCTAAATTCATGACAGGAAAGACACACGCACGCACGCACACACACACACACACACACACACACACACACACACACACACACACACACACACACACACACACACACTGCACTTTTACTAAGGTCAAACTATTGCACTGCTATTACTGTCCTCCTCAGTTCACAGACTTAGACAAGACAAACTAACTACTAACCATTTAAACACAAATTACACCATTCCTCTAGTAGGCTTTCCTTCATCAAAAAGAGATTCACAGAACTCCCTGCCTCAACAGCTCAGGATAGTTTGTGATTTCAAGCAATTGAATCACATGCTGTTACTGCTAGTGCTAATCAGCACTTCCTGTGGTATTCACCTCTGGTATCACATGCATCACGTTGGCACAGGTACCCCCCATCATTCATTTATTCTCCCACTCACATGCAGAGTCTCAAACATGTGCACACATGGACATGGATGCAATGCTATACCTCTTACCTGTCCTGATATAGCCTCTTATATTTTCCCTGTCCCTCATAAATCATGGATGATAACAGTCAGTCAAAAAGGCAAGACATTAGAGCTTCATTGTTTTTATTGCTCAAAAAATGCATTGTGATGCTAGACTTGTTGCTTTATTAACTGTTTTTAGTGACTCCAAGTGATATTTAAAAAAATTATCCCTGGCATCATCTAGTGTTTCACCCGGCTTTGTTGGAAATCTTGAGTACAGACTTCTAGAAAGATTGCAATCCCCCCACTGACACATCCCCATCCCTCTCAACTGCTCCTAACTTTATAAAACATCCCTGATTTTGTCCCTTATATCTGTCCTGTTCCTCATAATTCATGACAATTATAGTCAGTCAGTAATACTAGACATCACAGTTTCATACTTCTTATTGTTCAGAAAATACGTTCTGATGCAAAACATGTTTTCTTGTTAAGTCCTCAATTAGTGCAGATGACTAAAGCTCTGACTTGTTAATGAGTTACTTCCAAATGCTTTTATGGAATTGGTAAACCTGTCATTCTAATAACTTTGTAAGTAGCTCATGGTAATATCAAAGAATATCCCTGGTATCTAGTGTCCCCCTATATCTTACACCTTTTGTGCTGCAAAATCTGTTGTTCTTTTAACTTTTTAAGTGATGTGAGTAATAATAAATACTGCTTCTGGTGCCTGTTGTTCCCACAAGGATTTTTGTGCTGCCAAACCTTGTTTCATTAACTTTTAATGTGAGTAAGACTAATATTAAAAAAAACATTGTATCTAGTGTCTCCCATATGTTTTCATAGCTACAAAACCTCCTGTTGTTCTGTTATCCTTTTTAGTGATTTAGGATAATATTTAAAATTCCACTGTATCTATTGTTCCCCCCATATTGCAAGATGTGATCATTAGTCTAGGGGAGTTAAGAGATATGTCACCCCCCCCCCCTTTACAAACACGCACAAAGATACTCACTATAGATAAGCATCCACCCAATTGCAAAACAGAAACAATCACCCATTCACCCATACATCCCCCTTACTATGACCACTCAGAGAGACACACATTATCACACACACACACACACACACACACACACACACACACACACACACACACACACACACACACACACACACACAAAACTCACACAAAACCAATCATCCCTGAGCATACACTCACACATACAGCCACATAAATACACAAATGTGCATAGCCCCACCACTACCTGTTCCCCAAGTCCCTGTTACTTACCTCTAATGAGATCTCACCCATTGAAATTAATTTCGTGAACAAGAACTTTTAGCCAAGTTAATTAACTGGATTGGCTGTGGTGAAAAAGGCTTAGCTGAATAAATACATCACCATAGACATTTCTTGAGGCGAGTACATTGCTAATTAGCATAGACTGCTCTCCCAAAATACCTCATTAGCATGCAGTTCAGCTGAGAAGGTGGTCCACCATGGTGATTTTATAGACTGTGTAGAATCACAGCAGAGGGCCTGTCTCTGAATTGGGAAAGGCAACTATCATTAGGAAAACAACTGTGTTAGGAATTACTGCTGGTGGTAGCCCTTTCTGAATTCCAGGGATAGTTTGGTCACTTTTCCTGCTGGCTATATTAACAAATTTATGCTTAAAATAAGTAGTTTTAAAGTATTAAAAGTAAATATGGTAAACAAAATGAAGTGATGAAGTTTAATTTGTTGCCTTCTACTAGATATTAATGCCAGTGATATTTTTAATGATTTGACCATTTAATTTGCAATCATAATTTATATACCTTTTTGCCAGGTCTCATGATAGCACATATTTTGACATTAAAGTTGAGTCATTATTGTTGCATCTTGTGTATATTTTTGTAGATCATCTTGTAGAACTTCGGCACCTTTTACTGAAGTAACTAAGTTACCAAGTTTTCAATCAGCTTCATACTTAGTAAAGCATGCCCCATTTCCCTCTTTTATATTTTATAAGAATAGTCCAAGAACAAGTGACTCCAGTACAAAGTCATGAGTGACACCTCTGATAACTTCTGTATGGGCAGACAGGTGACCCCTGCCACCATGACTCGCTGTGCCCTGTTGCTTAATCTGTGTTTTACCCATTCAATTATATGGATTAACACTTAATGCTTTTAATATGCAAATTAATCTCAAAATATTCCCTGATGTGGAATAATGTCAAAATCCTTTGTGTAAGCAACATGAGCAGTATACACTTTCTTCAAGTACTGCTGTTTTGGGAGGTTGGCATAATGGTTAAGGTGTTTACCTTACAGACACAAGGTGCGGGTTTGATTCTCACATGGGGTAATTGGCTAGGTTTAAAATGGCCCACAAGGGCACTTAGCCTAGTATTAATCTATGAACCTATGAATCTATCTCTTCAAAGAATGCCATACAATTCTAAAGCCAATATTTCTCCTTAAGAAACCCACACTGTTCCATATCTATCAGAGGTATATCTCCTGTGTCACTTTGAGCAAGCTCTATAATGACTGGGCATGGTCTTACATGGAATGCTTCTTAAGCTGCTGGCTTTAAACTGCTTGGGTCTTTTGTGACCCCACCCTGCCCTTTGTAAATTCATGCCACTACAGCCTGACAGCATATGTCAGGGATATAGCTACCTGCTGACAGTTTATTTAACGTGATTGATAGTGGTTTAATTAGGATTTCTTAGTACTGTGTAGGAAACCACCAATATGTTGCCTGGTGTCATGGAACTTATAGAACCCTTGTCTCTATAGCTCTGACGTAATTCTTTGCTAACTCTGAAGTCTGCACAAAGGTTTTTTTGCAAGAAAATTCACTGTATCCTGTGGCTGGGAGATCATATCATTGTTTATTGATAACATGCTGCTTTCACAATTTTTCTTCTGACATAAGTAAAATGCAGTATTATTGCTATAAACCTCTGAAATCAAGCAACCTTCAATTATATCTAGAGGCTTTGACAATAAAGTAGAATGTTTGTATACCACCTATCACTTTGATAAAGGTGTTGAGCAGATGTATTTTATCTTTTGTGGTTGAACCATTATAAAATAAACTGACCTTGATAGCAAGAATGTCTCAAATAAAAATTAAACATGAACTGATTGAATACTCAACCATAGTTCTCTCTCTCACTCTCTTTTCCTTCAGCTATTGTGGCATGTACTGTTCATATCTCATTCTGCTGATATGAAAATGTTTATGGCATCTGTATTTTTATAAGCTGATAAACTCCAGTATCTGTGTTGTGGTCAGTACTGCTATTAATTAGCTTTGCTATTAAGGCTTTGGAGGTATAACTGCAAAGATTTTTTTATCTGTTTTCACTCATTTTATACATGTGTTAACTAGGTAAATCCACTGCATAGCAGTGCCCCTTTACAGGAGTGACCTAGGAGCACTGTCTGGTCAAGTGACTTGCTCCAATCAACACAGCAGGCAAATGATGAGAAAAGGACTCCAACCCTGTACCCGTAATAACAGGAAGTAGCTTATTAACAGCTTAGAGCCTTAATCCTCTATGCTAACTGACAGACAAGACAACATGTCATAAATGTGGCTGTTACTAAAAGGGCTTGTTCTCATACCTGGAAGTGGCCATAATGGTACAATGAGCTATATTCTTTTAAACAATAAACAGCAAGTATATGTTGATTGTGAATGTTGATTCTCCCTTTTAGGGAACATCAACCATTTGATGAATGTTGAGTGAAAAAATACAGTCTCTTAACCCAAACTCCTTGAATCTGTATGTCTTGGAATGTTTATATGTATTAGTTCTCCTGCAAGACTGCAGTCGAGTGACTTGTTTTTCACCCTTGTGAGGAATTAATGTTTTCCATGCATTTGTATAATAGCATAGAGATTTATAAGTAAGAGAGGCATGGAGAAGTAGCACCCTAATATGGGGGAGATTGTAGAGCACTTGCCTCCCTACAAGAAAAAAAAATAATAATAGAACAACACTAATGTCAGCAAGTCTTCGTGTCACCATTTCATTGGGTTTGCATTGTCCAGTTTGCTGTGAGAGGAAGAACACAGTTAGCGTAATGGTAAAATCTTCATCTCCCATGCCCAATGTACAGGGTACAGTGACCTTTGGTACAATGCCTGTGTGGAGTTTGCATGTTTTGTGTCTCTGTGAGGTTCCCTCCACCTACCCTAAACATGTTGGGTATTTCCACCACAGTCTTGAGAGGTATATGACCTACATGATTTGGATATGTTGACTAATGTTACCGAATACTGACATTGGTGTTTGCCAGTGATAAGTGGGTTGAGTACAAGACCTATGCAAAGGACCCATGCTAATGCCGGGAGGGATCTATGTACCTGTATTGTTCAATGTGTTCTATAAAGTCTAGCAACCTTGTTCAATAAGCTACTGGCTGGCCGATGTCCAACTTGGTTACCTGGGTTAGCTCTGCTGAGTGAAGGTTGGATGTAAAACCAATCAACCTGCCAAACATGAACTAAAGATTGCTACATTGGCTATAGGTTCACTGACAGGATGCATTTTGGAATGCCATGATGGTAGGGAGGAGAATGGGCCTTGTGTGTATCCAGGAGGCATGGTGCAAAGGGCAGTGCAGAAAAGCCACTTGGATTGTGATCCATAGTCTACTACTCATGTAGATGACAGATTAGAAATGGTGTAAGATTTGAAGTGAGGATGAGTAGTCTGAAGACAGTGCTGGATATCCTCAGAATTAGTGACAGACTCTCATACAATCAGGCATAACCTCATACCCTATCAGGGTTGTGACAGCAAGGAAAATATTGCATTCAGGTTGGAGCTGGAGGGCCTACTAGATAAAGCTGGACAGCATCAGCTGGAGTTGATAATAGGGGACCTGAATGTTCACATCAGAACAGAAAGCACAGGAAACAAGTACTGCCTGCATCCATATTGGTGAGACAACAGGAATAAAGAAGTTGAAGGCATTCTATACTTCTGTCTGAAAAAGAGGGTGGCCAACACATGGTTCAGCAAGAGAGACTGTCAAGCAATCACATACAAGAGTGGTCAACATGCAACTCAGGTAGACATTCTCCAAGAAAGGAAAAGGCACTGGGGTAGAAGCAGATATTTTAAAGTCACCCTGGTGAGTGAGTCAGCCCATATCATTTAACCACTGGTGGCTACAATCAGCTGTAAGCAGTGGTTAAGTAAGGTGCTAAACATAACAAAAAACTAGGTTAAAGACCTAGAAATGAAAGCACAAGAGCTCAATGAAATACACAGAGCTCTAGCACCTCAGCAAAAAGAGGAAATAGGTGGAGTCAAGGAAGAATGGCAGTGCCTCAAAACAGATTCATAGACTGTTACTAGGCTAACGAGCTGGGGGAGGGGCTTTCTAAGCCTATTCAAGTTTGCCCTAAAGAATAATGATGTCCTGCATCCAAATAGGACTTTGAGGGCCAGGCATTTATAAGCTGCCTCTAGCCATAAGGGACACTGGTGCCAGGCCAGGTGTAAATTTCTTATTCCCCATCCACTTGTCTAGGCTGAGCTTAAACTGGGTAATAGATGAAATCTGCTTTGCATGGATGGGAAGCCTTTTCCATAGGAGGGGCAGTCTCTGAGACACATATCTGTCTCTCCAACATGCTATGTTTAAGTCACAGACAAAATTCCAATCCTTAGACCTTGCATTTCTGGTACTCTTTGACTTATGAATATGTAGGAGATTCATAAGTATGGGGTTGTGAATGCCTTGTAAGCCAGGCATAGATCACTCCTCAGCAACCTATAATAGACTGAGTCTGAAAGTGCTTTAAAGCACTCTTCATAAGGTAGGTTTATTTTGCCTTGTATTCTTTTTGTAAAGAACCTTTGAAGTCAGTCTAATTGCTGCATATGCCTGGTCAGGTACTTACCAAAGGGAGCATTGTACTCTATGATTACTCTGATAAGGGTGGAGTACAGTGGGATAATGACCTCTTTGGACCTAGATGCCATGCCCCTACTTATAAGTTGTGCAATGTGAAAGGACTTCCTTAGCACTGTGGCCATGTGGTGGTCGAAGGTAAGGCTACTGTCTACATGTGTACCCAGATCCCTGACCACTGGGTCGACACTTAGGGGCATATTACCAACATGGACATTAGCCAAGATGGTTGATTTCCTGAAGAGTACAATTATACATTTCTTAGCATTGAGTTTAAGACCATGGCTTTGGCACCATTTGTTAGTCAGAGATAGACCTTCTTGAAGAATGCTAGTGTATGTAGGGGAATTGATGATATTCCCCAGCTTGCAATCATCTGTAAACGTAGTCAGTCAAAAAATCTTCAGCATTTGCTTCCATTTCAGAGAAGTACATGCCAAAAAAAAGCGGACAGAGTATTGAGCCCTGGGGGACTCTGAAAGTGACTGGCTTCTTGATGGAGGTGATCTAACCTATTTTGACCTCCTGGATCCTATCAGTGAGCCAGTTGGCTATCCAGTGGATAATAAAAGGATTTATACCTAAATTAGTGAGTTTGTCTATAATGCTTGAGTGGAGTATTGTATCAAAAGCCTTGGCCAGGTCAAGGTAAACTGTGTGTACAGTCTTACCTTCATCCAATGCTTTGGTGACCCTCTCAAAAAAGTACACCAGATTTAATAGGCATGACCTTCCTTTAACAAAGCCTAACTGTGATGGGTCCAGTGTTTGCAGGTTACCTATGTCCTCATTTATCATGTCCATCATGATTCTTTCCCTTGCCTTACGTATGAGGCTGGTAAGACTTATGGGCCTGTAGTTACCCAGATCAGTGGTTGGACCTCCTTTGTGGAGGGAAATAATTGTAGCCATCTTCCATTCCATAGGCACAAAACCTGACTGAAGGCTCAAGCTGAAAAGTGATTCAAGTGGACCAGAGAGGTCATGTTTCATGTATTTGTTAAACATCTCGGGATGTTATCAGGGCCCATCAATGTGCTGTTGTTGGCCTTGGAAAGTGCAGTAATGACCTGTTTTCTAGTAACTGTTCGGGGGATTGTGTTATGTGGTATTTACTTTGGACTATTAGGAAGGACTGGGAGGAGAAATTTGAGCTGAACCTGTCAGCCAAAAGGTTGGCAATGGCCTCTAGTTCAGTGTGGGTAATGCCATTTACAATAAGTTCTGAACATTGTTATGTATTTCCTCTGAGGTTATGGATAGGTTAAAACAGCCCTCTCCAAAGCCAAAAACACAGCATCAATGGGACCGGACGGTGTCCCAGGCTGCGTCCTACATGAGCTCAAAGATGAACTAACCCCTCACCTAAACACACTGTTTAAACTCAGCCTCTCCACAGGCTACGTGCCCACAGAGTGGCGCACAGCAATGATTATTCTGCTCCACAAAGGTGGAGCCACAATGGACCCTGGGAACTATCTCCCTATAAGCCTGACTAGCTTGGTCTGCAAAGCTATGGAGTGCATCATCATGGATCTCATTAACAGAGACACTGGAAACCTCCAAACACTGGACCCTACCCAGTTCGGCTTTGTTAAGGGCAGATTGGGCCTGCTAAACCTGGTGGACTTCTTTGAGACAGTTACCAAGGCTATAGAGGAGAGAAAGATGGTCCACACAGCCTACCTAGACCTCGCAAAGGCCTTCGACACCATTCCCCACTCAGGTATTACAGACAAGCTCACCAGCCTGAACATAAACCCCTACATCATGAGATGGGTTGCCAACTGGCTCATGGACAGAACCCACATGGTAAGAGTTGTGGGAGCTAGGTCTGACTCTAAACCGGTTACAAGTGGCATTCCCCAGGGCTCAGTCCTAGGACCCCTCCTGTTCGGCATATACTTCTCAGAGGTACAGGCAAGCACAGAAGGACTATGACTGACAAAGTCCGCAGACGACTGCAAATTAGGGGCTATAATTGACTTTCCGGCTGACACAGACATCCTCCAAAAGGGTCTCACTGAGACAGATACCTGGTGTCAAAACCATGGCCTCAAGCTAAATGCCAAAGAGTGCATAGTCATCCCCTTTGGAAAAAACAAAGTACCCACAAACTGCCACATAGGTGGTAGCCCCCTAAATACAGAAGACGTAATAAGGGATCTGGGGACCCAAGTAGATAGTAACCTCCCCTTTGATAATCACATTGCCAAAGTGGTTAGAAAATCCTTCTATATGGCCCACCTAATCACAAAAGGGTTTGCATCCAGATCGAAAGAGTTAATTGGGCCCCCTCTATGCATCACTCATCAGACCCATCATAGAGTACAATGCCCCATTTGGGATGTACCTTACAAGACACCTGCAACAACTGGAGAGACCACAGAAGTTCCCCACCAAGAGGATCACTGGTCTCAAGTAGATGCCCTATGCAGCTCAACTGAAGAAACTTCAGCTGTACTCGCTTGCATACTGCATACTCAGAGGTGATCTCTGCCTGACATACAAGGCCATGTCCAACCCAGAATTGATGGACATGCTCCACCTAAAGAAAACCATATCCCCTCAAGCCACACACTCCAGGGATCTAAACCTCACCACAGCAATAAAGAGGATGTGCAGGAGGGATAGATTCCTGTCCCAGAGACTTCCCATGCTCTGGAACAAGATTCCAATCTACATTAGGCAGAGCTCCTCGCTAACCCTCTTCAAGAGAAACCTTGATGAGTGGATGGGAAACAGAAAGTTTACCCCAGGGATCACTTCAATGGCTGTGCTGGACAGAGGCACAGGGAACTAATCTAAGGGGGTGGCAAAAGCCAACACATTCCAGCTAGGCTTATAAATGCCTTTGGGCAGATAGCCTAGTACCTACCTATGAACCCATGAACATAGCTGTAGAAAGCTTTGTGGTTGTCCTTTGCCTGAGAAGCTATTTCTTGTTTAAATTTAGCCTTTGAAGTATTAATTAACATTCTTAGCTGCCTGTTTAGATTGCTCTGGGAGCTTTTATAGGTATGGTTTTGTTCATACTATGCTTGGGCAAGATTTTATTTCTTTTGTTGTACAATCAATTGATGTGTGATTCCACCAGGGTGGCTTGTCTTTTTAGTTTGTCTAATATGAACTTGCTCTGTACAGCTATCAATATGGCTGTACACAGATTTTGTAAATAGCTCAGTGTATTCTATGGTGTTTACTGGGTTTGGGAGTGATTGGAATTTAGCCAAGGTATTGCTTTGAAGAGAGAGGTTAGCCTTGGAATAGTTCATAAAGGTTTTTGGTTTCGCTGGATCCCCAGATTTAATTTTTATTTCAAGTAATAATGCCTTATGGTCAGCTCTGACAAGAGAAGATATTACATTAAGTAAGGAACATTGGCCCCCCATTTTCATGAGTACAAGGTCAAGGATATTTGTACCCCTGAACATGAGTAACCACTGCAACATCCCTGCAGTATCATCCTCCCTGGTAAGCTCCGACTATAAATCAGCCATTTTCAAAGTCACCATCTCACCCAACCCCCCCCCCCCCCATCTAGCTAGGATCTAACAAAAAACTTCTCCAAAGCTGATTACAGCCTCCTGAGGGATGGTATAAACAGCTTCACATCCCCCTCCCCCTCTCTAGGAACTGGCACCAGTATCCAAAACCAAATATTTATAGGAACATTTATATAGATGCATGGAATCAGGAATACCCAACAGGACTAAATCATCCTCCGCAAGGAAGAGTAAACCTGTCTGGTGAACATCTTCAAAAAGTAAACTGTATAACAAAAAGAAAAATTGACGTCCAGGACCAAGAAGGAGCAGGGGCCCAACTGGAAGCAGTCTCTCCTTAGCCTGAACATGCAAATAAGAGCACTAGTGAAATCCTCCAAAGCAAACTTTGAGTCCAAATTGGCCACATCCGCTAGAGACAATCATAAGGCCTTCTTCACATATGTCTGCAATCTCAAAGGAAGCATCCAGAATCGTGCCGGACTGGTGGTCAAGGACACCACATATACAAATGCCGTAGATATAGCAAACTTGCTGGCTGACAGATTCAGGGAAAATTTCACCCCTCTGTCCCCTTATCAGTAAATCAGGACATTCCAAGTACCTGCCCCCTACCCTTATATCTAGGGAACAGGTCATCACATCTCTTTCAAAGGCAAAAAATACAGCCTCCATGGGACCTGATAACATCCCAGGCTGCATCCTACATGAACTCAGACAGGAACTTTCAGCACCATTAGGCACCCTATTCAACCAAAGCCCGAGTACCGGCTTTGTCCCAGCTGAGTGGAGGACAGCCACTGTCATCCCTTTTCACAAAGGTGGAGCATCTACCAATCTGGGAAATTATAGACCCATCAGCCTAACTAGCCTGATCTGCAAGGCCATGCAATGGATTATCATGGACCTCATTAACAAGGATATTGGCAACCTCCAAACACTCGATCCCACACAGTTTGGCTTTGTCAAGGGGAGGTCATGTCTGTTAAATGTGGTCAATTTCTTTGAGAAAGTCACCAAAGCCATGGATGAGAGGAAGATGGTGCACAGCACCTACCTTGACCTCGCCAAAGCCTTAGACACTATTCCATACTCGGGCATAATAGATAAACTCACTCAACTAGACATCAATCCATATGTTACCAGATGGGTAGCTAACTGGCTCACTAATAGAACCCACTAGTCAAAATAGAGGAAGCCACCTCAAGCAGTAGACACATAATGAGTGGAGTACCCCTGGGTTTGGTCTTGGGACCTCTGTTATTTGGGATATACTTTTTTGAGGTGCAGGCCAAAACCAGTGGGCTATGGCTGACCAGGTTTGCAGATGACTGCAAGCTGGGCTCTGTCATCAATTCCCCTAGTGATGTGAACATCCTCCAAGAGGATCTCATCCAAACAAATGGCTGGTGCCAGAAACATGGCCTCAAGCTGAATACCAAAAAATGCATCATCATCCCTTTTGGGGAGAGTGACATCCCCACAAATTATCACATTAATAACAATGTCCTAAACACACAATTATTCTTGAGGGATTTGGGACGCAGGTTGATGACAACCTGACTTTTGACCACCATGTTGCTTCCATTGTACAGAAGGCTTTCTACATGGCCCACCTCATAAGTAAGGGTATATCATCCAGGGACAAGGAGGTCATAACATCCCTGTATTCTTCCCTTATAAAACCCATTATTGAGTACAAATCCCATTTGCCATGTACCTCACAAAGTACATGCAGCAGCGAAAGACAACGCAGAGGTTTCTCACCAGGAGAATCCAGGGCCTCAAAAATCTGCCATACACAGATAGGCTAAAAGCCCTATCCCTCTACTCAGTCTCATACAGACTACTCAGAGGTGACCTCTGTCTGGCATACAAGGCAATCTCAGACCCCGCCTTGATTGAACTGCTGCATATCTGCAAGTCAAGCTCCACTCAAGTAACCCCTACGCGTGGCCTCAACCTGGTCTGTGACATCATTAAGACTTGTTGGTGGGACAGATTTGTGTCCCAGAGACTCCCACATCTGTGGAATAGACTCCCTCTCCACATCAAGCAGAGTACCTCTTTACCCTTTTTAAGCACAACCTGGATAACTGGATGGGAAACAGAAAATACATCCCTGGGATTCCACCCGTGTCCCTTCTGGATAGGGGCATCGGGTGCTGACTTGTCTAAACATGGGCTAAACTCTTGGATAGGCTTATAAAGGCCTCAGGGCCAATAGCCTAGTAAGGTCCTATGATCCTATGATAGGAGAATCGATCAACTGTTCCAGGATGCTGGTATTAACAAAGTTTAGGAATCACTGAGCTTGTGCATTATCATGTGTAGGATTACCAATCTATAGAGGGGAAGTTGAGATCCCCTATGAATATCGTATTGGGTTGAACGGTGAAGGACTCTAGTACACTGAGATAGGTAATACATGATTCCATGGAGGGAGACCTATATGTTGTAAGGTTATGGTATGACCCCCTATTTATGGTGAGTTGCACATGTATGAGTTCTAGTGGGTCATACATATACACTTTAGCTAGTCTGGATATGAGATTAGTCTTAATGCAGAATGACACTCCTCCACCTTTAGTTCCCTCCTGTGCAGTAGCTAGTCTAAAGGTGTGAAAGGCAGAGCTGCGGCTAGGCTAGCTATGGAAATAAGATACATAAGGAAAGGTGGTGGTGGAATGCAGAAGTACAAGTAGTTTTGAAACGAAAGAAGGAGGGCAAAAAAGTGGAAGATGGAAAAGAATGACCAGGTTAACAAATAGACTAAGAGAGCAGTTGCAATAGCAAAAACAAGGCATCAGAGACACTTTACCAGCTTCTGAAAAGACATTCAGCAGATGGCACAAAGAAATCCTATCAGGTTGCAGAGCAGCAACCTCTTCACCAGCCCACAGGATATCAGAGGCAGCTGGAAGACGCACTTCCATAAGCCTATGAATGAAGAAAACACCACAGAAGCTCTTCTGTCCTGTACTCAGTTACAATGAAAGAGGGAGAAGAGCCCACCCTAGAAGAAGAAATAGTACTTAGGAAAATGGGAAATGGAACATCAGATGATTTCACAACAAATCTGATCAAGATGTTGAATGAATTAAATAAGAAACATTTCATAGTGGGTATGTGAATAGACACACCCCAAACAGCTGAAGTAAAAGCACTCAAGTGCTAGTGAACAAGAACAAAGTGGACACTACTGTAGGCAGTATAGAGGTATCAAACTCATGTTGCACTGCATAAAAATGCTAGAGAGGGTAACTGATGAATAAATATGCAGAGTATTAGAAAATACGTGGGAAAACAGTTCATATTCAGATCAGGATGCAGCACAACTGACCTATGTTTGCAATGAAACAGACTGTGCAGAAGAAGCTGGAGATGAAGAAAGAGTCCAACTAAAGATGTCTGGACTTGGAAAAAGCATATGGGCAGCCTGCAATGGTTCAAAGTCCAAGAAACATTGGTAGTATTAGTGCAGGCTATATACAAGGATCAAATGACATGAGTGTGAACAGTGTTCAAACTCACAGAAGGGCTCTTAGTGTGAGTGGCTGTGTGCATCAGGATTCAGCTTCGAGCTCACTGCTGTTCCTGCTGGTGATGGACTACATTAGCAAACAGACTGAAGAGGACAGATCAGGAAAGCTGCTTTATGTAGATGATGTGAAATTACAAGCAAAATTTGAACAGGTACTTCAGCAAATTATAGGGGAATGGAATGCAAAACTGAAGGGACATGGGATGAAACTGAGCAGAGACAGGACAGCTGTGATGACAGTAAACACAGGCAATTAGAAGAAGCTGAAAATTGAGATGGGAAAATAGTGGACTAGATTAACAGCTTTGAATATCTAGAAGGGGAGGTTGAGGAGAAGAAAGTCTGAATAAACAGGTCAAAGCTACAATTAGAAAGACTGCAGTCCACTTACACAAAGTGTCAGGGGCAATGTGTGTCAGAAGAATGTCAAAGAACTGAAATGTAAGGTGTACAGATCAGTAGTGTGACCAGTACTTTAGGAGAGTACACAAAAACCAGGGCAGTGAAGGCAGAGCAGTTGAGGAAGCTAGAAATTATGGTGATCAGGTGCCTGAGAAGGGTGATTAGGATGCGATCTGCGGGACATATGGGACATCAGAGCAGAAGCCTAAGTAGTTACAGTTGCAGATAAAGTCAAAGTAAACAGATTACTTTGGTTTGGGCACATGTGCAGGAAAGCAGATGATTTGTTGAAGATGATCTGAGAGAGGAGGACAAAGGCAAGAAGAAGAAGTGAGGATGTCCAGCAACGAGATGGATGGATTGTGTGAGAAAAAACCTGCAAGTCAGGAATGACTGCAGCAGAAGGTAGGGGAGTGGCACTGAAGCAAGAGAGATGGCAACAGTCAATGTAGCATCCCGACCCCATGTAAAAAATGGGAAAAGAGGGTTGATGATAACTCAAAGTGAATCCTTGTTTCACAGCTGGTCACAGTTTCCATTGTCTTCCTAGACAAAAATACAAAAAAAATGAGAAAAAGATTGCAGCACCATTAGCCACTAGACAGATGGGGGAACCATGAGGACTTTTCAAAAGCAATTCTAAAGAAGTAAAAACTCCAAGGATAGTTTTGTGCATTGAATTTTCACAAAGAATGTTTCATGTTGTGTTCCCCATGAAGAATGTTCTGTTCATGTACTATTTTCTTCCTGAAAATTGTTGCCTTATCTCTCCACTGGGCTAAACACGGTATATCTTCAGAGTATGCATTCTCATTCTTTTGCATTTCATTTTTGAAAGGTAGTTTTTTAAGCAGCTGTTATGAAGTTCTGATACAGTTAGGCAGCAGCACTCTCTCCATCTTATGTCACATTGTGTGTATTTTTAAAAAAAACTATAAACTACTTTATTTTACAAACAAATATGATGATGTTCTACATGCTGTAGGGTATTAAGAAACAGTCTAATGTAAAACTACATTGGTGTGTGAAATGTTGCAGTCTCACTGGTTGTCAACATGTCATGAACCTTGAATTATATATCTTGCCTGATTAGAGCAAACTGGAATGTTGGATTTCTTAGTCTTCCTCTTAACCGTTTGGAAATGTGCTTTAAGAGCTCCTAATCTTTAAAAAAACGAAACAAAATGAAATATAAAATTCTGGGAAAAAAGTAAAATGACATATAAAAACTAATCTAAATTTGGTGAGCACTGGCTGCATATTCTTTAATAAACAGGAAGACACAGCAATGGACTAAAGGTTCTTTCAGCTGTATATTTAAGCAAATTACAATAATGGTAAAAGTAATACTGTACTGCAGTCGTAAAAAATATTGGATATGCTCCATTATTTTTACAGTAGGCTGAAAATATTAATAATATTTTACGAAATATGGAAAGAGATGAGAGGAAAAATATGAAAATGAAGATAAAGGACATGGAGTGAAACCTATGAAGGATAGCACAAAGGCATTATGCTAAAACTAGCAATTTAAATTCTATTTTTTCCCTCATTTATTTCACCTAAATGTGCTGTCAGTGGGAAGGAACTGTAAAATTAAAATTATTATACATATTGGGATTATTTGCATTTTATGGTGTAAAACAAGTCAGAACCTCTGATGAATCTCTTTGTGAAGAAAATATTACTTTAATTTATTTGTCAAATAATGTTGAGGAAAACAGCAACTCTTTAACCTTTATACAAAGCATAATGCATAGAAAGATAAATCACATGACCTTAATAAACGGTCCGAAGAACTAACATTTTTCCATATATCTCAGATGCAGCAGAGTGTTCAGATATTGAATCTGCATAGCAGTGTAGTGCGAATAGCATTTGACTTAGCAATGGCTTTGCTCTGGAATGACCTACAACATGATGTATAAAATAATCATTCCTTACACACAGTTTGCCAAATAGTTCAAGTTCTTCCACTGAAAACTGAATAGCAAATGCCTTTGTTTAGGTGTTACCATGTCTGATAATGTGAATGCATATAATTTTGTGACACAGTTTCCCCATGAGTAACTAATAAAGACATGCTGTAGGTGGATTGGACACTCTAAATTGGCCCCCCCTAGGCGGGAGTGCGTGTGTGTGTGTGTGTGTGTGTGTGTGTGTGTGTGTGTGTGTGTGTGTGTCTGTGTGTGTGTGCCTTCCATGGAAGGTTGGGCGCCAGGCTGGCAACTCAACACCATAAAACTCTACTGCCAATCATGAGCGGACAGGTGATCCGCTGTGGCGACCCCTAACCTGGAAAAGCTGAAAGAAGAAGAAGAAGTGGAGGGGACTACTGATGATTATGACACATTTTTATATATTGATTTAGAGAGTAATATATTAAATTGAGAACATACTTGCATCTGCATTGCTGCATTAAACTATAGGTAGAATTCATTAACATTCACCCGAGGAGAGCAAAGCTCTCTGCTGTTCTTGTCAAAACTGTACATGCTTTCATGTACGTGTGTTCAATGTTTTGTGATTCGGACATATGCTAGTCGAGCATGTGTCCGGATCCCATATATATATATATATATATATATATATATATATATATATATATATATATATATATATATATGTATTTTTTTTTCCATTTATAATACTGGACAACTTGTAAACTTGATAATATGAAATGGAAATTTAGAAAGAAGATTAAATCTTTTGAAGATCTATCTTACTCTGCTAAATGCTTAAAATTAAGTTTATTTACTATTCATTATAGATATACCAGAGGTAAGCTAAGACTTGGTTATAGGGTTTTTAGGGGTGAAGTGTTATAAGTGATGTTTGGTTTTAATATAAATAATAATAATAGAACTCACAAGCATAGTAATTGCACATTTGAGGTTAAAATAAACCATTTTTCATTGAGAGCAAATTATATAACTCAGATACCGCCACGTTTATGGAGTAGGTTTCCAAATTTATGGAATTGGTTTCCTATGGATACAAGAAAATCTGAATCTCTTATAATATTTAAAAGTGATTTGGATATTTGGTTTGTTCAACAGGTTCACAATCCATATTTAACCAAATCAGCATTCTTAGATGGCCTTAGGGCCTAAGTGATATATAAATAACTTATGAAGTTTTGAGCCTTCCATGCAGAGAGACAGTCCCACACCTGCATCTTAAACATACTGACTCCAAGGTTGCAAAATTGTGAAAAAAGTGAATACTCCGTTATTGCAGTAAGTGGTTTCAGGGAGACTTTACATTAATAGCATTTTCTGAAAGATTTCTAGTGCTAAAAAGGCCCTGCTCCCACGATGAGCCAGTTTACGATTCAGAGTCATTTTAGCCGTGATGAGGTAAGACCTCATTCCTGGCTAATTTGCATGCCTGCACATTGTGTTGGTAAAGAGCTGCTCATGTAGACAATAGCACTTCTCACCTCCAGTCTCTCTCTCACATATAGAATTATACAAAATAGGAACTAACACACACACACACACACACACACACACACACACACACACACACACACACACACACACACACATTACAGTCCTAGTACCTGTCCCTAACCCGTCTGCTTTCCCATCTTCACATCAACGCCATAATAATTGAAATGCCATAATGGCATGTATCTATTATGCCCTGGTGAGCAGCGTGTGTACCCATCCCCTATCCTCATACTGCTAGTAGTGCTATAACAGCACTTCCATTTAAGAGCAATCCCTGGTGTGTAGTGCCTACCCCCACCCCCAATCCCTGTACTGCCATTAGTGCCATAACAACACTTCCATTTAAGTGTAATCCCTAGTGTGTAGTGCATCCCCCACCCCGAATCCCTGCACTGCTGTTAGTGCCATAACAGCACTTCCATTTAAGAGCAATCCCTGGACGTATGTCCTTTGCTTCTATTTTTGCTTGAAAATATTGGAATGCAAAGAAAGTCACTGACAGAATTATAGGAATTTCAGAGCATTACTTTCCATGAAGGTAATTTTCCATCCGTGACTAGTCTTAACCACAGCATGAATTATCAGTAAAAATGCAATTTTAAAATAACATTATTAGTTTCCTAGTAAGAAACTACAATTACTACAATTTAACAATCAGTATACTATGTATATAATGGCTATGCATTTGAATCCTGGAAAAAAAATCTGTCAAACCATTATACAATATGAGAGCAGAACAAACTAGTGTTGCATTTATTATGTTATTGCTTCAATTTATTTATATTTTTTTATCTTAAGACAGACAACAGAAACATGACCCAGTGCTGACTTTTTAGTACATATAGCAGTGCACAATAACACATCCAATCTCTCTTGACAAAAAAGCAGTTATGCTTTATTCTTCCCAGCAGCTGGCCTATGTTAACGAGAAGCTCACTTCTCAGAAATGTTCTAAGTACGTAGACACATGTTTCAAAACTAACAATCATGTACTCAAGTTAACACTTACAACTTCTGTTAAATTGCCTTTTTTGAACTATTTCTACTTTTAATACAAGTTAACAATATTCAAATTCTGTTTCATTTTAGAATTTTCTCCTCCTCCTCATATGGAAAACATATTTAGCTTACATTACTTTGTTAAAATCTTGTTAGGCTGTAAGAATAACCATTCTACTCAACGATCTAGCCTTTAAATCTAGTGTTTTATTAAATACACTTTATGCAGTAATACATCATAATTCATGCTTAGCAAAAAATGTTTTCCTATTCTATAATACAGTTATATTTAATTGCATTACATTATTCTACAGTCACATTTTTACAGGTGCCTGTCAAGAAATTTAAATGTACATCAGTTTCCATGTCACTGTCTACTTCTAAATATACAAACCATTTATGTTGTACATAAACCCTAAATATGCTATCAAAAGATGTCATATAAACCCAGGGATTTATTAAAAGGGCTAACACAAGGCATATGGCTTGTGCTAAAAATGCCCTCCTCCCATGATGCGACAATTTGTGATTTAGAGATGTATTAGCCGTGATGAGGCAAGACCTCATTATTGGCTAACTTGCATGCCTCTCAATCACATTTCTTACCATGACATGCAAATCAGTGCTCATCTGCACATTGTGGTAGTAAACAGCTGCTCATGTAGACAATTGCACTCCTCACCCCCAGTCTGTCTCTCACATACACAATTATACAAAATAGGAACAAACACGCGCACACACACACACACACACACACACACACACACACACACACACACACACACACACACACACACACACACACACACACACACACACGCGCGCGCACGCGCACACACACTCATTACAGTTCTTGTACCTGTCCCTAACCCGTCTGCTTTCCCATCTTCCCACCTGCCTCATAATAGTTGAAATGCCATTATAGCATGTATCTATTATGCCCTGGTGAACAGTGTGTGTTCCCACCCCCTATCCTCATACTGCTGTTGGTGCCATTACGGCACATATTTTAAGACTAATCCCTGGTATGTAGTGCATACCCCACCCCCCGATCCCTGTACTGCTGTTAGTGCCATAACAACACTTCCATTTAAGAGCAATCTCTGGTGACTAGTAAATCCCCCCCAACTCTGATCCCCTTTTAGCTACATTGAATACCATGATGTAGTATAGATGACCATGCAGATCTCCAAGGCTGAGTGATTTCTTGAATCCCTTGACATGTAGATGTTTTCCTGGAAGTGGTTCCAGGGGAAAACGAGAGAGAGTGCATGGCTAATTAGCATATGCCTCTCCCCAGAATGCCTCATTAGCATTCAGCATGGCCGTAGGGCCAGCTCTACATGGTGCTGCACATCTTCATGCTACAGCACTGTTCAGCATCAGGCTATGGGAGTTCCTGAATCAGAAATAAGTGTCCTAATTTATACACAGAGGTATACACATCACAGTGTCATAATGAATCCTTGCCAAAGTCTTACATTATAATCTGTACAGCTGGTACCCATGCATCTCCAAATTTAGACTGTTGATGTTGAGAGAGAAATGTACTCGGCAAACATAGGCAGTAGTGAGCAAATATTTTTACTAGTTTAATAGCTATGCTTCTTCCATTCTTTTTGTTCTGCTTATGACTTACATGTAATGGTTAATTGTTATCACTTTCATGGACTAAAATTATTGAAATAAGTGTTTTGCAGTATAGATATTTTATTTTTTTTTTGTTTTTTGTTTTTTTTATTAAAGGTCAGTCTAGAGTTCAAGAATGGTGATCTTTTCCCTGTCCTTAACCATAGCTTCCCTTGAAGACTCTCTGGAAATAATCACAGACTCTCTGGTATTGTGCATAAAGCGGACCCCGCTGTTTAACTCAGTGTTTAATGCACCCTCAGTGTTAAGCTTCCTCTTTCATCTCCCCGTTACCCCAACATAATTAATTGGTTATATATGTTGTTATTAATAGCAGCGATTGGTTTGTGCCCCTCCTCAACCAAATTGCACCATACAAAATAATGAGTTGTATTTATATTGCCATCATTATACACATGTTACAGAATACTGAAAAAAAATCCTACGAGAACATGTAGTATGGATGACAAACACCAATAGTTTTCTTTTTCTTTTTTTCAAGCAAGCAAACAAGCACGCTAAAACTAAAACAGTACTCTATGCAATAAATACTCATGGCATGTTAGACCAAATCATTACATTTATGAAACTATCTGTTGTATAGATTTTATTTATTTTTACTTTATTTAACATTTGTTTACCAGGAAAGTCTGATTTTGAATGAAGCCACTTTTCAGTGGAGGCCTGGGTTGAAATGCTCCAGATGTATGTCTTTGTAATGTGGGAGGAAACTGGAGCAGCTGTGCCATCCGAATAGATACATATAAATTATCAATACATCATTTGTTTAACTGTGTCCACAAATAGACTGCATTTACTTTTTTAAACTTGCCTAAATGACCATAATTCTTGGATTTTATTTCAGCCACATTATAATCATAACAAACAAAATATACATTGATCATAATTATGATCATAATTATAGTTAAACTGCAAGGTTTGCCACATTAATCACAACATTAATGAATATATACACAGCATTAAAGTAAAACTCTTTTTTATATGGGAGACTTATCAGAGTAAGTTTAAGCAAATTTATTACGAAAAAGTACACTCTGTTTAAATTAACCTTGACTCACTAATAAAATATTCAAGTTTAGTGTGAACTGTTCCAGAACGATACTTTATTGTTGCATTAATTAGATGAACTATATTGAACAAAGTAGGCTGAGACAATTATGTAAATGGGAAGGAGCACATTGGGATTATACCTATGAATATAAATAGACAAATGAATTCTATGATCCAATTTATTGTTTTATTTCTGTATATCTATGCCAAAAACAAAGTTTAACGTAATCAGTTCATCAGGCTTATTCAATATTGCTGCTTCTTCACATTATCTCCACTATACATTTAAATGATTTCTAGTATTCCTTCCCTACACCCATTACAATACTGCTAGAAGTCTATTTAAGTAAATTATGTATCAGTCATCATACCCTACAGGCAGCTATAGAGGTGTATACATTATCTATAGTCTTTGTTTGATATCTGCTAATGTAGAAACATAAGTTTTAAACTATGTGCTATGATTAACATTTTTATTTTAAACTATTTTTATTGAAATTAATTTTCACTTATATAAACACATACATAACTTTTCATCGTGATAATCAAGAATATGACTACAATAAAAAAGTTCTAAATATAGCATAATATTTAACAAATCATATGTACTGAATACAAAAAAATACCTTTTAAATTTTTAAGATATAAACCAAATTGTGAAAAAGCCACACAGACAAATCAGTTAGTAAAAACTACAAGAAAACGCTAGTCAGGCTAGAGTTTTCACTGTTTGATACATTAAACCTCCTGTAATAAAGGTCCACAGGATATATGTAAATGATCCCTTAATGGCATCAAGTATTTCAGCTGTATGGCTTCTGAATGTCCATGACTTTTTACTTTTTCTTTTTAGGTCTTTGTGGATACATTGAGCAATAAAGCCAAACCCCACTTGCTGCAAAGATGCATGTTTTGGCTTTCTTATGACCTCATCAGCCCAGCCTAAGTGGACTGTCTGGCTATACTTCAGAAACACAGGGCATAAAATATATGATCCTTAGAATAGCCAGCTTTATAAATCTTTGTTATTGACAAATTAAATGGGGAATATGCAACAAATGCATATTAATTAGTTTGCTAAATGTTAATGAAGCAATGAAGTATTCATTAGCATATTTGCATGTGTCCATTGCTGATCTGAGATAAGTAGTTCTATAAATTAGCATAGTTGTTTATGTATGGCAGGATTTTATTGGAAATTTCCCATGAAGCCCATTAAGACTTAACATAAGATGACCATTAGCTGACTGAGAGTTCCTCTCAATTCTCAAGTAGGTTTAATCACAGAAACATCATCCATGATGATATTAGACATATCTGGTTATATTAGTTGGTGAAAATATCATTCATGCATATGCCTAGGAGACAATGACACCATTTACCATCTTGGATATTGAAAATAATGTGAATTCTACATGGTACCTTTAAAAGTGTAGATTAAATACTTCTGATTGACTTATAAGGCAAAGCATGCGTGTAATAAATCAGCAATTACATGTCAAATTGCATGGAG
This sequence comes from Protopterus annectens, assembly GCF_019279795.1. Classification (NCBI taxonomy): domain Eukaryota; kingdom Metazoa; phylum Chordata; order Ceratodontiformes; family Protopteridae; genus Protopterus; species Protopterus annectens. The sequence continues at coordinate 491,365,455 of NC_056729.1, forward strand.
ATGATAACTTATCCGCAGCTACTAAGTTGTGAGGAAATAAGTAAGCATTATGCAAAAACACAACTTGTTGACAGTACATTTTGGGTAAAACGGTACTCTACAGGTATTCTGCTTCTGATGGCTTATCTATAAAATAATATTTTAGAAGATAACCACTGAAATTTGGCAAAGTGAGCTACTGAGTTTATTATAGAATTATAGAGATATGAGTACAAATATTTATTATTGGAATAGTTCATCCAGGATGAGATAAGATAAAATTTATCTTTATTGTGTTCAGGATGGGGTATTATCTTTACTATGGTTATCCTGGTCAAATTCAAAATAAATTAAACTGAAGATTTTAGGTTCTACTTTGAGTACAGATTGCCAAAGGAAGGGTGTGTATTTACGTAAGCAGCCTAGGTCTTCAGTTTGGGATCTTCCCACATGAATCCATAGTAACTTATCTGGTGGATTTTGTTCATAATGACTTGAAACATATAAACATTTTTTAATCCTAGATGAAAGGTAAAATTACTGAAGGTTTTCTATGTTTAGGCCACCTTTGACATTAGAGTCAGAGTGTTTGTTCAGTTAGATTCTTGGAGATTTATTAAATCAGAGAAAAAAAAGGTTTTGGACTCTCTTAAAATACTTTGCTGAGATACTTTAAGGATGGCACAGAGGTACAGTGGTTGCGTTGTCTCCTCACAGCAAGAGGTTCTCTAGTTCGATTCTCAGCTGGGGTGCCTTCTGTGCTGAGTCTCCATGTCTTCCCTGCATTCGTGTGGGCTTCCTCCAGGTGCTCTGATTTCCTCCCACATTACAAAGACATGCGTCTAGAGTGTTTCTCCCCAGGCCTACACTGAAAATTGGCTTCATTCCAAGTTGGACTTTCCTGGTAAACAAATGTTAAATTAAATAAATAAATACTTTAACTTTTATGATGCAATAGAAAACCAGTCAGAAAAAAATCATTTTATAATTATCAAGGATTTTGGCAATATATTAAACATAAGTTTGGACCGTGATATGAAGGCATCTTTGATTTTATTGGGTGACAGATTCAAATTGACGTGAGTGAGAGATACCAAGTCTGTTTTGTGTTTGACACCTAAGTATTTGTGTTCATCGTATTGATATGTTTATTTTAAGAACAAAGTAATTGTAATCTGAAATATCTGTTGATATATATGGAAAGAGTGTTTATTTCACAATATTTAATTTATAACTAGATGCTAAAAAGTTTTCAAGGGTTAAATATAGCCTGTTTTGTTTGTGCAAAATAATATTGCAAATTATACCGAAGTTTATACCCATAAGTGTTAAATCTTCATGTGGTAAAATAGAGGTTCAAGAAACAGTACAACGAATAAGGTGATAAGATACATTATTTTTATAGTCACAGTTAGATTCTTAATTGGAGAAGAAATATTCCCATTAACTCCTAGACATGTGAAAGCAGATTAATAGAGGACTCTAATGACATTATTATATTTGCAGGATGGTCACATTTTTGAACACTTCATAAAGAAAGGGGATATGGACTCAATCATATACCTTACAGGCATCTAGAGCAAATTCCCTTCAGAATATTAGATTTATTATAATTGTGGTATAAAATATATTCTAGCATAGTGTTATTGTTTTGAGATTGTCTATATTCAATAAATCCTAACTGCAACCTTTAAAGAATTCTACGAGGAACTGTTTTAAGGTATGTTTTAGCTAAGACTATAGCATAATGTTCAAAAATTAAGTTGATGAAGGAGACTGGATGATAGTTCTGAACTGAAAGAGGGTGTGTATTAGGCTTATAAATAAAGACTGCCCTATACTGTTTCAAATATTGATAGGAAAACCTATTTATTTTAGTAAACCTTAAATTGCTTATGGACAAGAGAAAAAAATGTTTTGTTTTGTTTTTTTTTTTTTTTTGTGAAAAAATGAAGCATCTAGTTTCTGGATACAAAGCTCCCAGCATATCATCTGAGACTTTGTTAGATTTCAGGAAATTATCTATGCCTCATTATTTAATACGAGGTCATGCCAATTTATAGATTGTATGATAGATGTTGTAAAAAAGCCTAAATAGTTTCTTGTGATTTATTGTATAATGAATCATTTTGTTTACCAACAATAATATTATTAGAATTGTGGTTAAGTCTGAGTATAATTGCAAGATGTTTGGGAGGTACATTAGCCCATTCATTATAGTTGGCAGAATGTTTTTTTTTTTTTTTTGTCTTAAAAAAAATTGAGTTGCTAGTGTGTTATATGGGTTTTAATTTACTTTGAGATGAAGTTAGAGCTAAATATGTGAGCCTTTAAAAGTTTTTTGTATATCTTTCTCTAGTTTACTAATCAATAAATCTAACTTAGTTATTTTCTTAATTTTATGTTTCTTTAAATAAGATGTTTTACTAATGAGGGTTCCTCTTAATGTTTACTTTAAATGTTGTCTATCTGTTATAAAATGACATATTATCTTCTATAGAATTCTGAATGTAAAGATTCAACAATCTTAAAATCTCATTCTGAATTTTCTTTTCTTTTAACAACCAAGGTTAAGTCTACAATGTGATTTCAAACTACGGGCTGTATGGAGCTTAATACAAAGATGTGTTCGGGAAAGATCAGAAAATGAGCATAGCCCAGTTTTCAAAGATCCAAAGACTCAAAGTAAACTTTATTGTCATTTAGGACCACACTTGTAGCCTGAATGAAATTCCATGTATGAGCTCCTTTTTGAGATTACACACACAGAAAGTAAAACAACACATACAAGTAAAAGAATGACACAACTAACAAATACAGTCCTACTCCCAGTTGTTGTTGTTTCTTTCGGCTTTTCCCGGTTAGGGGTCGCCACAGCGGAACTCCGGTCTGCTAATGACTGGCAGTAGATTTTTATGTGCCGAGTTGCCGGCCCCGACGCACAACCTTCAACAAAGGTACGCCCATTCATGCATGTCTCGACACAGAAGACGCTCTAGCTGAGAATCGAACAGGACAACGTCTTACTGTGAGGCGACAACGGTACCGCAGCACTACCACCATACAAAAGAACAGAAAAAGAAAGAATTTCAATACTTAAATACAGAATAAGTATACCCTTCTCTAGTTATGATAACTGTCCCATTTAAATAAAAGACACATTACATATTGCACCTAGCCTAGGATGTCTGACTAGTATTGCACTTGATAGGGATAATATAAATAAATATTGCACTTACATGGAATTTGTGATATAAGTTATACAACAGACTATAGATGTTTGTGAAAAAAAAAGAAAAACAGACTTAGTTAATGTTCATGTATGTATTATGAAATCACATTTATTCCAGGAATTTGAAAAACGAAAGAAATAATTTCTGGATCAAGTTTTATATGAGCTAGAAGAAATGAAAATTTGTATAATCCATGGAAATCTATGCCAGTCAAGCAAATCATTAATATTCATTAACTTAATACAAAGTAGTGTCTTTTACTTTTGAATTCAGATCTTAGTCTATCATATTTAGATCCCAAAGTTGAATCACAGTCCTGGTTAATATGCAGTCATGGTTACTGAAAGATAGTAATGTACCCAAAAGAAAGGATTGCCAATCATCACATAGGGCATATCCTGAAACTAATACTAGTCAATTAAGAATATGATTACTTCATCCACTCATAATAAACCTTCCCTCTAGTTCTCTCTTAGCTTTAATAATTACAAAAGGGACATTTCTATACATCAGGGTTGCCACACTATTATTATTGGTACAATTACTACAATCACAAATGTAGGGGAGCCATTTACATTTATATTTATTAAGCAGTGTAGCTTGTGTATGGGTCACTTGTACTAAGCAGTCATTAGAATCTAATTAACTTATTCGTAATAAAACAGTTTATGTAGCCCTTAAGTTGTACTTGTGTTACTTTCATTATTTTCACCTAGTTTTCCTGCAGGCAAGTAGTTGAGTGTTTCCAATAATAGCTCCTGGCTCTCAATATATTAGATCATTCTATTCTTTAGAATGGCAGTATGTGTTTCAAGTCCTTGCATGCCTTACAGAATAAAGAATGCATGTATGAAAAATCATGCTATGTAGTTAAACTGCTGTGGTAGTGTTGACATTATTTAAATGTTGACATTCACGGAAGCATTAAGCAAAATCATAAATAGTGCCAGTTCTTTTTGCTGGGAATGTAGGACTCCTCTTGTGAGCTGTGTTTATATCTTTCTCTTCAGATGGATTAATGAATATAATGGTAATACATCAACTAAAGAATTTAATGAGTACATTCATTAGTGTAGTTAGCTGTTAAGTCTTGAGCTTAGACATTTATTTAGAATATTTGTCACACTGTTACTTAGAAGCGCCATTGTTATGTTATAAATGCCTAACACTGCTCTTACCTTAAGGCTGTTTATGAATATGATGCCCACACAGCAGCACATGATTTTTTGAACATATGCATTGCACTAACCTGTTCATTATACAGTTCAGTCATATTCATTGCTCTAGCTCCTCATCACGTTGTTCAAGCATTAACTCAGACAGTATATACAGCATTCACATTCCTGCTGCATAACCATGGTGTTGGCTTTATTGAATGTAATTAAACCTAATTGCAGTTTTGTACATTTAAAATTAAAGCATAAGGGCAAATCAAAGTGAAGTTTGTGTACTTGTAATTCAGAATTACAGAAATCCAATTAAGGTGCCGAGGGTCATTCTTAGCATAGTCTTTTATACCTAGATACTCTGGATACACTGGCACTTTTTCTTGTTATAGCCATTTTTTTCTTATATCATTATCATTCCAGATTTTCACATTCATCTGAATACAAGTAGGGCAAGGCTTTCAGACGTTTGCATATTTACACTGCTGGTCCTAGCCATTGTGAGGGCTTTATTGTCACTCATAATTGCCAGCAATATATGTGTGACAAACTAGCAGCTAGCTATAAATGAAGGGGAAACTGCAGATGTTTGAACATGTGTTTGTTTAATATTTGCACAGGCAACCTGCTTCCAGGCTTGGATAAGAGCAGAAACACCAGACAGCAGCATCACATTTTGCTACCTTGACAGAGGGCAAGCTTCAAATAAGTCTTTTGAAAATAATCTCATGTATATACACCAATCCCGATCCAGTTCTGCTGATAACAAATACACCAAAAGTGGTCTGTGGACAGATTTAAGCCATCATGCTCTATTGAAATGCTCAGTACTCATCACTAATGTTAATCATCTTAGTTGCAAGTTTTACTCACCTTGCAGATTCCTGTGCTGATATCAGACCATACAGTTCTGAACCTAAATGGCCTGAAGAATGCAAATATTACCAGCAAAAGAATGTGAATATCATTAAGACTCACCGCCAAGTCTATTAGCTCTGATCTTCACCCCTCTCAAACACCTATCTGTCATTAATAAATGTACAGCAAGTGTTCCACTGCACCAGAATGCACAGTGAACGGCAGTGTCAGTTTAAAGAAATTAATTGTGAGGTGACACAACATTCTTGCATTCTTGCATACTGTACAAATTCAATGCACTGCTGATAGTCAAAATAGCACTGCAAAACTTAGCAGCAGCTGATGCACATCAGAGATTGCAACTCTAATACAACAATCATGGTTTTTATATTTCATGATAAGATGCATATGAAACAAAGTATCTTTTATCAGGATGTACATGCTAGTTGTCTGTGACCAGCAATGCCACGCTAGCTGTGGCCTTTAGCTTTCTTTTAACTGCTTCTGACCACTTTTCTGTACTTGTCTCTTAAGTATGAACTAATCCTCTAACTAGAGAGAGATGGACCCTTTTGTTGGGTATCAAGTGCAGGAATTCTAGGACCAAACAACTGCTGAATTGATACTGACAGGTGATTTTAAGGTTACATTAATTTTTGCATGATAAGTTGATCCTACAACTTTCAAGTATGTTTCTGTGTTGTTTTATACCTCTCAACTGTCCCTGATTTTCAGGGATGTCCCTGATTTTGACTCAAATTTTAACTCTGTCTTTCTTAATCCCTCCTAAAACTAGTGACTTTTGGAGGAAAGGTGGTGAATTACACTTAATGAATAATGACAATAATTAAGAGTTATAAACTTCTTTTACTTCAGAAAATGTGTATTAATTCATATACTCTGATTCTGTCAATGTTTCAGGTTAATAGCATTAATATTTTAAAAGTGTCCCTGATTGTCCCTGATTTTTTCTTGACTTGTCCCTGATTCTGTTGAAATTTGTCCCCAATTGGTTGAGAGGTCTGCTTGTTTAATTTTTCTTTTTATTATCTTATCAGTCAAAATTAGAAGAATCAATTACTAACATATAGATTTTTGTCTTCAAGAAATATTATATATTGTTTTTATCAAACTGTAACTAGCTTGTAGCCATGTTTATCATCTGACTGCTGGCCAACTCCCTACTACTTGACTGTCACTTGATAACAGACAACTGATCATAATTCCTAGGCAAGAATGTATGATCCATAGGGCTGTCACCTAGTCTGGGAATGCCCTGCTCCTATCCCTTAGAACAAATCGGTCAGTTAGCTGCAGGTAAAGCACCATTAGTAGAGGTCCTGTGAGGAACAAACAAAAAAGTCCTAAAATTCACAAAGGCTTACAGTTATGGAGTTTGCAGCTTTAAAGAAGAAGTTTACTGACCTGTGGTTTGATTTCACTAGAGAAGGACATATGATAGACATGGGACATTTGGGTCTATATTATAGCATCGAAGTCTTAAAACTTCGAATGTTATAATATCGAACCATTTAGATAGAAAGACTATAACATCGAACACTCAGAATAGCGAATTTTTTCCCAGGGAAAAATTTGCTGTTCCGACAAACATACACACAACACAAGCACACCAAATTAAATAATCCACACACATACACTTCACAAAACCCTACACTAAACCATACATACACTATTAGCTATCCACTTACCTTAACCCAACCCTAACCCTAAGGTCTGTAACTACCGCACACTCACCTTACCCGCTCCCTAACTCTAAGGTCCCTAACTATCGCACACTCACCTTACCCTCTCCCTAACCCTAAAGTCCCTATCACACACTCACCTTACCTGCTCCCTAACCTTAAGGTCCCTATTGCACACTCACCTTACCCACTCCCTAACCCTAAGGTCCCTATCGCACACTCACCTTACCCGCTCCCTAACCCTAAGGTCCCTAACTATCACACACTCACCTTAACCCGCTCTGTTCGCACACTTACTTTAACCTGGTCCGTAACTTTCGCTCCACAGTCGAAGAAATAGCGAAGTTGCAGAAACGGCCCACCGAATACTTTCCCTAGGAAAGTATTCTATATTTTGCAGCTTCGCTATTTTCAGTGTTCGGTGCATAGGGTTCGATATTATAACATTCGAAGTTTTAAGACTTCGATGTTATTATATAGACCCGGACATTTGGGGGATTATGTTGTTAAGGACAAGTCTCAAATGTTTGCACTCCTAGTGGGATTGTTCTAGTGTATGATTATTTACTAATTCCACAAACCTTTTGGTATACCCATCTTTTGAGGTGGAGGTAATTAAACTCTCCCATTATGTGAAGATATGTGAGTGCCTTTAAGAATCTCTCATGGTGTTCTATTGATATGGACAGTGTCTTACAACAGGCTATAGAGTGATAATGTGTCTTGTTAAGGGTAAGTTATAGTTCAATAATTTCAGTTTGTGAGTTGCGTGGACTCTGCCTAGCGCTGATATAATCTCCGATAAATACAGAAACACCTGCAAAGTTACCCTCAGGTCTGAAACATGGTAAACCCTAAACTAATGTAAGAAAGAAGTGATGTCCTTATAGTGAAACCAAGTAGCAGTTTTACTGCAGACATGGATGTATTCAAGTTGTAGGAGTGCCTCAGGTTCTGGCAGTTTTATTATTAAGATTTCTGTTATTGAAAAGAAAAACCTTGATATAGCCAGCATTAGAAGTTATTGTAACTGTGTTTGCTACATTGGAATGTCCAACAGCAAGACCTAGCTTATAAAAAGTAAATATGAGGGCAGCAAGGGCTTTGGCCAGTTAATGGAAACTATAGAATGAGAGGTGCAGGCCATCCCCTGCAAAGCAATTTGGCCTGTTTTACATCTCATCCCAGGATGATACATTCATTGTAGTAATAGTTTCTTTGACTGTATATTAAAAACAGGACAGAGTGTAGAATATATGTCTGTATGGCCTGACATGAGCAATGCATGCCTCTATAATGAATGCAAAGCAAGTAAATGGAAGCACTGGCCTTCACAGTGGCTTTGCACAGTGGTGGAGATTATACAGTAGTACATGGCTGGTAATGACATAGAACAGAGTAAAGCAGCTAACAGAAGAAAATAGGCATGAGATCCCTTCAGAAATAATTATCAAGTGTGATATGCCTTAAGTCATGAGAAAATGTCTGAGTGGAAATTTGGGATATTAATTTATTTGTCTTTGGTAATGATAAGTGCAGTGGCTAGGAGCTGACCATTAACAAAAACGACCTGGGATAGTTCAAAAATATAATTTGATGTATTCATTTTTGGTATCATAAGTGTTTCAATGAAAACATAAAAACAGTAATTCTGATTATAATCCATTTATTTATCACATTTAAATGCGAATAGACTAAGAAAGTAATGAATAAGAAACATTAATGGTTACTGATGCTACCTGTAAACTGACAGTGATGAATGCGCTTATTTAGTCAACAGTGGACATGCTATTTCTGTTTAAAGACATTGGTTGATATATTTATGGTTTACAGTCTCCAGTCACCTTTTGGGTTTCCACTGTATGTTCAAAGACCATATGTGTGAGCTTTAGAACTGCTCAAATTTAAGTAGAATTACAGGCAAATAGTACCAAGTATTTTCTCTTTTCCAAAGTCAGTGATCTCAGAATCTCATCATTAGTGTGTGTGTGTGTGTGTGTGTGTGTGTATGTGTGTGTGTGTGTGTGTGTGTGTGTGTGTATTTGTGGTGTGTGTATAGAATGATCAGGAGTGTGAGTGCTGCAGGGGGCTTGACCTCTGTAAGAAAATGCTTTTAATGTATAATTTATTTTTATTTATTTATTTTATGTTTCTTTACCAGGGTGGTCCAATTGGGTTTTTGGCCCGTTTTCAGCTGAAGCTTGGGGAGAAAAGCTCCACAGAAATCGTTAACAAAGACATTATGTAGTACAGTTTGACAGTTACAGAAATATAATTTTGACATCGATTACTAAGCAATTATGACAATGAGAAACATTGTAAGTTTGTGAAACAGATAATTACATGGAGATTTTGACAGATAACTAGGAGGAAGATTTCAGGTTACGATAGTTAAAGAAAGTGAAAACTAGGTGAGATAATATTTAAAGAGAATTGAAGTGGTACCGAGAAGTTAGTTTGGTTGGGCAGGTATTTTAAAGAAGAGCTGTTCTTGACTTGAGAGGAGAGTTTAACTTCACTATAAGAAGTATTTAGTATAACATCACATTTTGCACTTTGCTATAGTTTTATGAAGACTGCATTTCATTTTTTGCAGTTTTGGACCTCACAATATTGAATAATAAACCTGCAATAGGTTGCTCCCATTTTTAAAAAATATGCTTATATATTTTTTTCATATTTTTTTCATATTACGTATGGAGCAATATACAGCTCTCTATAGTTTAGAAAAGTTGTTCATATGCTTCTGTGTTCTTAACTATAAAGCATGCTATAGATAACATTGGTCATGAGATGACAGGGGCCATAAGAGGCCTAGCCATATACACCTTTAAGGAGATACACGTAAAAATTATTGCCACCTTTTACAAGTACTTAGTGCCCACCTCCCAAATCAAGCAGGGCTGTACATGATTACCCTGGTGTAAATTCATGTCTACCCATCAAATCATCAAGACTAGCCTTAAAGGCTGACAGTGTAGCTCTTTGCTTGACCTGTAGTGGTGACGTATTCCACAAAGTGGGAATACATCGAGTTAGGTATCTATCCCCTCAGTGAGTCTTGCTTAGTTGTTGGCATAGATTTAAGTCCCTAATATCAGCATTTGTAGAGCCACTGGTTCTGTGATGAAATAAGTGGTAAACATGACTGTGTCTTCCATGGCTTGAAAACTAACACACACACAGGTCACCTGGAGCAGCTGGTAGGCCACTGACTATAAGTTAATAATCTGATTTTTTTTCTTTTAAGACTTGTTAAAGTCAGTGAATTTCATGGCAGTGTTAACTCACCACAGTAATGTGTTTTCCATCTCAAACTCACCAATGTGGGCAGCAGCACAGACTCTACATGGTGTCCTATAGGGGGAAGAGTTGTACAGACCAACCGGTTTGGGCATCTACTCTGATGCACAGTATCCTCAAGATAGGGAGAACACAGATCACAGACTGCGTGTCGTGGCAGGGCTAGCCACTCAATGGTGTAAAATATGGCTCTAGGTGATTTGTTCATGTTGACTAATGTCGCCAAAAATGGGCGTGGGTAGTTACCGGTGATAAGTGGGTTGAGGACCCGGCCTACTCTCACCCATACAGGGACCCTTGCTAACAGTGGGAGGGGTATATGTGCCCCTATTGGCCAGTGTGTGCCCACCATAAAGCCCAGCAGCCATGTGCCAATAGGCTACTGGCTGGCTGGTGTCTAGTTGCCCAGCCTGGGTTACCTGGAATAGCTCTGTTGAGCGACAGCTGGATGTAAATCCAACCAACCTGCCAAGCATGAACTGAGAATTGCTACACTTAATGTAGGTTCACTGACAGGATGCAGCTTGGAAGTGGATGACATGATGATACAAAGGAGGCTGGACATCCTATGTATCAAAAAGATGAGATGGAAGGGCAGTGCAGCAAAGCCACTTGGCTTGGTATCCAGACTCTACTACTCAGGTGGGGGACAGGCTAGAAATGGTGTAGGAATTGTGGTGAGAGAGAGGCTTCAGAAGGCAGTGAGGGATATCATCAGAATTAATGACAGACTCATGGCAATCCGACTCCAGTGTAATGATAGGGTGGTATTCATAATCTCAGCATATGGTCTACAGCAGGGTTGTGATAGTGAGGAAATGAATGCATTCAGACAGCAGTTGCAGGACCTACTAGAAAAAGCAAGACAACATGAATTGGTGTTGATAATGGGTGACTTAAATGCACATGTCGGGACAGACAGTACAGGATATGAGGAAAGCCTGGGTCCACATGGGTGGGGTAACAGGAATAAAGAAGGAGAAGCCATTCTAGACTTCTCTCTGGCAAATGGCTTGATAGTACCCAACATATGGTTCAGAAAGAGCGACAGTCACAAGATCACATACAAGAGTAGCCAACATGCAACTCGGGTAGACTTCCTCCTAGTAAGGAAAAAGGACTGGGGTAGAATCCATGATTGCAAAGTCATCCCCAATGAAACAGTTGCCCCACAGCATAAACCATTAGTTGCCACAATCAGCTGCAGGCAGTGGTCAGAGAAGGCTCTAAGGTCAACAGAGACCAGGCTGAAGACCTGGAAGTTGACTGGAGAGAAAGTACAGCAGTTCAAGGAATTACTCAGGCTCTAGCACCCCAAGAAGAGGAGGAAATAGGTGGAGTTGAAGAGGAGTGGCAACACCTAAAAACAGCATGTGTTAGGACTACAGAAAAGATATGTGGCCGAGCCAGGTATGGAAATAAGGTACATAAGGAAAGCTGGTGGTGGAATGCAGAAGTCCAGGAAGTCATCAAAAGAAAGAAGGAGTGCAGGAAGAAATGGGAGATAGAAAAGACTGACCAGGCTAGGAAGGACTACTGGTTGGCTAACAAAGAAGTTAAGAAAGAAGTTGCAATAGCAAAGAATAGGGCATCAGAGGCACTGTACCAACTTCTGCAAAGTGACTCAGTTAAGGGGCACAAAGAAACTATATCAGGTTGCAAGCCAAAGACAGAAAGATAAAGAAGATAGTCAGACACCCTTCATAAGGGATGCCAGCAACAACCTGCTTACCAGTCCACAGGACATCAAAGGCAGATGGAAGGAGTATTTCCAGCAGCTTCTGAATGAAGAAAACCCCACAGAAGCTGTACTGCCCCAGAAACAGCCTACAATGAGAGAAGAAGAGGAGCCCACCTTAGAAAAAGTAAGAGCAGCACTAAGGAAAATGAAGTCATGGAAAGCAGCAGGCTCAGATGAGGTCACAGCAGATATGATAAAGATGCTGGGTGAGATAGGGGAGAAATGACTCCTGAGGGTACTAATAGCAGTGTGGAGAGAAAGGCATATCCCAGATGACTGGACAATAAGCATACTTGTGCCAGTGTACAAGAATATAGGGGACATCCACAACTGTGGCACAGAAGGATCAAACTCCTACCACACTGCATGAAAGTTCTGGTGGGAGTGATTGATAAACGGCTATGTAGAGTAGTAGAATGTAAGATGGGAGATTAACAGTTCGGATTCAGATCAGGATGCAGCACAACTGACCCAATGTTTCCATTGAGACAGATACTTGAGAAGAAGCTAGAAATGAGGACGGAGTCCAACTGGGCATTCCTAGACTTGGAGAAATCATATGACAAGGTCCCAAGAAAGTTAATCTGGGCAGTACTGTGGTGGTTTGAAGTCCCAGAAACATTGGTAGAATTAGTGTAGGCTATGTACAAGGACCCAGTGACTCAAGTATGAACAGTGTTCGGCCTCACAGAGGGGTTCCCAATGGGAGTGGGTGTACATCAGGGTTCAGCTCTGAGCCCACTGCTGTTCATACTGGTGATGGACTACATTAGCAAACAAGTTGGAGGGGACAGATCAACAAAGCTGCTGTATGCAGACAATGTAGCAGTACAGGCAGACTCTGAGCTAGAACTTCAGCAAAGGATAGAAGAATGGAATGCAAATCTGTAGGCACATGGGATGAAACTAAGCACAGATAAGATGGTGGTAATGGCAGCAAATCAGGGAAATCAGAAGAAGTTGAGACTAGAGATAGAAGGGAAGATAGTGGAACAGGTAAACAGCTTCAAGTATCTGGGAGGGGTGGTTGAGGAGAAGGGTAGTCTGAATGAAAAGGTCAAAGCTAGAATCAGAGGGGCTGCAGCCAACTGGCATAGAGTATCAGGTGTAGTCCATGACAGAAGAATACCAAAAATAGCTGAAAAGCAAGGTGTACAAGACAGTGGTGTGACCAGTACTACTGGTTGGTACAGAAACCTGGGCAGTAAAGGCAGAACAGTTGAAGAAGCTAGAGGTGATGGAAATGAAGTGCCTGAGGAAAAGTGGTAGGATGCACACTGTGGGACAGAAGAAGAAATGAGGACATAAGAGCAGAAGCCAAAGTAGCTCCAATTGCAGAAAAGATCAAAGAGAACAGATTACGGTGGTTTGGGCACATGTGCAGAAAAGCAAAGACAATCTGGTGAGGAAGATTTGGGACACACAGGAAGAAGGTAAGAGGAAGCAAGGACGTCCAGCAAAGAGGTGGATGGATTGTGTGAAAGAAGATCTGCGACAATCAAGCATGAATGTTGAAGAAGGCAGGAGTGTGGCACTGAACTGAGAGAGTTGGTGACAGTTAACACGATACCCTGACCCCATGTAGAAAAAATGGGAAAAAGGAGGCTGATGATGATGATGATGAGCAATGTGAACATATTCACTAATAGATTAATCTGTTGCCAGTCATTTAGATATGGAGAGCTGGGTGTAGGAAATGGTGTGCACTATTTCTCATGAGTCTTAATCCAGTTACTTGCTGGAATTATCCCTCAAGCCAAAAACATAAACAATTCCAATTATTATATAAACAGACCAACCTCTGAGAAACATTTTTTTTTCTTAAATTAGTCACTTTTGATTTTGCGCCACAGTCACAAAACGTATGGTGAACTTTTCATTAAGTCTGAAGACCCTACAAATATTTTCTAATAACAGATACTCAAAGCTTAGCAGTAAATGTTTAGAAAGGTGCCTGTTTTTTGAAAGATTGGCAAGGATGTTGGAATCCTTTTGAATTTATTGAGATTATTACCTTTAGTGCCTAACATGAATTAAAGTGTTTAAAAGTGTTTTACGCTTTTTATAATACTAGTAGTTGTCCAAATTAAGCCATTCTGTATAAAAAATATTGGTATATATTTCATAAATGGGATTTTATATATATATATATATATATATATATATATATATATATATATTTATATATATATATTATTTATTTATTTTACATTTGTTGACCGGGCTAGTCCAACTGGATACAAGTCCATTTTCAGTAGAGGCCCGGGGAGATAAGCTCCACTATAATCTACATAAATACGAGATAAACAAAAAGTACAAAACAACAAAAAAAAAACAATTCCAAAATACATAAACTTGAAAATATCCATCAACAAGTTGATTTATACCGTAACTTAATTCTACTGTGGATGAGTACAAATGTTTAGCAAGGCAATTATATACATACACATATATATATATATATATATATATATATATATATATATATATATATATATATATATATATGTATATATATATATATACATATATATATATATATATATATATATATATATATATATATATATATATATATATCTAGCTATCAAAGAAAACGAAAACGGCTACACTCCAGTAGGCAAATGCTGCGCTGTAAATAAACCGAATGTAAAAATCAAAACAAACAGTTCAGCAGCAGCAACCATGTGGGCACCAACACAATGTAGCCAAACAACTCGTACTTTTATGAATAAACACTTCAGAATGTAAAAACAACAAATCGATTTTATTAGTGCACTCAGTCGGTAAGCGCTATCACATATTTGCTTCATCAGACCATCAAGTGGACTGAGTACAAGGATTATTTAAAAACAAAACAACCAATCACAAAAAGAAACATCATTTCCTTAAACAACATCACAATTGCAAATCGCATTAGAATCTATAATATATTCCTAACACACAGATAAGTTAAAATAAATAAACTATCTATAATAGCACCAATTCATACATCAGCTAACTATAAATGCAAAAAAACTATCATAACTTCTATCATATAGTGTATGTTCGATAATAGCGAAAGGGCAAATACCTTATTCGCTGTGCAACTAAGAGATCTCCGAACACCTGACCCTACAAAATCCTAATTGAACTTCTAATCGTGAAGGAAAACAGTGCTACCTATAACCGCTTCACTCTACTTACAAAAACCTAAAAATTCAAAAAAATATATAATTAAATATACCTCATCTGCAATTGCTTAAACTAGACTAGATTTCAATGACCACTTCGTATAGCATCAAACAACGGAATAGAAGTCTAGCTACTAGCTTCTCCATTCAAAATTATTAAATATACTAAAAATACCTTACTCGCTATTCAACTAAGACATCTGCGATCTCACAACAACTAACCACAAGTAATCCTAGTTTAGCATTTTAATCAAAGAAACACTGTTACCTGTGGCAGCTACAAAATTGCGATACTTACAAAGACCTGAAGATTCAAAATTATGTAACAAAGTATATAATAAAGTATACTTAGCCTACAGTACTATATATAAAGTATAAACATATATGTCAGTTTCTGTCAGGGTCTGATAAGTATATAAGCCAGATCCTTACAGTTTTATACCAAAAGTGCTGAATTAGATAGCTGACTGGTAATACAAAAAGGCATATGTCACTCTGAGCAGCCATTTTCCTTGCTGACACAGTCGCTCCCCTTTTATTTCATTTATGTATGCTGCCTCCACAGATGTTTCCTGATGTAGATGTGACAGTATTATGTACAGCAGGGCTTCCTGTGGAACACATCTACGTATTGTTTATCTTACTGTACAGTGTGAAGGCAGGACACGTGTTGTCCTTGAGTGAGGCACACTATCTGTGATTCAGTCTACAAAATTCTAATCAGAGAGATTGTATCATCTCTCACACTGTATGCATCTCAGGGGGATTGTATGATCTCTCACACTGTATGCACCTCAGAGGGATTGTATAATCTCTCACACTGTATGCACCATGTGCCATTGTTGTTGGTTTCCTTTACATATACTCATAGCCCTTAGGTCAATGACAAATGCATTTTTTACATATTTTCTTGTTTTTTCATCTGGGCTCACATGGCTGCATACTTTGTAAATTAATGAATGAAACAGGTAAAGTAGAGGGTTTAAAACAAGTACTTTGAAGTCATGCAATTCTGGACACTTTGGGAATACATTTTCATTAAAATGATAAACACAGTCTCCTTTATATCTTTTAAGAAGCAGCTATCTTAGGTTTCTGTATAATGCATGTGCTGTCATTTATTTATTTATTTATTTTATATTTGTTTACTGGGAAAGTCTGACTGGGCCAGATGGCCCTTTTCAGTGGAGGCCTGGGGAGAAAAAACTCCATTACACAGCAACTAAAAAAAATACATTGAAAAAATGATTACATACCATAGTATAAAACATTATAGAGGGCGGCTGCGGTGGTGCAGTGGTTAGCATTGTCACCTCACAGCAAGAAGCTGTCCAGTTTGATCCTTGGTTGGGGTGCTTTCTGTGCGGAGTCTACATGTCCTTCCTGTGGTCGCGTGGGTTTCCTCCAGGTGCTCTGGTTTCCTCCCACATCCCAAAGACATGCTATAGGTGAATTGGACATTCTAAATTGGCCTTAGGCATGAGTGCGCATGTGTGTGTGTGTGTGCCTTCTGTGGAAGGTTGGGTGCCGGACTGGCAACTTGACATTGTAAAACTCCACTGCCAATCCTGAGCAGACAGGTGATCCACTGTGGTGACTCCTAACCGGGAAGAGCTGAAAGAAGAAGTATAAAACATTATAGAACATGGATACAAATACAAATTAATACATAAAACAGCTCAGTGTCTAAAAGCTCCATTACAGAGAAGAAAAAGAAACAACATTGTCCATATTCATGTAATCTCAGTAGAACCCATATATATATATATATATATATATATATATATATATATATATATATATATATTTTTTTTAGAATACATTTCTGGAAGACACATTGGTCATTTTTGTCAACAGGTGTAATTCATTGAGTAGATGCCTTGTTCAATTCAGACAACATGACAGGCAGTGTAGTAAACAACAGGTGATGAGTCACATCTTGCTGTCTTTTCAGTTTAATTGCCAAAGAAAAGTGTGCTAAGGAATAAGTAATGTGTATGTTTGAGAAGTAAAATAGCAAAGACATTATAAGTTTGTATATTCCAAGATGGGTATTAAGAGCACACAAACAGCTAAATAGTGTGGTTGACTAGCTAACAAAAAAGAAGCGTCTCACATGATGTATTCGTAATGGCTGATTTGAGGAAACTTTGCTTATTAATACATGACAGCAGTGATATGGTGATGGGTAGTTTTACCTTGGGAATTGAATATGGAAAACTTTAATTAAAACTTTAACAGCACACCACTAATTCACTGCAGATAAAAGAAGCATGCTATGAGAGCACATGTCAGACCTGCTACAGACACTGAACCTTAGCACTTATTTATTTCTGCAGGAAAGGAAGAAATTGGTTTGCTTTTCTTAAATGAAAATCAAAGTGGACAGGAGCTTGGTTTGCACTTTTTTCTGTGCTGTGGAAATTTAGTCTATTATGTACATAGATGCAACTGTTACATGTTGCATGCACACTTAGAAATAAAACCTATCAGCCTTTATGCACGTTCTCAATCTGACTTTCTACAGCAGCTAAGTAAACTAAGCTCTATGGAACAAGATATTGTCAGGCTTGAATGGGTAGCTGTCTCAAAAGTTATGTACAGAGTATAGCCCAGACAGAAATTAAAGTCTGATAAGAACATCCCTTACACTGTGCACATACTTCTGTAGGACTGTAAATGTTGGCAAGGAGGCTAACAAGATTTAAATTCATTTCCTTAATTTATACTTCACTGGCCAATGACTGGTTCAGCTAGCACAGGAACTGAAAGATAACATGTATATATAATTGGTTCTACAGGTGGATAAAGTGTAATTCCGCAAAGGACAATTGCCTGAGGCATAAGACAGTGAGGAACAGAATGCCAGTCACTGTTTCCCATTGTAAACCATTGTTCGTGATGGATGCCAGGAGTGGTTCCCATTTTTAGATTTCTCCCTTCTTCAATTTGTAATGGCCATAAAGTTGGTATAAATAAGTTTCAGGGTTTGGGGACACTTAAGATTTGCCCTCACAGAAAAGAAAAAAGCTGTCGTAGTTATATTTTTTATCCTTCTGCATTATTTTAAGCATCATGTTTTAGTGTAAGTGATCCTTGGGGGTTTGGTGTTCAACTTCTCAAAGTAGAAGCAAATAAAGCATACTTAATACTGTTCTGGGCACTATAGCTGCAGTTATTTGTGAGAGATTATAGACAGTGGGATCTGTCAGCTTGAGTAGCAGCCAAAAAATGCACAGTTGTTTGAAAAACACGTAATGACCATTGGAGACCTCTGCAAGGAGAAATCTCATATCCCCTAGGGTGGGGCACATGGTTTCCAACCATTAATGGGAATGTAGGAGGATTTAACCTTTACAAAAAAAAATCGCTTTCAAAAAACAGTTCAAATCCAATGCTGAACTTAGGTTTGTTGGAAACAATATTCAAGCCACTGAGCTTGAAATTTGGAGATCTGTAGTGCCTTGTCACTACAATAAAAGGCTGATAAAAATCAGAATTACCAATGTTATCACATCACTAATAACAGGAAGTGATACTAAGTGCTTTTTTAGCACTCTGTTTTTCTGTCTCTCAGCCTTGCTTTGGCTATTGAAATACTGACTTGGGTCATGAACACAACTGGAACAGTTTGACTGCATTTCACTTAGACTGGTTTTAGCTTGGTTTTCAAACATGCAGAATCTGCATCATTACAGAGGGACAGTTCACTGTAATAAACTGGTTTCACTTTACTGGAGTTGTTGTACTATTGTGTTTTTGCAAGTTTATGTTATTGTGTGTTTCTTGGGACTAATACTACTCAAGCAGAAATAGACTGTCATAAAGAAAATGATACTCAAAATTTCAAAAACTAATGAAAGCTGTGGGGTGACGCTAAGTGAGGAGATGTGACAGGAGAGTGTTTATTAGCACCATAAACTTACCCATGGCATCACTTTTCTAGAGTTTCACAATATTAACACAAAACAAAATTCACAGCTTTACCACTAATTCACCCATCCCAGATATGTTGGGTATTTCACAGTATGGTTCTTTTACTTTTTGTATGAGTTGAGGCAGCTAGCTGATAAATTCATGGTATGACGGTCTGAGTACCCGTTTCTCTTAGATTGCAGATTTCATATGATCTAACTTTTCTCAAGGTTTCTGTTCATATTATCTTATGTTTTTGATTTACTATACATTTCCATATCTGGAAATTTTTAAAAAATGTTTATTAAACCAAGCAAATGTTTTTTGTGTGTGTGTGTTTGTGTGTGTGTGTGTGTGTGTGTGTGTGTGTATGTGTGTGTGTGTGTGTGTGTGTGTGTGTGTGTCTGTGTGTGTGTGTGTGTGTGTGTGTGTGTGTGTGTGTGTGTGTGTGTGTGTGTGTGTGTACATGTGTGTGTGTGTGTGTGTGTGTGTGTGTGTGTGTGTGTGTGTGTGTGTGTGTGTGTGTGTGTGTGTGTGTGTGTGTGTGTGTGTTTATGCATAAACTTTAAACACAGTAAAGTAATGATCACTTTGTAGAGAACAATCTTTCTATTCATGCTTTTGTCTGTATTCACAGTTTTGGAAATAATGACATTTGTATGTTATGTGTTTACTGTGCCTTAAGCTTGCTTAAAGTGTTTTAAGAAACAGTATTAATGATATACACTAAGCAATACATGGAATCTTCCACTAGTGCTGTGCAGAAAGAGATAAGTGTAATGTACATCATACAACCTAATACCAAATTCAAGGGCAACTTTAATTACCACACTGTTAACTGGGTATCTTATACAACACCAAACATACAGTTGCAGAGATTCCTGGATTTTGTAAACACAAATTCCCTTAACCAGATTGTCAGTACACCAATCAGGGGTGCATCCATAGTGGATCTGGTCCTTAATATGGGAGAGTGCTCCATACCCACCTGTGTAATGTCTTCTCTGGTAAGGTCAGACCACAAAATGGTCTTTTTTAAAGTAAAAATAAAACCTGGAACCCCAGCTAATCCTGGAATATTGAGGAACTACTTAAGGCTACCTTCCTACAATTAAGTGATAAAATTGAAACATTTCAAGCCACCATAAACCCTGAGAACACTACTGCCTATGTGGAACTGGTCATAGAAACTCACTACAAGCATGTTAGTAGCTCATTGAAAGCAGCTGTACCCACCAGGAAGAAATACAGAACAAACTCAAAAAACAAGCCACCCTGGTGGACTCACAACATAATGGGCTGTAAAACAGAAGGAAGAAAATCATGGAAAAATTAGGAGATGCAGCACCCAGCAGAATAAAAGCACTCTCTTCAAACTAAACAAACAACTCAGAGGGCAAATAAAGTCTACCAAAGCAAAATTTGAGGTAGATTTGGTCTCCCAGGCCAATGACAACTAGAAGACATGCTTTAGTTATGTCTGCAGCCTCAAAGGCAATACACAGTTATGTGCAGACCTCATTGTTAATGGAGTCACCTATACTGAACAAGAATATATATCAAATCTACTAGCCAACAAATTCTTCTCCAACTTTATCTCTCTCTCTCCCCCTCAACCTTCCCTCAGGAAATACCATCAAATATAACTCCCCCTGCTATCGCTAGGTAGCAAATCCTTAATGCTCTCTCTAAGGCCAAGAACACTGCATCAATGAGCCCAGACAATATCCCAGGATGCCTTCTAAATAATATAAAATATAACCTATCAGGCCCTCTGGAATTGCTATTTAACTGTTGTCTCCAAGTAGGCTTCATGCCTCATGAATGGAGTTGGTTCTCATGAATGGAGGACAGCAACTGTCATCCCTCTGCTCAAAGGTGGGCCATCTACAGACCCTGGAAACTACAGACCCATAAGTCTTACTAGTCTCATATACAAAGTCATGGAAATGATCAATAATCACATAGGAAACCTCCAGACACTGGACCCAACCCAATTTGGTTTCATTAAGGGCAGATCATGACTACTCAACCTTTGAGAATGTCAACAGAGCAACAGATTAGAGCAAAATGGTTCACAATGACTACCTTGACCTGGCCAAGGCATTTGACACAATACCCTACTTGGGCATTGTTGGCAAACACAAGAAATTAGGTACAAACCCTCATGTCACCCAGTGTATAGTCAGTTGGCTCACAGACAGGACCCGGGAAGTTTGAACTGGGGAGTCCACCTCTACAAAGAGGTCAGTCACAAGCAGAGTTCCTCAGGGATCAGTGCTGGGACCGGTCCTTTTTGGCATTTACTTCTCTGAAGTCAAGGCCAATGACAATGGCCTCTGGCTGACTACATTTGCAGATTATTGCAAATTAGGAGATGCCGCTGAATTCCCCACCAACACAAATGCTCTCCAGGAAGGAATGACACAAACAAACAACTGGTGTTAGAGCCAGGGAACTAAACATAAATACAAAGAAATGCATGATAGTATCCTGCAGGAAGTCATCCACCCTTGGTAACTATCATATTGACAATACACTCCTAGGAGATGACCCAATAGTCAGGGACTTGGGGACACACAAATACAGTAATTTAGCCTTTGACCATCACATCTTACAGTAGTGAGAAAATCATTCTGTGTTCTGCAACCTATAAACAAAGGTATGTCATCTAGGTCCAAGGAAGTCATTATTCCACTGTATTCAACAGTTATCACACCTATCACTGAGTACAATGCCCCCTTTGGTATATACCTAACCAAGCATATCCAACAGCTGGAACATCCATAGGAGTTCCTCATTAAAAGAATACAGGACGTAAGTAACATGCCCTATGCAGACTGCCTCAAGGCCTTGTCCCTGTATTCTGTCTCCTATAGGCTTTTGAGGGGTATTGTCAGACCTCACTCTGATGGACCTCCTGCATATCCAAAAAATAAAGTGTACCAGAATTACTTATTCTAAAGACTTAAACCTTGGCTGTGATATAAATAGGATCGGCTGAATAGAAAGGTATGTATCCCCAAGACTACCCAGTCTCTGAAACAGGCTCACCATCCATGTGAAGGAGAGTTACTCCTTAACTCAATTCAAGTGTAACTTGGACAATTGCATGGGGAATAGGAAATTCATTCCTGGTTTGACACCTATGTCTCTAATAGACACAGGCAGCCTGTAAATCGTATGTCTCCCAGACCCTTGTTTGTAAATGTTTCATTTTCCAAGCTCCTGCTTACACTTATAAAGAGTACCAGAACTTGTCAAAGATTTGGGATGCATGGCTAGGCTTAAAAATGCCCTTGTGGTTGTAACCTAGTAAACACCTATGAACCTATACAGAAACAAGATAATTTTTCTGCACTTATATAGTAGTTATTTTTTTTATTGCTTCTCTTATAAACTTTGAATGAAATTAGGCCAGGATTCTTAAACAGTTAGCACACTGTGTAGTGTGAATTAGTGTGTGCCATTGAGAAATATAAATAGTATGATCACTCATGGGTCAAAATATTTCAGTATGCATTGCATGGTACTGAATGCATAATAACATGAGAAGGTGTACAGTTTTCAGCACATTCTGAGGGGTGCATGCCATGTAAATGAGCCATGTGGTATATGCAAATGACAAAACCCAAAATGACAGATTTACTCAAAAATGTATTAAAGAGCCATGCTATGATGCATTTGTGTATTGACTTTGCTAAACTAAGAGTTATGGAGTATGCGAAGGGAGTAATGTTTAGAGTAGCAGAAGCTATAGCTCGGCAGCATGTGCTGATGGCTGTCCTCAGAGCCACTACTTGTGATGTTGTGAACTGCAGCCACCTGCACTACAGACAGTTCCTGACATACCATCTGCCGAGTGACTAGAAGACTGTAAACTGTTTCAATGTGGGCAAACCGACTGTATGGGACTTAGTCAAACTGTGTCACTAAATGAGGAGAATGCATGGTATGCCCATTTCTGTGGGTGCTAAGTTATGCTTAACTTTAACCATGTTAGCCACAAGGAGTTTGTAGTGACCCACTAGGAATTTGCTCAGGATATCATGGGCATCATCCTGAACCATTTCTCCAACATTATGCTGCAGCATTTGGAGGAGAATATCTAGTTCCCCAGGACTGTAGAGGAGAGAATCATCTCCAATGGGGCATTTTATCACATTGCATGCTTCCTTGAGGAGCCATTGATTGCATACACATTGTCATCAATGTCCACCTGGTCCAGACAGACTGATACATCAACAGGAAATGCTTCCACTTCCTTAACTGCCAGGTGGTCTATAATACAATAGGCATTATTTCTAATGTGCCCATGTACCAACTGAGTATTTCCCATGATTTTCAGGTCTGGCACTCTTGTCACGGATTTGCCTACAGAGTCATACAGTTTGTAGGTGCACACACACACACACACAGGCAAGATAGCCAAGACTATACACCCAAGTAGCATGCAACCATGAAGCTAGACATGCATAACATGTTGTTTGATATATGATGCAGTCAGTGTGGGATATGCCCTAGATCCCTGTTTTTTTGAGCCCCATCAGCAACCCTCCTAAATCATGGTGGAAATGGCCTCTAATGTAGCACATGATGAAACATGCAATATAATGGAACAGGTGCTTGACCAATACAAAGACTATTTCTTTTGTTTAGATATGTCAAGACAGGCACTGCATTACAGACCTGAAATCCACAAAACAGTGCAGTGCTGCTCAATGTGGCACTGCACAGACAACTGGAATGGCAAGTTGACATCTTAGTAGGACTTTACATGCTTGCTGCACTAGCAGTGGAAGGGCAAGATGGGGAGTTGGATGAGGAACATGCACCAACAGTACCACAACTGAAGCAGAGACATTGCAGCACTGGCAAACAGGCAGACTTTGGTCTGTAAGTATGGGCTGTGACACAGGCAAAACAGAATAAAGTGATGTACACATTATCATGTCTAGGCATCAAAGGGTAGTGGATAAACTGGCCACAATGTGCATCACACATAACTATACCTAAACTAGTTAGAGGTGGTCATAGTACAGTTATCACTTACATAGGTGGTTGGGGTGAAGACAATGACAGGTGGCTTAAGCACTGAGGGACAGGGTAGGGCCATTGGTTGTGAACTTGGTATCCATGTAGTCTGGAAGGCTGAGACGTCAATGATCACATCCCCCAGTTGTGGGGTGAATCTGCCATGATCTGACAGGTGGCAATGTCCACCATGCTGGTTAGTGGTGTCAGGTCTTGATGTGATCCATGGTAGGGGAAAGGAAAAACTACAGAACTCTGAGCATTTACCCTAATAGAGCATAACATGCATTGATCATGATGAATGCCATTTCTCATGAAGTGGTCATTGACCATGAGTAGGGGTGGCAGCCTTTGCACCTACAGTCAACTGAAATTATGTAAAGGTGCACTTGTGGACTGATAAGACATTCCATGTGTTGAACCAAGGAAGTGCTGCCAGTCATGACATAGATGACATCCATGACTCAGTTATAACAAGCTGTATAGCCACAGGTGAAAATTATGGCATCATACCTCTCAACCTCTTAGAGCGAGAAATCTGGACAAAGCCATAAGTAAAAGTGGGACAGAGGCCCAAAAATAGGGACAATTTTTAAATATTGCTCACAAACTTAGAAGATTGATAAAATAACAGGTTGTGCATTCGCATGAATTTTCTGAAGCGTATGAAGTCTGAAACTCAAATGCCTGTCATTATTTTCTAATGTCAACCTTTAATGGTTTGCTACTAATTTGCCAAAAAAACACAAGTTTATGAAAAATGGACCAAAATATGAGGCAAAAATCTGTACAGTTGAGCGCTATGGATGGCATCTCTACAATGGTGTCAGGAGTCTTAGTTGGGATAGTCTGTGTCTCACCTTCCTGGATTGCGACCCTCCCTTGGGTAAAGAATGCAAGTCCTCGGGAGGCAGATTGAAGGATAGTTGCAATGTATCACACGGAGGCACCACTGAAGGCATCATTTGTCATCAGTGACTTAAGCAATATTGGCTGCTTCTTGTCTCTTTAATCTCTGCCACTGTGCACTTGTTGCTTGGTGTTCAAAAAGCTAGATAGCACACCTACCATTTCCACAATGCTGTGAGTTGCAGACAGTGGCACCTGGACCACTAGCCTATGCATCTGCTGGTTAATGCCAAGTGTTGCAGCCATATCAAAAATTATCCTGAAGTCATTGTGGCATCTGTTCCTCCCCCACATCTATCCACTATATTAGGTATGCCCATTTCAGATACAGTGATTATGTTAGATGCTGTGTTCAAAGGGGACATAAGTAGACCTCACAAGGAATTCTTAGGTAGAAGACTTCTGTCATGCTTGGTGAGGCTAAGTATTCGGCCTGAACCTCTACAGGGGTCTCTTTTATAGTGGCTGTGGGTGGCCACTCCCCCTGTAGTGCTGCAGAAAATGTCAGTCAGTTTTAGGACAATGCCAATTGCATATTGCCATCAATGTCATTCACAGGTTCCTTGCAGACATCAGCTTTACATTGCCCTGTTTGTCTAACAGAAACATAACAACATTTTCTGCCCACACGTATGACCCTATATGCTGTGTATATTTAAATACAACTGAAGCATACTTTGACATACACACCAAAAAGTGTCTGATGTTGCAGCTGTAGTCCAGAAGGGTTTGGAAAGACATATATGCAGGTGGAACTTGGTCAAACCTTTCCTTTAAATACAGTGGAGAGCGTTATATTGCAAAGTAATGGACATTGATTACTTGGTGTGCCCCCAGCTGATACACAGATGGGTGGTGCAAGCCCAGCTCCCACATTCAAGCCATCCCCAGATGTGACTGTTAGCTCTATGTATCTAGTACATGACAACAAAAACTCCTATCCTCAGTGAGACTCTTCATTATTGTTGATCCACCTCCTATGGGTAGAGATGGATCATGGTTAAATGGGGTCCTAGGCAGAGTACTGGAATGGGGCCACCCTCAGGCATACCGGTATTCTATGACTTAACTGACTGTCTCCATTTACCATAAAGCATTGTTCTAATCTGTCAGTGTGCATTCTTTATTCTTTATTTTTACAATTATCATGGAGATTTGGCTTTAATTTAAAACTTTTATTTCAAATTTTATAGCAAAAATACTGGCACCCATTTGCTAAACAAAACAAAACACTCTTATATTGAAAACAGACCTAGCATGAGCATTATTAAACTTATCTTTTCGTGAAAATCACATTTGTTTAAAATGTATCAGACAACCCATTAAATTACAAGAGACCTCCTGGGATTAGTAGGTATACAGTGAAGTACTAATTAGAGGCTATATGAAAGGTGAAAGAATTCAAAAGACAAATATGTAACACATTTGCTAACAATCATGGACTGCTGACTGGATGCAAGTGTCTCTTTCTAGGGGCAGCGCAGGAGTACTGTCTGGTGAAGCTATTTAATCAGTCACATAGAAGACAAACACATCCACTTGCCTGCAAAAAATAAATAAATAAATAAATAAAAATGCATTCACAAAGGATTTTACCAAAAGAACATGGCTCATATGATGATGCTCCTGTTTCAAAGTATTTATACACACAGACACACACATACACACACACACACACACACACACACACACACACACACACACACACACACACACACACACACACACACACACACACACACACACACACCCACAGACAAACACAAGGCCATCAGTTACAGTTCATTGGATGGCTGCATGCACATCAGATGTTTGCTTGTGAAAAAATAAATAAATAATGACCTAGACATGTATTTTAGCTTGCTGCTTTGAAACTTATACAGTGAAACCTGTTGTAACACCCTAGTGCAGTAATCAAAACAAATGCCCAAAAATCAGAAACAAATTTTAAAATATTTCTTTTCCTGTTCCAGACTGATATTTTCTTGGTGTGACAGCTTTCCTGCTTAAACATTGAATCTGTGCATTTATCAAGACCAAATGTCATTCTTATAAAATCTGAGAAAGTTTTAATCTCTTGCAACCGTGCTTTCAGCTCCTCATCTGATGAACTATACAGTTTTAAGTCATCAACAAAATTAGATGAGAAGTCTTTAAACAAGATTGTTTTCTGGGAGCCAAATTGTAACCATGGCCTGATCTGTTAAGTAAATGGATTAAGGAAAGAAAGAAACAGCAGCAGTGACAGAGAATCACACTAGAATATCACCTTATGAATTTGTATCCCTGGGTTAATTAGAATCCCACCTTATGAATTGTTATCCCTGGGTTAATTAGAATCCCACCTTATGAATTGTTATCCCTGGGTTAATTAGAATCCCACCTTATGAATTGTTATCCCTGGGTTAATTAGAATCCCACCTTATGAATTTGTATCCCTGGGTTAATTAGAATCCCACCTTATGAATTGTTATCCCTGGGTTAATTAGAATCCCACCTTATGAATTGTTATCCCTGGGTTAATTAGAATCCCACCTTATGAACTGTTATCCCTGGGTTAATTAGAATCCCACCTTATGAATTTGTATCCCTGGGTTAATTAGAATCCCACCTTATGAATTGTTATCCCTGGGTTAATTAGAATCCCACCTTATGAATTGTTATCCCTGGGTTAATTAGAATCCCACCTTATGAATTGTTATCCCTGGGTTAATTAGAATCCCACCTTATGAATTGTTATCCCTGGGTTAATTAGAATCCCACCTTATGAATTGTTATCCCTGGGTTAATTAGAATCCCACCTTATGAATTTGTATCCCTGGGTTAATTAGAATCCCACCTTATGAATTTGTATCCCTGGGTTAATTAGAATCCCAACTTATGAATTTGTATCCCTGGGTTAATTAGAATCCCACCTTATGAATTGTTATCCCTGGGTTAATTAGAATCCCACCTTATGAATTTGTATCCCTGGGTTATTTACAATCCCACCTTATGAATTGTTATCCCTGGGTTAATTAGAATCCCACCTTATGAATTGCTATCCCTGGGTTAATTAGAATCCCACCTTATGAATTGTTATCCCTGGGTTAATTAGAATCCCACCTTATGAATTGTTATCCCTGGGTTAATTAGAATCCCACTTTATGAATTGTTATCCCTGGGTTAATTAGAATCCCACCTTATGAATTGTTATCCCTGGGTTAATTAGAATCCCACCTTATGAATTGTTATCCCTGGGATAATTAGAATCCCACCTTATGAATTTGTATCCTTGGGTTAATTAGAATCCCACCTTATGAATTGTTATCCCTGGGTTAATTAGAATCCCACCTTATGAATTGTTATCCCTGGGTTAATTAGAATCCCACCTTATGAATTGTCATCCCGGGTTAATTAGAATCCCACCTTATGAATTGTTATCCCTGGGTTAATTAGAATCCCACCTCATGAATTGTTATCCCCGGGTTAATTAGAATCCCACCTCATGAATTTGTATCCCTGGGTTAATTAGAATACCACCTCATGAATTTGTATTCAAGGGTTAATTAGAATCCCACCTTATGAATTGTTATCCCTGGGTTAATTAGAATCCCACCTTATGAATTGTTATCCCTGGGTTAATTAGAATCCCACCTTATGAATTGTTATCCCTGGGTTACTTAGAATCCCACCTTATGAGTTGTTATCCCTGGGTTAATTAGAATCCCACCTTATGAATTGTTATCCCTGGGTTAATTAGAATCCCACCTTATGAATTGTTATCCCTGGGTTAATTAGAATACCACCTTATGAATTGTTATCCCTGGGTTAATTAGAATACCACCTTATGAATTGTTATCCCTGGGTTAATTAGAATCCCACCTTATGAATTGTTATCCCTGGGTTAATTAGAATCCCACCTTATGAATTGTTATCCCTGTGTTAATTAGAATCCCACCTTATGAATTTGTATCCCTGGGTTATTTAGAATCCCACCTTATGAATTTGTATCCCTGGGTTAATTAGAATCCCACCTTATGAATTGTTATCCCTGGGTTAATTAGAATCCCACCGTATGAATTGTTATCCCTGGGTTAATTAGAATCCTACCTTGTGAATTGTTATCCCTGGGTTAATTAGTATCCCACCTTATGAATTGTTATCCCTGGGTTAATTAGAATCCCACCTTATGAATTTGTATCCCTGGGTTAATTAGAATCCCACCTTATGAATTGTTATCTTGGGTTAATTAGAATCCCACCTTATGAATTTGTATCCCTGGGTTAATTAGAATCCCACCTTATGAATTGTTATCCCTGGGTTAATTAGAATCCCACCTTATGAATTGTTATCGCTGGGTTAATTAGAATCCCACCTTATGAATTATTATCCCTGGGTTAATTAGAATCCCACCTTATGAATTGTTATCCCTGGGTTAATTAGAATCCCACCTTATGAATTGTTATCCCTGGGTTAATTAGAATCCCAACTTATGAATTGTTATCCCTGGGTTAATTAGAATACCACCTTATGAATTGTTATCCCTGGGTTAATTAGAATACCACCTTATGAATTGTTATCCCTGGGTTAATTAGAATACCACCTTATGAATTGTTATCCCTGGGTTAATTAGAATCCCACCTTATGAATTGTTATCCCTGGGTTAATTAGAATCCCACCTTATGAATTTGTTTCCCTTGGTTAATTAGAATCCCACCTTATGAATTGTTATCCCTGGGTTAATTAGAATCCCACCTTATGAATCGTTATCCCTGGGTTAATTAGAATCCCACCTTATGAATCGTTATCCCTGGGTTAATTAGAATCCCACCTTATGAATCGTTATCCCTGGGTTAATTAGAATACCACCTTATGAATCGTTATCCCTGGGTTAATTAGAATCCCACCTTATGAATCGTTATCCCTGGGTTAATTAGAATCCCACCTTATGAATCGTTATCCCTGGGTTAATTAGAATCCCACCTTATGAATCGTTATCCCTGGGTTAATTAGAATCCCACCTTATGAATCGTTATCCCTGGGTTAATTAGAATCCCACCTTATGGATTGTTATCCCTGGGTTAATTAGAATCCCACCTTATGAATTGTTATCCCTGGGTTAATTAGAATACCACCTTATGAATTGTTATCCCTGGGTTAATTAGAATACCACCTTATGAATTGTTATCCCTGGGTTAATTAGAATCCCACCTTATGAATTGTTATCCCTGGGTTAATTAGAATCCCACCTTATGAATTTGTATCCCTGGGTTAATTAGAATCCCACCTTATGAATTTGTATCCCTGGGTTAATTAGAATCCCACCTTATGAAGTGTTTTCCCTGGGTTAATTAGAATCCCACCTTATGAATTGTTATCCCTGGGTTAATTAGAATCCCACCTTATGAATTGTTATCCCTGGGTTAATTAGAATCCCACCTTATGAATTGTTATCCCTGGGTTAATTAGAATCCCACCTTATGAATTGTTATCCCTGGGTTAATTAGAATCCCACCTTATGAATTGTTATCCCTGGGTTAATTAGAATCCCACCTTATGAATTGTTATCCCTGGGTTAATTAGAATCCCACCTTATGAATTGTTATCCCTGGGTTAATTAGAATCCCACCTTATGAATTTGTATCCCTGGGTTAATTAGAATCCCACCTTATGAATTTGTATCCCTGGGTTAATTAGAATCCCACCTTATGAATTGTTATCCCTGGGTTAATTAGAATCCCACCTTATGAATTGTTATCCCTGGGTTAATTAGAATCCCACCTTATGAATTGTTATCCCTGGGTTAATTAGAATCCCACCTTATGAATTTGTATCCCTGGGTTAATTAGAATCCCACCTTATGAATTGTTATCCCTGGGATAATTAGATTCCCACCTTATGAATTGCTATCCCTGGGTTAATTAGAATCCCACCTTATGAATTTTTATCCCTGGATTAATTAGAATCCCACCTTATGAATTTGTATCCCTGGGATAATTAGAATCCCACCTTATGAATTGTTATCCCTGGGTTAATTAGAATCCCACCTTATGAATTGTTATCCCTGGGTTAATTAGAATACCACCTTATGAATTTGTATCCCTGGGTTAATTAGAATACCACCTTATGAACTGTTATCCCTGGGTTAATTAGAATCCCACCTTATGAATTTGTATCTTTGGGTTAATTAGAATCCCACCTTATGAATTGTTATCCCTGTGTTAATTAGAATCCCACCTTATGAATTGTTATCCCTGGGTTAATTAGAATCCCACCTTATGAATTGTTATCCCTGGGTTAATTAGAATCCCACCTTATGAATTTGTATCCCTGGGTTAATTAGAATACCACCTTATGAATTTGTATAACTGGGTTAATTAGAATCCCACCTTATGAATTGTTATCCCTGGGTTAATTAGAATCCCACCTTATGAATTTGTATCCCTGGGTTAATTAGAATACCACCTTATGAATTGTTATCCCTGGGTTAATTAGAATCCCACCTTATGAATTGTTATCCCTGGGTTAATTAGAATCCCACCTTATGAATTTGTATCCCTGGGTTAATTAGAATCCCACCTTATGAATTTGTATCCCTGGGTTAATTAGAATCCCACCTTATGAATTGTTATCCCTGGGTTAATTAGAATCCCACCTTATGAATTGTTATCCCTGGGTTAATTAGAATCCCACCTTATGAATTGTTATCCCTGGGTTAATTAGAATCCCACCTTATGAATTGTTATCCCTGGGTTAATTAGAATCCCACCTTATGAATTGTTATCCCTGGGTTAATTAGAATCCCACCTTATGAATTTGTATCCCTGGGTTAATTAGAATCCCACCTTATGAATTTGTATCCCTGGGTTAATTAGAATCCCACCTTATGAATTTGTATCCCTGGGTTAATTAGAATCCCACCTTATGAATTTGTATCCCTGGGATAATTAGAATCCCACCTTATGAATTGTTATCCCTGGGTTAATTAGAATCCCACCTTATGAATTGTTATCCCTGGGTTAATTAGAATCCCACCTTATGAATTTGTATCCCTGGGTTAATTAGAATACCAACTTATGAATTGTTATCCCTGGGTTAATTAGAATCCCACCTTATGAATTTGTATCCCTGGGTTAATTAGAATACCACCTTATGAATTGTTATCCCTGGGTTAATTAGAATCCCACCTTATGAATTGTTATCCCTGGGTTAATTAGAATCCCACCTTATGAATTTGTATCCCTGGCTTAATTCGAATCCCACCTTATGAATTTGTATCCCTGGGTTAATTAGAATCCCACCTTATGAATTGTTATCCCTGGGTTAATTAGAATCCCACCTTATGAATTTGTATCCCTGGGTTAATTAGAATACCACCTTATGAATTGTTATCCCTGGGTTAATTAGAATCCCACCTTATGAATTGTTATCCCTGGGTTAATTAGAATCCCACCTTATGAATTGTTATCCCTGGGTTAATTAGAATCCCACCTTATGAATTTGTATCCCTGGGTTAATTAGAATACCACCTTATGAATTTGTATCCCTGGGTTAATTGGAATCCCACCTTATGAATTGTTATCCCTGGGTTAATTGGAATCCCACCTTATGAATTGTTATCCCTGGATTAATTAGAATCCCACCTTATGAATTGTTATCCATGGGTTAATTAGAATCCCACCTTATGAATTGTTATCCCTGGGTTAATTAGAATCCCACCTTATGAATTGTTATCCCTGGGTTAATTGGAATCCCACCTTATGAATTGTTATGCCTGGGTTAATTAGAATCCCACCTTATGCATTTGTATCCCTGTGTTAATTATTTGCTGTTAGTCATGGCTTAATTGGTTTCATGATCACTGTAATGAGCTTGATCAATGTAGGGTGTATCTTATACATCTGTAAGCACTCCTTTATTCATGAATGTGGGATGCTGTTAAATGCTTTTGTGCAATCTATCCATTTCATGTTTAGATTCCTCCCCTTTTTTGTAATTCTGTATTATGGTTTTATTTAATAAGAAATGATTCTTTGTTCCATATGCTTTCTTTTGTTACCCTTTTGATCTATTGATATAACTGAGTCTTTTTTTCTAAGTGACTTCATACTTTGCCTACACTGATTCCGGTATATAATTTGTATATTATCATAAGGCAAGTTATTGGTCTGTACTTTTTAGGATGGCTTGCAGGTTCACTCTTAAGGAGGAGTATAATTTTTCCTGTTTTAACTAGGTTGGTGTCTATTCGGGATGTACATATAATTCTTACTCTGGGTAAATCTTTTTGTAACAATATTAATACTTTTAGCCAAAAGTTAGGTACTATATCTAGGACTAGGTTTTTCCAGTTAGGAGCTTTTCTTAATTTTGCTTTAGTTTATCCAACTGCTACTTCATCCTGTTCCATATCCTCTACATTAGAACTCCTTACTGTTTGTTGTAATTTTTCTAGCCATTCAGCTTTTTATTATGTTCTACAGTGTCTTCATAAATATTTCTCCAAAATGTGCCTATTTTCTCTTCTCCCTTTGTGTACCTATCTGCCATAAGTACTTGCCATGCACAGCCTCTATAAACTGCACCCACGGCCACAGACTCCCAACACCACTTTATCTACATCCTTATCACCCACAGTTAGTGTTATGCACAGGCATATCCCAACACACATCCACTATAACTATGCCTCAATGGTCTTGGAGCCCCAACCTGCCAAGCCATGTCCCTTAAAATGTTCCATTGTGTACAGTTAGTCCCCCTGAAACCGCAGACAGATGGTGTAGTGCCATGTCGGTAGTCTAGGCTCCTATCTACATGAACATCACAATGTCTGCCTCAGTCTGACTGACAGCCCACACAGGGTTTGTTGTTCTTGTTGATGTACTTTACCAGGCAGGACTCCTTCCTAAACTTTGTATCTCCTTCCTTAAATGTGTAAAGCTGCAAGTCAATAAGCTCTGTACTGCAATTTTGGTATTCCACAGTTAAACATTATTGAGTGCAGCAGTTAAAAATGTTGCTGCTACTTTATATTATGTTGACTATAGCCAATTAGCACAGCAATTAGGCTAAGACTGTTAGTTAGTACCTCTGTTTTTGGCTAAGATTGTTAGTTATTACCTCTGTTTTTGGCTAAGATTGTTAGTTAGTACCTCTGTTTTTGGCTAAGATTGTTAGTTATTACCTCTGTTTTTGGCTAAGATTGTTAGTTAGTACCTCTGTTTTGGCTAAGATTGTTAGTTAGTACCTCTGTTTTTGGCTAAGATTGTTAGTATCTCTGTTTTTGGCTAAGATTGTTAGTATCTCTGTTTTTGGCTAAGATTGTTAGTACCTCTGTTTTTGGCTAAGATTGTTAGTACCTCTGTTTTTGGCTAAGATTGTTAGTTTGTATCTCTGTTTTTGGCTAAGATTGTTAGTTAGTATCTCTGTTTTTGGCTAAGATAGTTAGTATCTCTGTTTTTTGCTAAGATAGTTAGTACCTCTGTTTTTGGCTAAGATTGTTAGTTAGTATCTCTGTTTTTGGCTAAGATAGTTAGTACCTCTGTTTTTGGCTAAGATTGTTAGTTAGTACCTCTGTTTTTTGGCTAAGATTGTTAGTTAGTACCTCTGTTTTTAGAAGGCCAATGTTGGCTAACAAGGCAATACGGAGAAGGACAAGGATTTAGCCGATATATGAAAGACTTGGGGTATAGGTGCAGGTCATCCCTGGCAAAACAATTTGGACTGTCTACCATGTCTTCCCAGACAGATATATATTGTACCCCTTAGAATGACACCAGAAACTAAGCCAGTTGTTGAGTCAATGATCTTTTGTTCATACTGAGGCATCATTCTTGGTGATAGTAGAATGCTGCTCAAGGCTACATTCATACTTGCCTCTAACACATTTTCTGAGAACTCCATCATGTCTCTCTTCATATGCCCCTTGAAGGTACATCCCAAGTCATTTATACCTACATGCACCATGACTGTGTCATATGTGTACTGGTGTTACAGGGAATTGAATGCATGTGTGATATAGCAAATCCTGGCACCTGCTTGTGACCCTGTCCTTGCACAGTCTTGTCAGTGGTCCATTGGTGCATCTCATTATGGAGTCACACATGATTAGGATATTGGACCGTGTGGCGGTTTGTCTTATGGGCACATAGATGCATGTTTCATGGTGGTTGCTGCCTGTGTTGTGTGCTTGCGAGGTTACTGAGGGTGCTTTTTTTAGGTTACATTAGGAGATGTTTGCACTTTAAGTTGGTTACTTTTAAGTGCCTTAGTAAATGCAGTGAATGTATTTGGACTGAGTTGCATGTGACTGGTTTAGTGTAGTATTGTATGGTATTGATAACCTGCTTCTTTTTTGCAGTGGGTTTGTATGAAGCTTTGCCTCTAGTAACATTATATAACTACATCTCTCACATACTTTGTCTGTGTGATTTAAGTAGTAAGTAAGTGGTTGTCAGTAAACTTGAGGGATTTATTTCATTGTCTCAGGATGCCCGTTTCAGCCAACCTAGGTACAGAGACAGTTGGAAAGTACAAACCCATAGTTCTGGAAGCTTACTAATGAGGCTAAAAGCGAAATAGCATATATGTGGTTTGGAGTTGCTTTAGTGCTGTCTGTCTAAAACAAACAATTTATACATAAAGAAGAAGCAGAAACCAGACACTATCTTTGCAACTACTGAGGGAAGCATTTTGGCTCACAGTTGAGGTATTGATTTGGGATATACTAATAAGCATGGTTAAAGGAAGATTTGGTTTGAGCACCAACACAAGGTATGTGTTAAATAATTTATTTAGACTGGCTATCAGATTGACTGTAGACATGCAATGATGTACAGCTGTTCAACTCTGTGGTTTATAGTTTATACAGCTATAATTGGGAAGAGGAGTTAACTAAGGTTCCTAAGAGAAAATTCGAAAATGAAAGTATCTGCGTTTGTCGAACACAGCATTGTGCAGTGCTGTGCTGAGCACCATCTACTGTTGTTAACCTGAGTTAAAGTGCACGAACCAATAAGAAAACCGCTAGAACTCTTGCTAGTAATGTCTTCCCCTCAAGAAAGAACAGTAAATGAATCCCTCTCGCTGAATAATCGCTACTGTTCTCAGCAAGTTTATACTCTGACTAGAAAACTAACTTGAACTGTAGTTCAAAGTAAAAAAGTAAATGCAAGAGTGGCAAGTTACAGGGAAACAGTTTTATTAGCAGTATAAAATGCAATTTAAAGAATTTTCAAGGGAAAACAGCCATTGTAAAAAACGTTTAGTAAATAATGCAAGAACTCAGGCAAGCTAGAGCTTTCACTGTGTAATACCTTAAACCTTCTGTAATGGAGTTCAATGGGATATATGGAAATGACCCTTTAAGGACACAGTGTTTCAGCTACATGGCTTCTGAATAGCCATGACTTTTAACTTTTTACTTTTTATGGGCATGTTCAGGTCAATAAAGCCAAATAATGCAATCTAAAATAGTAACTTGTAACAAAGTTGTTGAGTTATAGGACTTGCAGTCATCTGTTTTATAATGTCTCTAATGTGTGCCTAGAGCCTGTTTTTAAACTTCTTATTGGTAAGCGCCGATGGGACATTTAAGAAAAAAAATAACTTTGTGAATCACAATGTTACATTAATATCTAGATACCACATTTATTTTTTATTGTTGATACATTCAGACTTCATTACTGCATTAAAACAAAAATATTTGGTACGTACATATTATTGCAACCACATTCCAAACTCACCAGTTGTAGCACACGGTATCACTTTATGTATGGGTGTCAAGTATAATCCATGTCACTGTGGCTTCTGTAAATCTTTTTTAGCCAAAGTGATTATATTTCTGGATTATCACTCCATGGAATACTTCTGTCGTGGTGTAACACCGTTAGGACACATTTCTCACCTGCTTGCTTACAGAAGTCCACAGAAAGACAAAGCCCAGGTTGGAAGTTTGGAAATGCGGTGAAGGAGGTTAGCTAAGGAGTAGATATTATTTTGGAGGAAGAAAGTTATTAAACAGATGGGAAGTATGGGAAAAAATGGAGTGTTGTTAAGGTACTGGGGATTGATTATAAGCAAATATATGGAATTAGACATCCGAAACAAGGCTCAGCATTTCTTTCAATGCAGAAAACAGATCTGTGCCACTTGATCAAGCCAAAGTCACTCTGCAAAAGTATAGCTTTCAACCTGTTAGTGCAAGAAATCTGGACCAAGCCAAATATAATGGGGGTGGGGGCAAAGGGCCCAAAATAGGGACAGATTTCAAATATGGCTCTTATAAACTTAGAAAGTTACTAGCACAACAGAATTTGTGTTCACAAGCATTTTATGAAGGATATGAAGTCTGAAATGGTAATGTATGCCATTATTTAGTAAAGTCAATCCTCACTAATGTATCATAAATCCACAAATGTTATGAAGAAGAAACTAAAAATATGACACAAAAATCTGGATAATTGAGAAATATGTGCAAGACAGTTTGAGTACATTAATCGCCACAACTATGGCTTGGAAAAGAGCCACTTCTCCTCTTCAGAATGTGGTTGCGATTATACGTAAGTACCAAATATTCAGATATTTGAATTACAAACTGAAGTATTTTGAACCTGCAGAGACTTCGTGTATGAAATAGCGAAGTAAAGCCCAAGAAGAAGAAAATGTTCAGCATCAAAGTTCCGTAATGTATAAAATCAGACATCGATATTTGAGTCCATTTAAAACAAGCTTCCTGTACATCCAAAAATGTGAAGTACAGTGATCACCAATAGTATTTGTTATAAAATCCACTCTGAAGCAGATAAACTGGTTTCAGTGCTAAATGCACCTGCTTCAGTGTGTCTGAAATTCTCCATCTGGGATTAACAGACCAACCATGGGGTGGGTGACAGTTTAAAATCTGAACCGAGGAGCATGCTAAAGTAAAATTTATAAATAGTTTAGTTACACCTACATAACTAGGAAAACCAAGCAGAGTTAGGTATAAAAATTAAGAAATGTGTGTAATTAAGCCACTTTTTATGTTGAATATTTTGTGAAAGATTATCAGAAATATGTATATATGAAGGTAAGTTGTTAACATAATCAGTCAAACAACAATGAATAACCTTAGCAATCTTTTTGGTATAACTGGTGCAACTATCAACAACTGGTCTTCAAGGGAGGTCACACACAAAGTTATAAATATTCAGATTACAATAAAATAGACAGCTTAGCATTTTCAGAAGTGAAAAGAAGTTCTAGAACATCTTTCCCTAGCAGTCATAGTGGAGCTGTTGGACATGCACCACTTAAAGAAATCCCAATCCCTCCGAGCTACACGCTCTGATGACCTAAACCTTGTCACCACAATAAACAGAACATGCTGAAGGGATAGATTCCTGTCCCAGAGACTTCCCATACTCTGGAACAGACTACCTATCTATGTCAAACAGAGCACTCTTCAAGAAAAATCTTGATGATTGAATGGGTAATAGGAAATTCACCCCAGGGATCACTTCTGTGGCTCTGCTTGACAGGGGCACAAGAAAATAATTTTCTTGGGTGGCGAAAGCCAGGGTACCTTTTTGGCTAGGCTTGTATAGGCCCTAGGGCCAATAGCCTAGTACCTACCTATGACCCTATGAACCTATAAATATCTTTTAGCAGCAGCTCTGTTAAATTATGTATAGCAGAAATGTAGATCTTCATCGTATTGATCACTGCTGCAGAAGCCTTAGCTATATGGGTTATATCCTGCATAGGATATAACAGCTGGCCAGTTTCCAAAGCTTAAGGGCATCTAACATGCCCAAACCATCAGTCAGCTCGAGCTGAGCTGACTAAAAAGACAGGTTTGGGCACCAAGCCCATCAAAACTTTCCTGCTGCTGAACAGTATGCCCCTCTGAAGGTTTTGAGGACTGACAGTCATCTTATGCTGTTTCTTTCCTGGGCTGGTAACTTCCCTTGGTAGAAAAAAACTTCTATTTTAAAAATGTGTTTATTTTATAACACTTTCCTATTCAGAGAAAATATTTTAAAGCTAAGTGTGTGTGTTTTAACAGACTGTCTTGAGACTACTCTGTACTTTTAAACAATTACTGATTCTTTATTGTTTTTCTTGTCAGTTTAAAAGCTGTTTAAAGTAATTGAAAAACATTTTTCTGGGAAGAAATTGTGTTTGTTGTACTTTTGGGGAATGGCTAAGTGTTTTATAGTACTTTTTATTATGTTTTTGTGAAAAAAGTGACTTTGAAATAGTTTTATATTTTACCAGTTTTTTGCTGCTTGTTTTCCTGAGAAATAGGCACCATTTTCAGCTTGACAGGCGGAACAAACTACTGGTCCCATGGTTGGTCGTTCTTCCAGCAATATAAAGAAAAAGTTAAGCAGCCTTTGCCACATAGCAGGCTAGCAATTTGCCACTGCTGCAGGTGGTTGACTCTGCTGTGGCCATTAGTTGTACGAAGAAATCACAGACTCCAGTACTCCATCTTGAATGAACTTTAATACACAAACATAAAACTCAAAAGCTTTCAAGACCAGCTTTTCTTCAATTGTAAGCAAATCATTAAATATCAGCAGCCTTTATATATATATATATATATATATATATATATATATATATATATATATATATATATATTAATTATCTAATAAAATTTTGTTTAATAAACATTCAATTTAAGTAAAATTTTTAAATTCAATCATAATAATGCATAATAATGTAGTCCAACTAAACATTTTAAAGTAAAAATTCTTTTAAAAATCTATTACAAAAATATAATTCTCTACATAATAATACAAATTAATATCATAAAATTCATCTTAATCTGTCTTGTTTTAGTTTTAATACACCCTTTATATTAACATCAGCATTAAGATAAAGATACAGCCCAGCCCTAAAATAATTAACCCCTTTATATTCAGCCACATCTGTATTTAGTAACAGAGTACCCCTCTTATTAGAGAAAACTCTTTTACTTACTCTAAACCCAAATTCATGTACAGAGTCTTCCTAAGTAATATGCATATAAAGTGCCTTCTTACTTATTTTCCTTCTTATATCAGGCTGGTGTTGAAAATAGCCTATCTTTTAACTTTATATTACTTTTGCAAGCATAGAAACATGTACATCTAGTACATGTAGCTAAGTAAATAATGTTTTCTGAAGTACGTCACAAAACATGAAATTCAAATCATTTTCCTTCTTTGGTCTCTATTCTCCTCTTGTTTGTGTTCCATTAGTTGTACCTCAGGCCATTCATTTAGATTCCTCTGGTGTAGCACCTACAGCCACTATGGACTGGGGTTAGCCACATCCTCTACGGCTGTTGGGGTCCCTCGATGGACAAGGGAGAATCACTACTGTTGGTCCTGGAAGAAGGAAAAGGAAGGATTCCATGTTTTGTTAGAATGTGGTGCCCATCCCTAGGGAAGCTGCTGCTGCTGCCATTGATAATAAACACTGTTGGCCTAATTTTTCCTGTCAAAAAGAAAAAGGAAACTAAACATGTATCTACTACTCCTCAAATTTCCTTAGATAGTAGTAGTTTACTGGGTTTGGTCCATAGTTTATTTCAGGCTGCTGATCCTCCTTATAAAGCAGTTTCTGGTTAAAGAAAGAGGAATAACTCTTTTCCTGAAGAGATTCAAGATTCTGAATCTGGACAGGAAGATGAAGGAACATATGCAGGGTTTTCTCCTTAGATTTTTGAATCAGACTCACTTGAGAGCTCAGATTGTGAATATCCCTGGGGCAGGGGTTCCTCTTTCACTGAGACTATTTCAAGAATGTGTCAGTGTTTTCAGTGAGAAAACATTGAAGCTTCTCAGTCCCTTAGAAAATACTACGAGTTGTTACAGAAGGAATTTCCAGAACCTTCACCTTATTCTTCCATTTCTGTCAGCTTTGGAAGATGTGTGTGTTACTGCCTGCAATTTTCCAGATAGTCAGTCAGCTGCCCATAGAAAAAGCAGATAGGCTGTATAAAGTACATCAGTCTTGTAAGTTTTTATGTACTCTTCCCAAACCTAACCCAGCAGCTATAGCTTTAGTTGATCCTGCTGCCGCATCTAAACATTTAGTTAATTCCAATCCAACTCCTTCTAATTAGATGGGAAGATTATTTATATGTATGGGGTAAATGTTTGCTTCTGCAATTGGATTCTCAGGATTATGAATTATCAGGCTCATATGTTAAAGTTTGATCTGACTAATTGTGTGAAAGTATGAGGAATGTTTTTTATGCAGATTATTATTGTGAAGAAAACTCTGCTTTAAATAATTTAGTTTCTTCTATTGCATAGGTCACCACTCATTGTTTACAGCGTGTGTGTATGACTCAGTTTATATATCCTCTAGGGCTATGGCCACTGGCATTGATTTGAGGAGATTTGCCTGGTTGCGTCCTCAGAACCCCCAGATGATGTTAAAAATGAGATTTTAAATTCTTCTTTGGATATAGATTTAGTTGTTAGCCTCTCTGCTGCAGAAATAAACAAAATGTCTGATGAAAGGGGAAAGTAGGTAGGAATATACCAGGTTTTCAGGCCACCTTTTCCACATTCTCTGAGGGATTCTCTAACCCCTCATTCAGTTTTGTCAGAAAAACAAAATGAACAGTCTCAAGAAAGTGCAGATAAACAGACTTTTAAGAAGAAATGGCAAGGGGTCCCAAAAAGAATTCTGGAACCTCCCAAAACCTAAGACAGTACATCAAGTCAGAATGGTATTTAAGGCTCCTTGTCTACCACCACCTCCAACACCTCCACTCTGGCAGCCATGTTCCCCTTCCAGAAAGTCTGACTCTCCTCTTTTCTCTTTGGCAATAGACAGTTTCAGACAAATGTGCTTTGAAGGTAATATATCAAGGCTACAGATGGCAGTGGGAGGAAATTCTTTATTTCATAGGAGTGAGCCCTCATCCACCAGACCAGACTCTTATTTCCACTTATCTGTCATCACATGCTGTCCTAGGGTGTGATAGAACTAGTTTCCTCTTCCCAGCTGAGGAAAGGTCTTTATTTAAGGATTTTTTTGTGCCAAAGAAGCAAAATGCTTGGAAGCCAGTTGTAGAACTTTCCTTCCTAAATCTGTTTGTGATAGTTCCTAATTCAAAATGCTGTCACTTTACAACCTATTAGCTCTTCTTCATTCAGGTTTCCTGGCAACACTAGATTTAAAAGATGCTTATCATCACATTCCATTCATCCAGACTTCAGACATTTCTTAAGGTTTTGTGTGCCTGGATCACATTATCAGTTATTTTCCTTACCCTTTGGACTATAAACTGCACCAAGAGTCTTCACAAAGTGCCTAGCTCTAATTATAGCTCATTGTAAGCTACACAGTATCCACGTTTTCCCATATTTAGATGACTTGCTTATCTTTGCAGTCTTTTTCAAAGTGCCAGGAATCTCTCAGTTGGGTGAGAGATCTCTTGCACAAGCTGGGATTCCAAGAGAACATTCAAAAGTATTTTTTTTTTACTGCTTCACACAGAACCGTGTTCCTAAGGTGTCAGTTTGACACCTCAGTTCAAAGAGCTTGTCTTCCACAGGAAAAACAGATCTTATTCTAGATCTGTCTCTAAGGTTTTTCACTCAGATGTCCATCACTGTGAAGGAATGCCTCAGGATTTTGAGTCTCATCACATCTATGATTCTTATGATACCTCTGGCAACACTCCACATAAAGAAGATACAGTGGTATCTGAGTCTCGATGGTCCCAGCACCAACATCCTTTGTCTTTTCCAATCCCAGTGCTAGGGTTTATCACAAGAGAAATCACTTGGTGGAGACATTAAAATATTCTTAAATCTGGGTCTCCCCAAAGCAGTCATCACAGATGCCTTGCAGTTTGCTTGGGAAGCAATTTCAGGGGGTATAAAAGTGCAGGGTGTGTAAGATATCAAGGACATATGCAAGCACATAAATATAAAAGAGATTATTGCCCTGATCAAGGCACTCAACTCTCTGAATCATCTTTGGTCCCTGGGACCTCTTCAAGATGTTATAGACAATACTGCAGTCATGTGGTACATCAACAAACAAGGGGAACCAGGTCGGACCCCCTTTGCAGACTAGCCATGTTAGTTTGGGATATATCTGCACAATACACTCTCACTCTAAAGTATCATAGGTTCTGTCAGAGCAAAGCTGTGTGGTAGGCAAGCAGAGAAGGAGAAGGAGAAGGGCAGACCCTCATGAATGGAAATTTGATCCATCTGTGGGAGTTCCTCAAGTAGACCTA
Organism: Protopterus annectens; assembly: GCF_019279795.1. Classification (NCBI taxonomy): domain Eukaryota; kingdom Metazoa; phylum Chordata; order Ceratodontiformes; family Protopteridae; genus Protopterus; species Protopterus annectens. The sequence continues at coordinate 491,408,689 of NC_056729.1, forward strand.
TTACCTCCTCTCTGAACAATCAGCTGCAAAGACTGTTCTCTGGGACTCCGTGCGAAAAGGGCTGGAAGGCATATGCTCTTTTTCCTTTCCTTGGACAGGAATGTTCCTGTATGCCTTTTTACCTTTTCCACTGATATCCAGGGTATTTCTGAAGATTCAGAAGGAATCCCCCAATATCATTGTGGTGACTCCCCTCTGGCCCAGGCAACCATGGTTCTTCCTTGTTTTGGAAATGACCAGGGTCAGTTAATATAAGCTTCATCACAGACTGGATCTACGCACACAAGAACATGGATGCTTGATACATCCTGACCCCAATCAAATTTGTTTGACTGCCTGGATGATAGAGTCTTAATTCCCTTTAGTCACTTCTTTACTGAGAATGTGCAGCAGGTACTAATGAAAGCAAGAAAGCCTGCAACTAGAAAATCATACGTTAGCAATTGGTGCCAACCGATTGGTGCCAACTACATAACCAGCACACATTCAGGGCTAGTTGTTGTCTGGTTTTACAATATTTGTGTCAGTTACTATCTTATGGCCTTTCTGACTCCTCTACTAAAGTTTATTTAGTGGCCATTTTAGCATATCTGCCCATTGATCTTCCTCTTGCAATACATTCTCATGTCAAAATGTTTTTGAAAGTGGTTTTGTATAAGAGGTGGAACCTCCTTGGGATCTTCATTTTGTGATAGAGAAACTAACACTTCTCCATTTGAACCAGCTAACCTGGACAACTTGAGGTTTTTAACACAGGAAAACAGTTTAATTTTTAATGCTGTGACCTATGCAAGAAGGGTATCTGAGCTGCAAGGTCTTATAATGAGTAGACTCTATCTCATTTTTCAGAGAGACAGGGTTTATTTGAGAACTAATCCTTCTTTTATGCCTAAAATGGCATCTGAGTTTACTTTAAGCCAAACAATCCATCCCCCCATTCTCTTTCCTGAACTTAAAATGAGGGAGAAAGGATACTCCATACCTTGGATGCCAACAGACAACTCAGGTACTATCTCGACAGAATTACATCTTTCAGATCTTTGGATCAATTGCTTATCCCTTGTGAAATAAGAAGTGACAACCTGTGTCAAAACAGACTATTTCCAAATGTTTGACTAAGGCTATTAGCTTTTGTTATACTCATCACAACAAAGCTATTCCAGGTGGGGAAAAAAGGCCTACTCTATCAGGGCCTTGGCTTCATCTATGGCTTTTTGGAAAAGGTTGGATTCTAGAAATATTCTAGAAGATGCAACTTGGTCCTCAGTGCATACTTTTCTAAAGAGCTATATGCTTGATTCCTTCTCTAGGTCTAGATCGGGCTTTTCTAGGACTATTCTCCGGGGGTTCTTGGACTCTACTCCTTCCACCTCCAAATGTAGTTAGCTAAGGTAATGTATCCATATAGCTGAGGTTATTTCACCAGTGATCAATATAATGAAAATAATGATCACTGCTATCACCCAGTTCATTAATAATGTTACTAATATTTCTAATGTGAATGTAATAAATATGCAAATGTAACTTTTGGGATTACATTTACTTCAAAAGAGACAGATGCGACAGATGCATCTATGTGCATAGAATATGGCTGCAAAAGCAATGGAGTCAACAGATTAGAAAATGGTTTCAGTTTATTCAAGTTTTAGGAAACTAATCTTTTTGTAATCTCTGAATACAGAAATATTGGAAAATGCTTCTGGCTCCATTCTTATTGAGAATGTGGCAAGTTTAAAATATTCAGTGGAATAAACTTTATGCAATGTTACAAAAAGGCTGACAGATTCATACAGTTCTGTATCTGGTATATTATAAATAACCAGATAATTCAGGTGGATGAGTTCATAAAAAGTCATTAAAATAATCGGAAGGCAAATTTTGTAATATAGTCAGAGAACAGTCAAAATATGTCTGTTTATGGTCAGCTTGTGAGAATAAATTATCATTGGCCAGTGGCTGACAATTTCTATTATTTTTCTTTTCTCTATAGTCAGACTCATCTCCGTGAGAATTATTCCTTTTGTTTCTGACATCTGTTTTTAAGTTACGTACAAAGTAATCTCTCAGTCATTAAAAGAGCTGAGGGAAAATCTGTGAGCTCTAGAAACTGTATTATCCCTGGAACTTCTTCCCACATCCACAGAGTTGTCATGTGAATGGTGAAGTAGCCTATTCCTATCATGGGAATTCTGCTACCTGGTATCTAGACAAACACCTTCTGCACTGAGTAACTGTTTACATCTCACTGAATTTTTTGTACTTTTTTGTTCCAGTTTAGAGGCTATCAGTTCAGTGTTAATATTTTGAATTATTTGGTTCAATTCAGTTCTATTAACAGTCTGTTTTAACTAACCCTAATTATACAGTAAAGGATCATTACTATTCAGAAATGAGCACAATGATTGAACAGCCCATCTAGCATGTCAATCGTAGGCTACCAACAGAAAAAAGTCTGACCGCTAAAGTACCATTGAGCAGCCGGACTTTGTATTGGCATATGCTGGATGAGAACTGGGGACAGAGCAAAATACAAGAAAACTCAGTTACATTCTGCAAAAGTAAAGAAACATACCTGATTTTTCTTGTATTTTTGAGCACTGCGCTTCATAAAATTTTTGATTTTTTTAATAGCTAAAAAAAAAAAAAAAAACCCAAGCGACAACAACGGAGATGCTCTTTGTGCTGTCACTTTTCTTGCACACCGCTGATGGGCTGTGCAAGCATGGGAACACAGTTCCCATATGTGCACAGTATAATAGCAAACAGAAGACAATGTGGAAGAAAACTGAATAGACATTATAGAAAGACATTATTTAACTATGGTGAGCAATTTCTTTTTTAAACAATGTCATTGTATAATAGTAATAATCTACTCCTGGATGTGGGTATCACAGGATTTACCCATGGGCTTTATGTAATCACTTGAACTTCTCCCTCATGATCAAACCATGAAAAGCATGGGTAAATCCTGTGATACCCTCACTCAGTTGGGTCTATATTATAACATTGAATCTTACAAAGATCGAATATTATAATATCGAACCCGTAATGTTGAACGCTGAAAACAGCGAAGGTGCAGGACACCAAATTCTTTCCCAGGGAAAGAATTTGGTGGGCCGTTGCTGTGGCTTCTCTGTTTTCAGCGTTCAATATGTTGGAGCATTATGGTTCGGGTTGAGGTAAGTGTGCGATTGTGTGTAGGTTAGGGTTAGGGGGAGGGTTAGGTGAGTTAGGGTTAGGGAGCAGGTCAGGTAAGTGTGCAGTTGTGTGGACGTTAGTGTTAGGGCGCAGGTCAGGTAAGTGTGCGATTTTGTGTAGGTTAGGGTTAGGGGGCAGATTAGGTGAGTTAGGGTTAGGGTGCAGGTCAGGTAAGTGTGCGGTTGTGTGTAGGTTAGGGTTAGGGGGCGGGTTAGGTGAGTTAGGGTTAGGGAGCAGGTCAGGTAAGTGTGCAGTTGTGTGGACGTTAGGGTTAGGGCGCAGGTCAGGTAAGTGTGCGATTTTGTGTAGGTTAGGGTTAGGGGGCAGATTAGGTGAGTTAGGGTTAGGGTGCAGGTCAGGTAAGTGTGCGGTTGTGTGTAGGTTAGGGTTAGGGGGCGGGTTAGGTGAGTTAGGGTTAGGGCATGGGTGAGGTGAGTGTGCGATAGTGACAGACCTTAGGGTTAGGGTCGGGTTAAGGTAAGTGGATAGCTAGTAGTGTATGTAAAGTTTAGTTTAGGTTTAGGTGTAGGATTTTAAGTGTATGTGCGTGGATTGCTGTTTTTTGTGTGTGTTTGTGTTGTGTGTATGTTTCTCGGAATAGCGATTTTTTTCCCTGGGAAAAAAATCTCTATTCTGACTGTTCGATGTTTGTGGATTTTGGTGTTTAGGGTTCGATATTATAACATTCGATCTTTGTAGATTTCAATGTTATAATATAGACCCCACTCAGTCATGGGTACTGATAAAATTTGTTTCATGTCTAAAGTCAGCTGTTGCTATTTATCATCATCTCTTTTGGTCAAAATTTTAACCACTCCATAGTGCATATGTGTGCAGTTGCAAGCCAACATTTTGAAATGTTGCATCTGCATCATCTGCAAGATTAAACAGGGTCATTGGCTTTTCAGTGCCATCAGATCCTAAGGTCTTATGTCCAGTTTCTTATATCTTTTTAATTATACAAGATTAAAATGAAAAAGTCCATAGGAGTCCTGGCGTCCTAGAACAAAAGGGGAAGGGGGCACCAGACGATACATCCTTAGCTTTGAAGATCATCTCTATCATCCTGTCATAGTCAATGACAGGCAGGGAAGCAGAAGAAGATGAGCTTGGTTTACCCAGTCCAGACAGGATCAGCTAAGTGAGAGTTCTACTCAGTCAAAACAGCATTAGCTGAGGGACAATTCTACTCAGTCAAGGCAGCATCAGCTGAATGAGAGCTCTATTCAGTCAAAGACAGCATCATCTGAGTGAGAGTTCTACTCAATCTAGACAGCACCAGCTGAGTGAAAGTTCTACTCAGGCTACACAGCACCATCTGAGTGAGAGTTCTATTCAATTTAGACAGCATCATCTGAGCAAGAGTTCTATTCAGTCTCGACAGCATCAGCTGAGTAAGAGTTCTACTCGGTAAAGGCAGCACCAGCTGAATGAAAGTGCAAGAATTCTCAGCCATAGAAGTTCCACAATAACAACGGATAGAAATGTAGTAGCTTCTGACAAACTATTTGCAGTTTTCCATCACTTTAATCAGGAGTTTGGCTATAATAGACAATGGTAAAGGAGATGAAACCTGGCAGAAGGTATACAGATCTGACCAGCTTACTTTTGACCTTAGAAAGGAAACAGAAAAAAAACTCCCTGTTCATAAGAATAAGATTTACTTGTATTCTGATGCTGTTTTGGTAAAGAAGGTGAAGAAGAGTTATAAGGTTCACTAGATTCTAAGGTTTCTGCTGATATAGACACTCAATATCCTCAATAAATTCCCTGTATAAATCACACATAAGTGGGACTACTCAAAAGAGTATTTACAAAAGCAAAAATCCAAAACTAACAGGATGAGGTATTTTTGTCTCTATCACTAGAAAAGTAAAGTAGTGCAGCCACTTCCCTCATCTATAATTATGCTGGTCTGAGAGCTGTTTGACGTCCAAGGAGTATATGTTTTGAGATCCTTGCATTATTCTGTAATGCCAATATACTGCCTGCTACCTTCTACTTCTCTCTCTCTCTTCTCTCTCTCTCTCTCTCACTCTCTCTTGTTCTGTCTCTCTTTCTTGCTATGCTAACATTTTTCTGCAGCAATTCATCATTGCTGTTTAACAATCAGCATTAACAGTTGGTGAGTCTTGATGCAGAGAGATCATTCAACAGAGTAAGCTGGAATTTTATAAGTAGGACAATGAAGCATTTGCATTCCTTGGCACAATTAATAAGGTTAATTAAGAGGCTCTCTGAAGGATCAGAGGCAAAAATTAAAGTGGGGTGGGAGGTTCCTGTCTGATAACTCTGGTTGATTAGAGGAACCAGGCAGGAGTGTCCTATTTCCCCTTTGATTATTTGCATTATATTTAGAACTACTGGCAAAGAAAATAAGGGACTCAGAAATTTAAGGATATGACTGGCATGCTAATCAAAAAACATTGGCTTTATTTGCAATTGATGTTATTTTGTACCTGATAAAACCAGAAAAGGACAATTCTGAGACGGTTCTTTTCAAGATACAAAATTAATGAAGATAAAACTAAGGCAATAGCTGTAAACTATGTACCCAGATTGGTTCAGCAATACCCATATCTATGGGAACATAATAAAATGAAGTATTTAGGGGTCTAGATTTAAAAGGATTCTGTTATGGCAGCTAAGGATATTTAGGAAGAGACTAAACAAAAGATAGTACAAAAACTGAGAAACTGGAAGCTCTGTTTTATAGTTATGACTAGCAAGATGCCAGCAATGAAAGTGTTTTTAGTCCCTTTAGTTTTATACATGCCAGGCATATTTTCATCAACCAGAGGAGAAGTTGAGGATAGCAATCAATAAAGCTTTGAAGGATGTTATCTGGGAGAGGAAGCGGGCAAGAGACAATTCAGATAAGTTGATCCTTCAAACAGAACAAGATGGTTTTGGATTACCTAATTTAAAGAGATATTTGAGAGCTATACAGATACAGCTCCTATACATAACACAAGCAGAAAGCTATAACTCAAAGTGGAAATGAGTGATGATGAAAAAGGGAAGCTCAAGGAATAAGGAGAGACAGTGATTTTGGATGCAGATCCATAAGGAGAATAACAATAGCCATACAGAGTATTATATTCATAAAGTAGCAGAAAGTAGTCTAAGAGCAAGCCAACACAGGAATGGAGAAAACATATTCTGATGGTAGGGATGACTGCAATTAGTGCAGAGAATAAGGAAGAGGGGGCTAGAATTTACTGGAGAAAAATGGCAAAGTGACCAAGGTATAGGAGCAAATTACTGGATCAGTCAAGGTAATCGAATGAGAAGAGATCAAAAATAATGCCTTTCCTGTCAAAGATTGATATCAAAGTATATGCAAAGAGAAAGGAAGAGGGGGATTCTAATTGAAAGACCAGCACTGGTAGAGCTTCTAGTAGAATCTAGAGCAGAATCTGCTGTTAAAAAAGGATAAGAGACTGGATAAGTAATTCACAAAGAAGCAATGAGAGGATATATTTGTGGCTCCCAAATATGTAACAAAATGTAGAAGACTAGGGAGTTTTGCTTGGAAGAGTTTCCATAGGTAGTTTTACACCCCAACCATGGGTAGATTGCAAATGTTGAAGGTGTAATGAACGAGGTGACTGAGAACATATTCTGGAGGAGTTTAATGAGTTGACAGACTTTAAAAATTCCCTGCAGACTACTTTGTCAGAAATACTGGGTGAGCAACTTTGTGTAACTAAGGAAATGATTTTTAGCTGTGGTACAGAATCTGAATTGCCTTGACATTGAAATGCCTTGCTGAATTTAATTCTGGTGGCTGCCAAAAAGCAATTACTAGAAAATGGAAATCAAAGTGTAAAGCAGCCATATTAGAAGTAGTGAATATAGTAACAGAGATAAAAGAACTACAAGTGGGATCTACAGAAAAGGGTAGGAGTACATTACATTGACAATATTGGGAATTGTGGGAACAATACATGCAGAATAATGTTTTGGAGGAGGAATTAATTTAACAGAAGGCAAGAACAGAATGATCTATGTAATGTCTGATTGACAATGACTGCATAGAAGATTAAATGTTATGTATAATACTTGTGACTGAAAGTATGTCAGGCTTGGACACCTGTGACTGCAAGATTTGGATTGCTCTTTAAACCAACTGGACCTACAAAGCTGATATAAGTATATTTTTGCACCTGATATAACTGTTTCAAGACTTCTGTGCTGCATTCATTTATTTTGTTGACCTTGCCACTGTTTTTCAGCCTGCACTTGTTAAAGAAACTCAATCTGTTTGTTACTGTACTGTTCTTATGTTGTTTTAACAGTATTCTGCAAAAGCTGTTCTGAGTTTCCCCAAAGTTCTCCTGAGTCTGTCAAAATATTTCTGCAAAGTTTTTGTGTGTTGCGCACATTTCTCACGGTTAGTGAACTTATTTCCAAGGATTCCAGATATCACAGGAGTTCTTACTTCTGTTCTAAAGCATTTGGCATGGCACTTGAGGTCAAAGGCAGCTTGTTTTACATTGGGAGGGCTCTTTTGCACTCTGGTGGGAGTAGACAGCTAAATTCAATCCATCCAAGGTGGGAACAACTGGTTGATAGCTTGTTGTGTTTTCATCTCATTGGCCTGAGGGTTTAACTTTATAAAAGTCTTTCATATTGCTGCTATAAAAATGATTACATGTTTGTGTGATTGTGCTCATTTATTCAGAGCTCATTGTGCCTTGCTTTAACACCTGTGACTGCAGGACTTGGATTGCTTCTAAAACAATATGGACCTACAAAGCTGTTATAAGTATATTTTTTGCATTTGTTCTAATTGTTTCAGTGATAGTTAACACTTCCGTGCTGCATTTATTTATCTTGTTGAATTTATCACTGTTTTTCAGCCTATACTTGTTAAAGAAACTCCATCTGTTTGTTACTGTACTGCTTTTATAGGTTCATAGGTGTTTATTTGGCTAATGACCACAAGGGCCTTTTTAAGCCTAGCTATACCTTCCAAATCTCTGACAAGTTCTGATACTCTTGATAAGTGTAAGCATGGACCTGGGAGATGAACCATTAACAGGTTACCTGTGTCCATTAGAGACATAGGTGCCAAAGCAGGGATGAATTTCCAGTTTTCCATCCAATTGTCCAAGTTGTACTTCAATTGGGTCAGGGAGGAACTCTGCTTCACATGGATGGGGAGTCTGTTCCATAGATGCAGTACTTTCTGGGATACATACCTATCTGTCTAACAGGTCATATTTATATCAGAGTCAACGTTTAAGTCTTTATAATGGGTAATTCTGGGGCTGTTTGTTTTGTGGATATGCAGGAGGTCCATCAGAGTGGAATCTGACAATGCCCTGTATGCCAGGCATATATCTCCCCTCAAAAGCTTGTAGGAGACATAATACAGGGATAGGGCAGTCTGCATAGGACATTTTACTTACTCACTGTATTCTTTAGTGAGGAACCTCTGTGGACATTCCAATTGTTGGATATGCCTGGTTAGGTACATACCAAAGGGGGCATTGTACTCAATAATAGTTCTGATGAATGCCAAATACAGTGGAACAATGACTTCCTTGGACTTAGATGCCATACCTTTGTTTATAAGTTGTGCAACATAGAATGATTTCCTCACCACTGTTGACACATGATGGTCAAAGGCTAGATTACTATCTATGTGTGTCCCTAAGTCCCTGACTACTGGGTCAACTCTAAGTGGTGTGTTGTCAATATGATAGTTACCAGGGATGGATGACTTCCCAAAGGATACTATTATGCATTTCTTGGCATTTAGTTTTAGTCCACGTCTCTGACACCAGTTGTTTGTCTGTATCAACCCCTCATGGAGAACATTTATGTCAGTGTGAGATTCAGTAGCAGCTCCTAATTTCCAATCATCTGCAAATTTAGTCAGCCAGAGACCACTGACATTGGCCTTGACTTCTGTGAAGCAAATCCCAAAATTGATCGGTCCAAGGACTGATCCCTGGGGGACTTAATTTGTGACTGGCCTCTTTATAGAGGTGGACTCCCCAATTCTAACTTCTTGGGTCCTGTCTGTGAGACAGTTGGCTCTCCACTGGGTGACATATGGTTTGTACCTAACCTCTTGAGTTTGTCAACAATGCTAGAGTGGGGTATTGTGTCAAATGCCTTGCCCAGGTCAAGGTAGGCAGTGTGAATGATTTTGCCCTCATTCATTGCTTTGGTGACCTTCTCAAAGAAATCCACTAGGTTAAGTAGGCATGATCTGCCCTTCAAAAAAACCAAACTGGGTTGGGTCCAGTGTCTGGAAGTTTACTATAGCTCTGTTAATCATTTCCATGATAATTCTTTCCATGGCTTTACATATAATATTAGTGAGACTTATGGGTCTGTAATCTCCATTTTAGATTGTTTTAACAGTATTCTGCAAAAGCTGTTCTGGGATTGCCAAAGTTCTCCTTTGTCTGCCAACATACTTATATGTTTTGCAAAGCTTTTGTGTGTTGTGAACTTTACTCAGGGTTAATGAACTTATTTCCAAAGATTCATGATATTGCAGGAACTCTTATTGCTATTCTAAAGTATTTGTTACTGCACTTGAGCTCAAAGACAGTTTGTTTTACATTGGGAGGGTTATTTTGCACACTGGTGGGAGCAGAGAGCTAAATTCAATCCATCCAAGGTGGAATTACTGGTTGATAGCTTATTTTGTTTTTATCTGAGTGGCCTGAGGGTTTAACTTTATAAAAGTATTTCATCCTGCTTTTATAAAATAATTACATTTTGTGTGATTGTGCTGATTTATTCAGAGCGTCCTTGTGCCTGGCTTTGACATCTGTGACTGCAAGATTGGATTGCTTCTAAAACCATCTGGACCTACACAGCTGATATGAGTATATTTTTTGCACTTCCTCTGTTTCAGTAATATTTAATACTTCTGTTCTGCATTTATTTGTTTTGTTGAATTTACCACTGTTTTTCAGCCTGCACTTGTTAAAGGAACTCCATCTGTTTGTTACTGTACTGCTCTACTGATCATCTCCATGATAATTCTTTCCATGGCTTTACATATAAGACTAGTGAGTCTTATGGGTCTGTAATCTCCATTTTAGATTGTTTTAACAGTATTCTGCAAAAGCTGTTCTGAGTTTGCCGAAGTTCTCCTGAGTCTGCCAAAATATTTCTAAATTTTGCAAAGTTTTTCTGTGTTGTGAAATTTTTTCATGGTTATCAAACTTATTTCCGAGGCTTGCTGATATTGCAGGAATTCTTACTTCTGTTTTAAAGTATCTGTTACTGCACTTGAGCTCAAAACCAGTTTGTTTTACATTGGGAGGGTTCTTTTGCACTCTGCCAATTTATTCAGAGCTTCCTTGTTGATGTGGAGATTGAGGATGCAGCATCATATGGCTGTTGGGGAGTATGCCTAAACTCACAACACCCTGTCTCTTTTTAGGAGCCTTGTCAGCTCCACAATCCCTGCTTTTGAGAGGTGCATGAGTGCCTCCATTAATGCATATCTTCCAGATTACATGGCACACATCTTATACAGCATGGAGCCCACCAAGCTTGTAACATTGCTGTACTGCAGTGATTCTAGGCTGTCTCCTTCTCCCCAGGATGGGCAAGCCAGTTTCAACCACTTAGTCCCATGCTCCCAGTGTGGCCCTCCAGCTAATTTGCCACTAATCAAACATGGGTCATTTGGGGTGCAGTAAGGAATTTCTACATGTCTGCATCTGTGCCATGTGACCATGATGCATACTTTTCTTTAAATATTTTATTATTTCAGTTAAGTTTATCTACTCTGAGACTTCAATTCATTTTGACACATTTCCAACAAAAGCCCATGGGAGAAAGTTCTACAGGTATAACTCAAGAGACAAAACAAAAGGTTAAGGATTGAAAGACATATCTAAAAATGCTGGCATTAATAATTAAGGGACAGTTGCTACTTAGGTTCATAGGTTCATAGGTTAGTACTAGGCTAACTGCCCTTGCGAGCCATTTTAAGCCTAGCTAGTATCCCTTGTGAAAAAAAAACTGCTGTGTGTGTGTGTGTGGAGGCAAACACCTTAACCGAGGCCACCCCACCCGACGCATAGGTTGTTACTAATGCTGGTGTCTTTGTGCGTATTTAAGCTAAGCCCAATTATCCTACTCAAACCCAAACTCTGCCTTGTGTTTGTAAGGCCAACAGGCCACCTTTTAATACTCATAGATTATACATAATAAATTAAACAAATTCACTGAAGTTCATATCGGGCTATAAACTGGCTTTAAATTGGAAACCATTCAACTGAAAAAATAATGATGACAACCACTTTCAGCAATTGTTGTGGTTGCATTTTTCCCACTGTTGCACAACAATGGAGTTGTTATATTCAAGGGGGTAGGATTGACCTCCCATATAGGTAGTGCAAGGGAGCTGTTCAGTGTCTCAACATAGTTTTTGCGGTGTATTGGTTCAAAGACAATTCTCACGATGCTTAATCTCCAGACCTTTTCTCTCTTCAACTTAGCCTCACTTTCTACTCCTCAGCCTTTTTCCCTTGTTACAATTGTATATCTCTGAAAGCTGTGGTATGCTTTGGAATATAACTTAAAGCAAATTCTTGTTTATTGATTGATTGATTGATTTTGCAGCTTTGGTTTATTTGTAACCCCCCCATGAAACTATTACTGCAGAGTTTCATTAACATCAGCACAAGTTTCTAATACAGATGGTATCCTTACAGTGCACACCATGAAATAAAAGAAAAAGAAACAACATAACCATCTTCTGCTTCTCATCACACATGCTTACTCAGCATTTTGCACACTGATGTCTGCTGCTGTTCTTCATTAATAGCTGAAGAGGTGCTTGTCTCACTTATGGATTATTTGGTTGATGCCTGTCCAGCTAGTTTGCAGACAAAGGTCCTGTAATTTTATGTTATCATTTGACCTCATTCTACCCTATTACACTGGAAGCGTCATCTAAAGTATTTATAATGAACCCATGGAATATATTGGTTTTCTCATAGTACAAATGGCTGAAGTTAAGAAATCAGGAACAAAAAATTCAGAGCCAGCAAACGGTGACATGATAAAATTATATTGAACAAAAATCACAGCATGTTACAAACCGGTTTCGGCTGGCAAAGCACAGCCTTCTTCAGTGTACAAAAAGTTAATGCAAAAAACAGTAGCTGCATATATACAGATAGCAACAATCCCATTGGTTAACTGTCATAAATGTTCATTGAGTCCCGGTGGGAACAAGCCACCCAGTCTGATAATCCATTTCCTTTCCTTTGCATTTAATATAGAGTGCCATTGGGATTTATTGGCCCTATTGCCAAAAATCATGTCAATAATAATAACATTGAATTTACTTGTAGAATGTGCACCGTGCTTTCTATGTTGGACAAACGTCCAGACCTCTCAGGATTAGAATCTCTGAGCACCAAAGTAATATCAAACAAAAAAAGATATATAATGCTTTGTATAAACACACCATAGCACATTCTACAAGTAAATTCAATTTTATTATTATTGACATGATTTTTGGCAATAGGGCCAATAAATCCCAATGGCACTCTATATTAAATGCAAAGGAAAGGAAATGGATTATCAGACTGGGTGGCTTGTTCCCACCGGGACTCAATGAACATTTATGACAGTTAACCAATGGGATTGTTGCTATCTGTATATATGCAGCTACTGTTTTTTGCATTAACTTTTTGTACACTGAAGAAGGCTGTGCTTTGCCAGCCGAAACCGGTTTGTAACATGCTGTGATTTTTGTTCAATATAATTTTATCATGTCACCGTTTGCTGGCTCTGAATTTTTTGTTCCTGATTTCTGATGTTTCCTGAGCCGTGCAGTTGCTACCGTGCAGGAGGTTTTCTTTTGAGTTGAAGTTAAGAAATATCTTCTTTTAACTTTTTAAAATATATATCTTCTCACTAAAACTAGTTCATTACACTAGCATGGACAGTGACTTTAGTCAGCATAGAGCTATAAATTCCTTGTTATGGTATAATAGTTTTTATTACTGTTAATGCCATTATTATTATTATTATTATTATTATTATTATTATTAATAATAATAAACATTCTTGAGTGTCAGGACTGCCTTACCTTAACTAACTGCATTTTGCAGATGCTGTTTGGGTCTTGCCTCATACCTCTGACCTACCCTGTTCCCTCCTACCTCTACATCATTTCCCTTATAATTCCCTAGCTCCACTTTTTCCTGCACTGTCCACTAAGAATCCTTCCCATTTTTTCATTATCTTCAGTTCCAGGGAATCTGCAGTAAGGCACACTCCGTGACATCCCTTCCCTTGAATTAAGTCTCTCTGCAACATACACCCTTGATATAACAGCATTTCACACCTCCTTTGTCAGTCTTAACTCCTCAGAAACATAGCTACATGCTTTATACAATATAAATGTAACAAAACAAACTATAACTACTCAGTTGCTGTATACTAATACTGCTCAACTAACCGCAATATAATTCGACAAACTAGCTGCTATTAAAACTTCCCTTTCCATAACACCCTGCACCTTCTTTATACGTAACAGAGACCAGAAAAACTTTAGCCACACATAACACAGCTAGCCTTTCTATTACTAACATGCCATCACTGCTGTACTACTTTATACCAGTATCAGCATACTAACATCATAATCTAGCACAACCCAACTTATAAATTAATAGTAAAAGTACTATATACACTTAGAAATGCTAAAACATCTCTAACCCAAAGAACTCCAAATGCTTATTACTCAAATTTTAACCACCAAACAATTCCCAACACCTATGCTATAAAAGCTACTATCTTGTGAAAATATCCATACAAACCAGGGCCCATAGGTTCATAGGTTCATAGGTTCATACTAGGCTATCTGCCCAAGCGCATTTATAAGCCTAGCCCATAGTTATGTGGCTTTCGCCACCCCTTTAGTTTGAATAAAAACTATGCCTATCATTTTGCTGTGCCTCTGTCAAGCAGTGACACTGAAGTAATCCCTGGGGTATATCTGCAATCTCCCATCCATTGGTCAAGATTCCTCTTGAACAAGGCCAGAGAGGTGCTCTGCCTCACATGTACCGGGATTTTGTTCCACAGCATAGGGAGTCTCTGGGTGATGAATCTGTCCCTCCAGCACGTTCTATTTATAACCGTGTCAAGGTTTAAGTCTGCCGCCCTTGTGGTTCTGAGGGATCTAGATTTTTTGAGGTGAAGCATATTCATCAAATCTGGGTTTGACATGGCCTTATATGTCAGGCACAGGTCACCTCTGAGCAAGCGGTATGAGACTGAATAGAGCTGGAGTTCTTTCAGTCGGGCAGCATAAGACATATTTTTGAGACCCTTTATCCTTTTGGTGAGGAACTTTTGGGGCCTTTCAAGCTGAAGCAGGTGTCTGGTCAGATACATTCCGAACGAGGCATTGTACTCAATCATAAGTCTAATGAGTGATGAGTACAGGGGGACGATGACCTCCCTTGATCTAGATGTGAATCCCTTCATGATCAGGTGGGTGATATAGAAGGTTTTCCTAACTACTTTAGCAACATGAGTGTCAAACGAAAGGCTACTGTCAACCTGGGTCCCCAGATCTCTGATGACTTTTCTGTGCTCAGTGGATTGCCACCTATATGGTAGCTAGGGGTAACCTTGTTTTTCCGAAGGGTATGACTATGCATTTTTTGGCGTTTAACTTCAGGCCATGGCTCTGGCACCAGTTATCTGTTTCTGTGAGGCCCTTCTGGAGGATATCTGTGTCAGATGTGTTTTCGACTATGGCACCCAGTTTGCAGTCATCTGCAAACTTTGTCAGCCATAACCCTCCTGTGTTTGCTTGTACTTCAGAAAAGTAGATGCCGAACAAGAGTGGACCCAGGACTGAGCCCTGTGGGACACCACTTGTGACAGGCTTTGAGTCTGACATGGCTCCAGCAACTCTGACCCTGTGGGTTCTGTCACTTAGCCAGTTTGCAACCCATCTTGTGATGTATGGGTTTACATTCAAGCTGATGAGTTTTTCGATGATACCTGAGTGGGTATTGTGTCGAAGGCCTTTGCCAGGTCGAGGTAGGCTGTATGGACTGCCTTTCCTCATCAATGGCCTTGGTGACTGTCTCGAAAAAGTCAACCAAGTTTAAGAGGCAGGATCTGCCTTTGACAAAGCCAAACTGGGTTGGATCCAAAGTCTGCAAGTTCCCTATGTCTTTATTTATGAGTTCCATTATGATCCTCTCCATGGCTTTGCAGATAAGGCTTGTCAAGCTAATGGGGCGGTAATTTCCAGGGTCTGTGGAGGCACCGCCTTATGAAGTGGGACCACAGTCGCCACTCCTTGGAGTGTATCCTGAGGTGAGGCTAAGATTAAACAGCTGTCCTAACTGTGGGTTTAATTCCTCGTTGAGTTCATGAAGCACACAGCCGGGGACACCATCCGGTCCCATGGATGCTGTGTTTTTGCCTTAGTGAGGGCAGTTCTCACCTGGGCGTTGGAGATGTTTGGGGGCTACAATCCTCTGGAATAGATATCTCTTCTTTGGGGAGGGGAGAAGTTTGCACTGAACCTGTCAGCCAGTATGTTGGCAATGTGTGTAGGTTCAGTAATTTTCACATCATTTTGAACTAATTCTGAGCATATCTGGGAGTTTCCTCCTAGGTTTCTAACATAGCTAAAGAAGGCCTTATGATTCTCTTTAGAGTCCTTGGCGATTTTTCTCTCAAAATTTGCCTTGGATGATTTTATGAGAGCTCTTAGTTTTTACTTATAATGATCAAAGGTGTCTTACCTTTCAAGGATTTTGCTCTATCTTGTAGTAGCTTCCTCCTTTTGTTGTAGAGCTTGTTTATGGCTGGGGTCCACCAGACTGGACGCTTGCCTTTGGTACAGAGAGTCTTAGTTTTGTTTGGGATTGCCTGATCCATGCAGTCCTGTAGGTGCTGGTAGAAGGCATTTGTAAGTGATTCAGCGGTTTGAGTAATGTTTAACACTGGCTCAGGGGCCTTAAAGGAGACCACACTAGTTTTTAGAAGTGTGAAATCGGCTTTTGAGAAGTTTTTCACTGTGGTCTTTTGTTTCAGGTGGGGGCGGATGAGGACCTCCAGCGAGATTAGTTTATGATCTGATCTCACCAGTGAGGGGTATACTTCGGTGTTGAACATTTTGATCCCATGTTCGTGATGATGAGATCAAGTATGTTTTCTCCTCTTGTGGGATGGTGACTAGTTGTTCCATGGCATTTGAGTTTATGAACTCCAGGAATCTTTGGGTTAGAGTGTTCGGCTTGAGTAGTGTTCCCAGTCTATATTAGGGTAGTTGAAGTCACCTAGTATGATGGTGTTTGGAGATACATTTATCCCTCCAATGTTTTCAGGAAGGCCATGTGAGGTTCCTGAGTTTGAGAGGGTGGCCTGTAACATGCTACAAATTGCAGAGCAGTCTTGCCTATGGTTAATTGCACCTGGATGGTCTCCGATGCATCGTCGTTGCCACCAACCTTGAGGTGTGGGTGTCCTTTATGAATATGGACACCCTCCTTTCTTGGTGTTGTCCGGATTTTGGGGCCGGAACGCATGATATGAGGTGAAACCTGTTAGTGCTGGGGTGCTCTCAGGAGCCTTGAACCAGGTTTCTGTCACAGCACAGACATCGATGTTCTCCATATTGAGAAGGGCCTCGAGTGCGTGCATCTTGAGATTGAGACTTCTGGCATTGAGCAGCATTACCCTTAGTTTTTTCCTTTTGGTGTTCTAGGGTGGTAGGTTTAGCATTTGAGCCTTGCCTAAAAAGGCACTATGGGGTGGCAAGAGCCTTTGCCAATATCCGAAGCCCAGGGTGACAGGTGCAAGCCGCCCTTGCGAGCAGCGTGGCTTGTCCAGTATGTCATCCCAGGCAGACAGACATTGATCCCCTTTGAATGACACCAGAATTTAAGCCAATTATTAAAGCTGATCATCTTATCACTGTATTGTGGCATCATTCTAGGTGAAGGTAGGATACTGCCCAAAGTCAGGGTCATACCTGCCTGGGCTACATAATCAGAGAGCTCCTCGATGTCCCTTTTCATGTAGTCCAAGGAGGTACGTCTCAGGTCGTTGACACCAGTGTGGACAATGACTGAGTCGTACTTGTACCTGCTGTTGAGAGACCTGAGTGCTTGTGTTATGTGGCGGATTCTAGCGCCCAACAGGCAGCTTACTGTGACCTTCTCTTTACTCAGTCTGGTGAGCGGGACGTCAGTGTGTCTGACTATGGAATCACCAATGACAAGTGTGTCTGGCATTTTGTTTGGCCTTAAGGGCTGTGACTGTTTGACACTCTGACTGTGTGGTCTATGTGTTGCATGTGTTGGGTCGTGAGGTGGTAGTTGTTTGGGTGTCTGCTTTGGTGGCCTCTGCTGTTTTGGTAAATTTTTGATCAGAGCCTCCAAGTATGTCTTTGTGTGAGTATGTGTATGATTTGAAGTTGTGATGGTACCATGTGTGACTGGGTATGTATTGTGTGTGGTTACCTTCTCCTCCTGTCTGGTCTTGCCAGTCCTATGTTGAGAGAGCTCAGCCTCCAGTTTGGCCGTATAGTTGCATCTCGCATGTATTTGTGTTTTGTGGGAGAAGGAGAGGATTGTCTGTGTACATGAGGCAGTTGTAACATTGCCTCAATATTCCCAGGTTCACCAGTTGAGCTGGAGAGGACACTAGCAACTGATCCCTCGACATACTAGAAGTGGTAGATAAAGAGACTTTCAAAGTACTCGGGAAGTGGGTTTTAGGCTGGTGGGGTACTATCTATAATAAGAGTGCTTTATCAAGGTGCAAGTACTGTAGGAGTAAGTGCTAGGCTTTACAGATAGAGAATAGTCTACTTGGGAATCAAGTAGAGATGAACTTTTCAGTTATAGGATATGCTGGTTAGATCAGCAGTACAGCTCGAGGAAGGTAGTTTTAAGGGAAAATTGGAAGAGTGGAATTTAGATGGCCCAAATAGTTTAACCTTGTTTAACCGCTGCTCTTGTGTGCAACAGTGGTAACTCCTAAATCGCTTAGCGTTTTATAGCAGGGGCTGAAGGGAGCTAGGAATTGGCCCAAAACGACCCATGGCCTACTAGTTTCTGGCTGGAACGTCACCAAAACAGACAAAAGGCTCAGTGCTTCCCACTCCCACTGGTAAGCAAAGAAACTTCCCTCCTTCCTAATAAGGCAATGGATCAGTAACAGGAACTAAAAACAAAGCCCAGGGATCAGCAACTCTGAAACTGGACTACTCTAGTTCAGTAAGGCGGGGAAACAAGAGATTTTTTTTGTTTTATTACAGAGACAAGGAAAAAACAGACAGTAAATGCTATAAATGCTGTAAATCGGCTAGCGCACTTTAGTGTGTAGCCTACAGAAACAATTTGCAACAATTAGTAACTTAAAGTGCAATAAACAGTGTAAAATGCAGAAATCACTTAAAGTAGCAGTAAAACAGGCGAAATGCAGTCGTTAGCTTAAATAACAGTGGAATGCCACAAAAATACTTATATCTGGTAGAAAGTCACTCTTTAGCTCTCTGCTGCTTGGATCACTCTGCAGGCCACCACGAGGATCTGTGCTGAGTTGGTACAAGCTGGAAAACGCGTGTTTAGTGTGTTTTATAGCAGGGGCTGAAAGGAGCTAGAATTGGCCCAAAACGACCATTGGACTACTAGTTTCGGGCTGTAACTTCTCCAAATCGGACAGAAAGGCTGCTCAGTGCTTCCCTCTCACACTGGTAAGCAATGAAACTTCCCTCCTCCCTAATAAGGCAATGGATCAGTAACAGGAACTAAAACAAAGCCCAGGGATCAGCAACTCTGAAACTGGACTACTCTAGTTCAGTAAGGCGGAAAACAAGAGATTTTTTTTTTGATTGTTTTTTTACAGAGACAAGCAAAAAAAGAGACAGTAAAAGCTATAAATGCAGTAAATCGGCTAGCACTTTAGTGTGTAGCCTACAGAAACAATTTGCAACAATTAGTAACTTAAAGTGCAATAAACAGTGTAAAATGCAGAAATCACTTAAAGTAGCAGTAAAACAGGCGAAATGCAGTCGCTAGCTTAATAACAGTGGAAAAGCCACAAAAAATACTTATATCTGGTAGAAAGTCACTCTTTTAGCTCTCTGCTGCTTGGATCACTCTGCAGGCCACCACGAGGATCTGTGCTGAGTTGGTACAAGCTGGAAAACGCGTGTTTAGCGTGTTTTATAGCAGGGGGCTGAAAGGAGCTAGGAAATGGCCCAAAACGACCAATGGACTACTAGCTTCTGGCTGAAACTTCACCTAATCGGACAAAAAGGCCGCTCAGTGCTTCCCACTCCCACTGGTAAGCAAAGAAACTTCCCTCCCTCCTAATAAGGCAATGGATCAGTAACAGGAACTAAAAACAAAGCCCAGGGATCAGCAACTCTGAAACTGGACTACTCTACTATCTACTACTAACCTACTTAACTACTACTTCCTGCCCTGCATGGAATAATGTTGTCAGCTTTAAGACATGCTATGTGAATGCCTGTAGCATGTACAACAACCTACATGCCTGGGCAACAACAAAGTCCCTGGACATACTAGTAGTCATAGAAACATAGTTAAAGCTGCACAGAAAGAATGATCAGATCATGCCACCAAACTCTGATATACTTCAAACAGCTTATAAAACCAAGTGAGCTGGTGCAACACCAATTATATGATCCACCAAGATTGAGCTCCCAAGAAGAAAACACAATATTTCACTTTGAAAGCCTGAAATTTTCATAACTTTTTCTAAGATAAAAAGCCATAAAATGTTAGGAATTTAATGAAGCCTACACAGACTTATTTTCTGTGTAGGCATAGTGGCACAGTGCTTACACGGAAGTAAGTCGATGTGCGAGCCAGTAAATGCAGCTGAGGGGCGTGCACAAGCATGTGAACATGAAAGTGTCCGCATGCAAATCACCTCATATACAGGTGAAATGCATGGAAATGAGGGTGGTGGAGTGATCCAGCAAATAGATAGGCAGTTATGCAAACCCTGTGTTGGTGTCCATAATGTACACAGAAAAATTCCGTGTGCAGGATGTAAAAATGACACCGGGGACTGTAAAAGTGTACTTCCTCTGTCGGAAATAGCATAGTGGACATAGATATGTGCAAAACTATCCACTGTGTGTCCAAAACTGTATGGAAAATAATGTAAAATAATTTTATTTTTTTTAATATGATGGGTATGTTTGTGTTACGCACCACTGTGCACAAACATGTCTTTATGGAGAAAAAATATGAAAAGTGTGTAAAAAACAGAATTTGTGAGTTTGTAACAGTAATGTATTATAGGATCCTGTGTGGAGTATGTATAATGTTACACAGCTGTGGTTGCTAACAAGGCAGGGCCTGGAACCATGTAGTTACCAACTTCTGTGCAATGATTTGTATGCAAATGCGCTGGGGTTACTGAATAGCACAAAAGGGTATCTGTGTCCGCAGATCCCATCTGTGTAGGTACAGAACCATGATGGTGTCCACAAAATAGGTAGCTGACATCAAAGGGGGTGTGCCCTAATGCTTGTAAGTTCATTGGAGCTCAGCGGCTCCTGTTTGCATGGTGCACCGCTGAGCTGAGCAGGGGGTATGTACACCGGCTGCTAAGACGTGTTTACCTCTGAGGCGCATGTTTCATCATGTTTGCGCATGATTGCGTGGCGGTCTGCTGTCCTGAGTGTGACCTTCCATGGGGGGTGTGTCTATGGGCTGCTAAGCTCTGTTTGTCTTTGTGGTGTGGGTTTGCAGAGCACGCTGCAGTGCTCAGCAAGGAAGGCTGTCAAAATAATTGGCTGAAAAGCCAATGATATAGTAATTACTGATGAGCCCTGTTTCACTTAAACTAGGGCCATTAAAACCCCTTAATGAGGTACCTGTCAGGTAGAATGCATCATAGGTAGCCAATCACACAGGCTACACCTACAGTAGGGCACTATAAAGTATGCATACACCCTACAATCTGATTTTTCCCCCATACTCTACACCATTGGGGTGCAGACTTGGGAATTTTAAAATGTGCACAAATGTTCTATGCTACACAATATGACCCTGCAGAAACAACTGCAGCAGGATCAGCATAGGCAAGGGATGCACAGCTCCCCACCAGTGAATAGGTCAGCACAACCGCACCCATAGGGAGACTTGGATGAGGAACCCCCTGAGGCTGTCCCTGTAGGCAGATGTAGGTGTGCCCAATATACTCTGGCTTGGCCAAGAGACAATGCATATCAAATGCACTGACAACCTAGGGTTCTAGGTACTGACACCATACTCTGACTTGCATACATATTAGTAAAAATGTTGCCAGCCAGATCACACAACCTGTACCTCAACATGTATTGGCTGTGGACTGCATGCATCAGACAGAGACAGCCCAGAACTACAGGTCTGTCAACTGCTGCATTTGCAAGGTAAGTCACACTCCTATACACCACTTGTAAGGGGTACTACAATATGGTAGCATATGTATGGACCTGACGCATGTATGCAAGGGAATATAGTGGGCTATATATAGTGTGCTACTGGGCTACTTGCAGAGATCTATAGTGAGCTACTGGGATAATTGTACAGATATAAGAGCCACTTGGGACAACAAGTACTCTGTTCACTAGTATGTGCCCCATGATATCCACTAGGCCAAATGGCTGGAAATTCCATGACATTATTCAAGGGAGATGCCAAACAGTGGGGTCATAGGACAGTTGCACAACTGTCCATACCAGCACAGCATGGGCTGGTCGTCTCCCATCCCAAACACATCAGTATTCCCATACAACTGCTGTAACAGTAAGTCTGCAACGTTATACAGGCAGACCAGACAATTCCTGTATGTTGTTGATAGTGTGAGAAATGAAACCTCTCTGTCTGGTAGCTGGCATGGCTCACTGGACCAGGGACAGTAGCATGGGCAATGGTGTTGATGGTTCCAATCTGGCAGCATCCAACATCTTTTGCATGTGAGGTACTCATTATGGTGGTATTCCCACAGACTGTCATAACCTCTCAATCTGTTACTGCAACAAAGCTGGACAAAGCCAAAGTGAAAGGGGGGACAAAGGGCCATACCTACAGACATTATACATGCTCTGAGTAACCTAACAGGTGACTAGTATAACAGCAGGCTGCAACAGGTCAGATTAGCTGCAGGATGTAAAGGGCATCATTGAAATTTGTCAGTAGTTACAACAATTCAGTGACTGCTGTTTACAGTATAGTGCCGGAAAACCACAAATGTATGAGGAACACAGCAGACATATGAGGTGAAATGCTGGACATTCTGCAAAAACATGTACAGGAAGATGTATGCAGACTGTCACCCTGTGTGTCATGTTACATCATGTACCCCAGTCACATCATACCTCTCAACCTCTTAGAGCAGGAAATCTGGCCAAAGCCATAAATAAAAGTGGGACCAAGGCCCACAGATAGGGACAGGTTTTAAATATTTGCTCTTACAAATGTAGAATGTCATTAGAATAACAGGTCTTACATTAGCACGAATCTCCTGATGTGAATGGAGTCTGAAACTCAAATGTCTGTCATTATTTATTGACTTCAATCTTTGCTGATTTGCCACTAATTTACCAGAAAACCACAATGAAATGTAAAACGGACCAAACATATGAGGCAAAATGCTGGATAGTCTGTGAAGCTCTGTACAGTTGTGAGGTATGAGTCACATATTAAGGTCAGCAAACAGCCAGAGAATGCCTTGGACAATAGTAGGGAAGTGCAGACTGTGGTAACAGGTGCAGCAGCCTATGGCCAGCAGCACATATAATCCCAGACTGGAGTACAGGTAGCTCTGGCCTGGAGACACCTTGTAAGTACTGACAGTCACACTGGGCATGCTCCTACACTTAGCTAACTTGAGCCCAAGTCTGTCACCTCTACTGCCCAAAGACCTGCTATGTGGAAATATGTCTGTACATACATACAGCTACGTATACATATCTCTCTCTCCCGATTCCCCTCACTCTTGATGAGTATATCTATCAGTTTGCGGCGCATATATATATATATATATATATATATATATATATATATATATATATATATATATATATATATGTATATATATATATATATTTATAAAACAACAAGATGTATACATAGCTGTATAAAGTACAATGATGCATAGACTCTCCACATATACCTACATAACACATTTACATAATGTACACACACAACATTTAAGGAGACATCCCTGTTATATACATTTATATAGACATCTGAACTTACACATCACAACAGTTGTCTGATGGAACCAGACCAAGGCTGCAACAGTACATAATCCACTCACCCACAGACCCCTGTGCCTGTGGACTGTCACCCTGCAGACAGCCACGGGTATGCAGGTAGTGTAATGTACAATGGCTGCAACGCATGCTTTGGACAGGCCATATTGTCCCTGGCCACATGTCCACCTATCAAACTGCAAACAGCCACATATGGCCAGACTGGTAAGAGTAGACACATAGCAGGGATATTACCAGGTATCTCACCCCTAGGACACTAGATACAATAACAGTACCAAGCAGTATCACTCTGCAGGCCACACATGCTGTCTAAGACAAGGCCACTTTGTGTACTCCACAAGTACTGTGCCTGCAACAACATATACAACAGACATAACCTGTGGTGCATGCAATAAGTACTGTGAGCTGTAGTGTGTAATACTAGATAAGTAAGGGTTCTAATCTCACATCATCCAACTGTGTCTGTGTGTGTTTGTGTGTGTGTGTGTGTGTGTGTCTGTGTGTGTATCAATATATCCCCTCACAGCACTATGGACATGCCCATATGGGCTATCTCCGTGCAGTGGTATATATTGTATGGCCCTGTGACTGGCTGCTGGCCTCCAAATTCCCTCATCTACAAGCTATATCTATAAACTCTGTGGCACATGTGATAAGTACTGTAAACTGTAGTTTGTAATAGTAGATAGGAAGGGGTTCTAATCTCACATCATCCAACTCATGTATGTGTGTTTGTGTGTGTGTTTGTGTGTGTGTGTGTGTGTGTGTGTGTGTTTGTGTGTGTGTGTGTATGCATATATCCTCTCGTGATACTACAGACATGCTCATCAGGCTTATCTCTGTGCAATGGTTATGCATTTTAAGGCCCTGTGACTAGCTGCTGGCATCAACATCGGCCTCCTTTACAAGATGTCATCCGCTTAAGAAAGCTGACTGGCACTATCTGCTAAACTCTGTGGTACATGCAAGAAGTACTGCAAGTTATAGTGTGTAGTACCAAATAGGTAGGGATTCCAATCTCACAGCATTCAACTTGTGTGTGTAAATATATCCCCTTGCAGCACTAGAGCCATGCTCATTTTGCTTATCTCTGTGCAATGGTTATACATTTTATGGTCCTGTGACTACCCACTGGCCCTAAATTTCCTTCATCTACATAAGCATAATTAATGTCCACCACCATCTAGATTTGTACGTGCAGAATACTCAGGTGACACATATCAAGGGTAGCAGACCCAGTCACAGGGGTATTAAAGCATGATGATGCTGACTGTCCCCATTGTCCCTGACACACTGTTATACACATATGCACCTAGGGAGCCATGCCCCTATACTGACATACCTTGCTGATGTCATATTTCTGCTGTGCTGCCTTGCCATCCTGTGTGACTGTATTGCTGCCATGTGTCCATAGTTTAATCACTCTTCTGGAACCAAAACATAAACAGGTTCATGAGACATCTGTCATTCTGTAACACAACTGCCAGTGTACCATCAGGCAACAAAGATACACAAAGTTTGATGTGCCAGCATGCAGCACCTGTTGTAGCCCAGAACAACTGCCATGCCATAACACTACTGCACTACACAAACACATGTAAAGTAATATAGTCACCCTGTGCATCAGACACATATTTGTAGGTTCCTGCATCAATGGCATGGATGGCAGGGATGTGGCACATATATCATCACATGTACAGGGTGTGGTGTGGGGGTGCCAGAAGCCTAGGCTGTGCCAAACAGTTGACAGCATGTGTGTGAGTCAAGAAGGGGAGATGGTTAGATAGGTCATGGAGAGGTGCCATGTGTGTCTGTTGGTGACCTGCATGTGACGTGGTGTTGGAATGTGTTTGTGTACACAGTTAAGCCCAGTGCTAGCCCTACATGTGTGTATGGTGGACAGCTGTGGACTGTACATAGTAGAGTAGACAGTTCACCATCTCTGGCCATGAACATGGGAACTGACCACCAGGAGTAGCACTGGCACCACCATGACCAAGGTCAGCTGCGGTGCTAGTACCTGATTGTGGCTGCAGCCTGCTGGGCCCATGTCCCCCACACAACCACCCAGGACTACATGCCCATGGCCTGCCATGTCATGGTGTGGACAGCGCAGTTCCCTCTGTAGCACTGGAGGTACTGCCACTACAGGAATGTGAGTGTGCATGGCCACATGAACACTCAGCAGATGGTGTTGCTGGCCTACATTTATGTGTCCAATGCTCAACTCCAACCAGATGTTCTAGCACAGACAATGTGCGGTCAAAGACAGACACTGTCTCAGCCCACTGTCTGTCCACATCAGTGAACTGCTCCAGAGTGCCACCGATACGATGGAGGCAGTCATGAATGTCAGACTTTGCTACATCCATAACCCTAAGCATCCATCTGGTATTGCATTCAGAATGTGCCTATGCCTCCATGATGGCCCAAAACATGCGGCGAGTGACCCGTGATGTGACATCTCTGCCAGGTGGTGGATGAGCAGCAAACCTCTTTCAAGCACCCCTGTCAATCTGCCTGTGTGGGACCTCACCTGCTGTCTGGTAATGGCCAGTGTCTAAACTCACTGGTGCCACAGTTGTCACACTGTTTTGTGCAATGTTGTCACCCTCAGACTGTCCAATATCTGTGTCCTCTGTGGACTGGGTATGTGTGGGCATACTGACTGTGTGCATGGACAATAGGGACAGAAGAGGAATGTCAACCTCTGGGACAGATTCATCCACCAACAACCCCACCTGTGCCTCACTATGGTCACTATCATCATCAGAGTCTGATGAGACCCTGACATCAGGTTATGAGGGGTACAGATGCTAACATCCCATTCACCTGTGAGAGGCAAGACAGAAGCAGTACATTACTATCTGCACTATTATGTATGGTAATCCACACAGATGCATACAGATGAGGATCCACAACTGAATTGCACATGCCACACTGTCTCATCTCTGCTCCCATGTACACCAGACAAACTCACAACAATATACGCAGACAAGTCAGGCCCTGTATAACATGATTTCAGCTACATGCAGTTAATGTTGCCAGTACAATATACCTGTGAGGTATACAGTATGACAGTGTATATGATAGAACTACACATACCACCCAGTACACCTATCTTCAGAATGATATGCCAGTTGTAGTATCACTGCCTCAGGGATGTACCATCTCCCTATTGTGTTTGAACAGGCATCTTGGAGTAATTGCCTGTCATGTATAGAGGGCTGTGTAGTCACTCATAACAATAAGTGCAAACGTGTTAATGTTTTTATAAATACACCCCGTGATTACCCAGTCTATGCACTGTAGGTAACTGTTCCAAACTGGAACATACAAATAGTCTAATCTGGCTAAGCACAACAGTTGTACATAGGGTGAAATGGCAGCCCTTAACTCTCTTAGGGTATATATGATCCGTAAAACAACAGTATCACACTTACCAAGTACAGGACCATGGGCTTCGGCCACACCTGATGGACCTATAAAAAGGTGAGGGAGAGGTATTTTCAGCATCACCAAATGCTGCAGCGGTACAAGGTAATATGTGCATATATCCACAGTTACAGTAGCTACTGTGATAATGGCTATATTACTGACATTCTGAGTATGTGTGCATAACTGTTTTATATATATATATATATATATATATATATATATATATATATATATATATATATATATATATATATATATAAACCCCCCCCAATGCAGATAGACCTGACACCCATGTACTGGTATGTACAGACTGCCACAATGACTGATACAGTATTACACTGATGAACACAGTAAGCTTACCTGGACAGTCCTCTTCTGTGGACACTGTGGCACCCACCTCCAGGATGCATGGCATGATGGATGCCTGGGAGCTGTTGGTTTATCCTAGGTTCACCAGGAATTCTTCTGTGGCTGAGAGTGGTTGTTCCATCAGAGGCCCTCCACTAGTGGCAGCACGATCCCTGGCAACAACAGCTGCCCTTTGACATGCAGCATTTACCATATATGTGGCCCAGTGCTGGACCTGCTCATAGGTCCTGATGTGCTGGCCAATCTGATTAACAGCCCACACAAGGTCTACCCACAATGCTGTCCACTGTTCACGATTGTGCTGAGCCTTGCTAAGCCTGAGGCCATCCAGTATTATGTCATTTCTGCAGTTGTGAATGGTGGATATCTCCTGCGATACATGGTTCCTGAAAGATAACAAGAGTGGAATGTATTACAGGACCAGATACATGGAAGTCCACTATGTATAGATCCTGCACACCCATAATGGCCTGGACTATCCACTGTTCCCTCACACATCATACCCCACAGTCTGGATATACACTACATGTGTGGATATCACCAATACAGTAGCTATACTGGGTTATGTCCCTGTGTGCAGAAATAGATTGTATGTCCTTACACCTATCACTACAGTCTACTGAGGTGTGTCACCTACAGGCAAATTCCCACTATGTCATACAGCCACTGTCATATAAATTGCAGTGTGCTATTGCAACAACTATATGGGGACAGTCCAGTAACACCAGTGTGCCAAAATGACAGAAAACAATGCAAACCTGCTGTAGCATATGTCCCCTGTCGGCATCATACCTCTCAACTATACAGATGTTTGCAGAATGTAAAGATGTTTGCCTCATACATGTGGTCCTATTCACACAAACCTGTGGATGTCTGACAAATGGTTGGCCAATCATTGATGGTTGATGTCAGAATATACAGTCAGATTCTGACTTTCACACGTCATACCCCTCAGTTATTCTACAGTAATATGTGTTAGTCTACTCATGTTCTTACATGGTACAGTCAATATACATACTCTGTCACTGAGTTTGGCCCTTTGGCCTGCCATTAATTATGGCTTTTTTCTGATATATTGCTGTAGGGCATTGACAGGTATGTTAAGCATAGCTGTCAACCAAACTGGGACACATGTCAATGACACAGGGACATAGCCAGAGTACAACAGAGACATTCAGGGACCCTTTTACAATGTTAGAACTATGTATGTGACACAGTCACAGAATGAGAGGAGGTGACATACAGTACACCATTTGATGTTTCAGGAGTTTACACCCTTAGTTATTGTCACTATGTAGTAAGTGTAATCCACTAGTTTCCTATAACAGCCGGCGATGTGGGAGGGATTGACGGGGACAGAGCTGAGATGTGCTGGAAAGCAGGGACAGGTGTGAGTCATGCTTGTAGGTGTAGGACAGCAGAGTATCAATGACATCTCAATACCACAGATCTATGACAAGTCTACTGCTGTACCCCCTATTCCCCATATCTCCATCCTCCCATCTGCATCTCATTATATAGAGACATATAATACATACCCAGTGGAGTGCAGTATTCCTTTTTTTAATCTTTCTTCTGGAAAAGCTTGTAATATACACTGTCTGTGTGCCTGAAATCTCATGCAGACCTTTTCCCCAGCACCAGTTGCTTGCCTTTTGAAGGTAATGCTAATTAGCAGTTAATTGCCTCTGCACCAATCAGTGGCTCAGAATTGCTAACTACAGCCAAAACAGCTGAATTGCAGTATCAG
Organism: Protopterus annectens; assembly: GCF_019279795.1. NCBI lineage: Eukaryota > Metazoa > Chordata > Ceratodontiformes > Protopteridae > Protopterus > Protopterus annectens. The sequence goes on from NC_056729.1 coordinate 491,437,719, forward strand.
TAGCCAGTGACATTCCACCACAGTGCAATATATAAGGCCTTCATGTAGGCCTTGGCCCCTTTCTTACATTTTGAGATGGACATCACTGAGGTGTGGAGACAAAAGCATCACAGAGGGTAGGTACAACTACTGTCCACTATAGAGTTTTGTGAAGTATGCACACAGTGTTGCCTCATATGTTTGGTCAGTGTTCCATAACATTGTGGTCATCTAGCAGTTCACTGGCAAGCATTGTGGGTTGATGTCAGTAAGGGAAGAGAGACATGTGAGTGTCACACTTCATACCCATCAGAATATGCATGCTAATACAGTAGCTGTTATTCTTTCAACCTGCTATCTTTGTAAGGGCAAACTGTTGAACATGTCTCTAACTCTGGCCCTTTGCCCCCTCAGTAAGTATGGCTGTGTCCGGATCCCTTGCTTTAGGGAGTTGGGAGGTATGATAGGTCTGTAGCAGCTACCTTTACATACAGCTGTGTATGCTACAGGCTGCAGCTGGTGCTGTGGCGTACAACACATAGGAAGGTTTTGTTAACACTTTGTTAGACAGCAAGCTGTACATGTAACTGTAGCAGCTGTGTCAAGGCTGTAATTACAGCAGAGCCAGGGTAAAGGTATTCTATATAGTCCAATTGGTGCATGTGCATAAGGTACATATGTTATGCAACAGTGCGAATAACAGAGTAGTAGGCAACATATAGTTGGGTGATATGGATATGTGCATTGTGTGTCTGCCTGCAAGCCTTTATTTTGAAAAAAACTGGGTAGCAGGTAATTAGGTAGCAGTAAACTGTGGGGATTCAGACTGCAAGACACAGTCATTACTTGCTAGCACAATAATGTAATTGAAGTGCATCACAACACTGCAATCGAACCCAGAATGGTATGTGGCAAAATGTACCACATGCAAGGCATTTAACAGACTGAGCTACTGAGACACTGCAAAAGCATGTATATTTGCAAAATATATGTGCACATATGCAGGCTGTGAGAGACATTTCTACAACCATGAGTATGTGTGTGGTTTTATATGGTTGTATTTCTGAACCAGGGTCCCAGTTGTACATGTACTTTGCCATAGCTGCCTCAGCAGGTGTCTTTCCATAAGTTGCTGATAAAAGGCCACATATACCTGCTATTACAGGCCTCGTGTACATACATTGGTATGTCTTTAATTGGCCACAGGTGTATTATTGTACCAGTGTCCAAGGTACACTCCTATTTTTCCCATTCCTTTTATATATCATTTACATGCCTAATGACAGTAAGTACCAGTCAGTATGTATTGCTGGAAACATGTGTAACCTAAAACTTGTGTAGTGTGGTGGGTTAATGCACTGTGCTATAGTTGAGTGGGGTCTACATTCGAGATTTGGTAGAGGTGTTTATTTTGTACATGTGAGTAATACTGTCATAGACACATATAGTCATTAGAGCCCCATAAAGCTCATTTAAACTCATTTAAGGTGAGCTAAGCAAAGCGGCGCAGCACTGCTCTGTGAAAATCCGGGCAAACCCAAGCTAAAAAAATATAAAGAAAAGAAAAAAGGGGAGATAAGAAAGTGGTGAAATGGGGGCTAGCAGGGGGGACATAGTGAACAGCAGGTAGGGATGTTCAGGAAGGATGTAGGAAAGAACCATAGCTATCCATTTCTTGTACAGCAACAGATGTGCATTTTGACAGACTTTGTAGATGAATTTGGACTCTCAAACACCAGAGAGAAGGATGAGGACAACATAAATGTGTTGTCAAACCAATTGGACCACATTAGTTGTGTCCAGTGGACACGTGTGCAAAATAGAGAGCTACGCATGGGGCAATAGTTTTTTTGTGTGGGACAGGTACCCATTTTATTTTAAGGAGAGAGTAGATTGTTGGGGAAGGGACAGAGGTACATGTGGGGAGGTCAGTTGGGTAGGAGAGGATACAATAGCAGACAGACAAGACAGCAGACAGGGGCAGTGTGTGACACATGAGGGGGTAAACACATTGGATGAGGAGGGTGTTGTGGAATCAGAGACACGTGCCTCCAGATGGCAGCAGCATGACTAAGGTCCCCACCCATGGGCAGTTGACACTGCTTCTTCACTACCCCAAAGGTGGCTCTGCTGAGGACTGGGCACCAGGGCCAACCTGCCCCACCAGGTTGACCAGTGTGCCCTCAATCTGGTACAGGCGACGTTCATAGCTCTAATGAACAGTCCTGTGCACCATGGCCAATAGTTGCTGCTGGGTGACTACCACATCTCCACCACCACTCCAAGGGGGAGACTGGGCCCCATCCCCTGATGCACTTCCACCCAATGCCACAGGTATTGTAGGGCCTGGGTCCCAGATGTGCCAAGACCTGGTGCCACAGCCAGTTGAAGTAGGGTAGCAGATCACCGGGAACCGGCCTACCCAATGTGCTGTGGTGATGGAGGTATAGCAATAAATATAGGTTAGTTATTAACAAAACATATTGTTAGTAATAACAGCATGCCAGAACAGTGGAAATAACCCAAATACATAGCAATGCATATTATGTGAAACACAACAATAAATAACAGAACAGTCAGTATAATAACAGCATGCCAGTAACAGTTACGGCATAAAGCCAATAAAATAGGTAATTCAACAAGGTATGATAATATGCAATGATTATAATACATAACAATAATAAACACATGCCCCACAATATAATTTAATGTAACAGCATATGTTACTAGTGAACCATAAACAATGAATAACAATAATAAATAAATGAAGATAAGTGGTGGGGAGTCAGAAAAACAGGGCATTAGTACTATTATTGACTATATACTTGACAACAGTACTACTATCCACTCTACAGGTCTGTTCTTTGTTTATGTGTACAAGTCCCCTATAGCTGTTGTAGCACGTACATACCTCTCAAGCTATCCACATAGGACAGTATGGGCCAAGCAGTAACAACTGTGGGTAAACAACTACACAGAACACATGCACATCAGGTGGGCCTATATAACTACCAAGGTGTACTGTGGACTGATGTATTGATCCTCTGCTATTTAGATAATCATGTCATTGATAAACCTGTGACAGAGGAATTACACACTACTAATTACACTACCTGACAGCATGACACTTAAGAAACATGAATGTGTACAGTACAGAAATTAAACAACTATCATGCCTTGCTTGGCAGGCATGGGGATAGAACCCAACAGCAGTGACTGCAGAGTACATCTGCATGACATGTATGAATTGGCTGCAGCAATGTTTTTACAGACACTCCAGGCATACAGCCATACCAAGAATGCACATTATGTATTTCACTTTATTTTATTATAATAATATTTATTTCCTTTATTTTATGCTGTATTTTCACATTCTTGCTAATGATTCAAACAATCTGTGACATCTAAACACACAATTATTTATTGATAATATGGGCTACCTCACCCATTTACCTGTAGTCCCTGTGGAAAGAGAAGTTGTGAGCATTGTGTAGTGAATCCTAGCACTGGATTCAAACCCTGGTCTGTGTGTGCCAAAATGTACTTTATACAGTGCTTTTAACAAACTGAGATACTGAATCATTGCTGATTATTAACTGACTGCTATTTGCCTACAGCTTACCTGGAAATAAAATATGACCTGGCAGTACTACTACAGTTTTATACTAGCCTGCGGAGACAGTAGAACACACATGTATGATGTACAAGCATGACAGAGATAGTAGGTAACCTATACATTACCATATAGACTGCAGGTGTACACAGTATATTGTTAGTGGGTTTAAATATCTGTGGAGTCAACAAACAATATCAAATCACAGAGTGGGCTGCCTCACCCATATACCTTGCTTACCTGCTGTTTGTGGATGACAGAGCATTATGTGAACAATGGTAGCCTAGAATCAGCCTTGGATGGTACTATATGTGTTAAACAATTCATTTGGCAGCCATTATATTTGCAGTCTACATCTATTACACTGTTATACTTGACTGCAGAACCTTAGCTCACAGCCTGAATGCATATAGTTCAACTGCAATGGTTAAAACAAGACATTCCTGATCTACACAATTTACCTTGGTGTTATTGGTATTGGTTGATGTGCTATTGCAGAACAGTTGTCATACTTCATTTGTTGCAAAACAGTTCTATGTCCACACTTATTGCATAACAGACTTTATTGGAAATACCTTCATGCAGTTCCTAGAATAGTTTCAAGTTTTTATTGCACAACAGTTGTGATTATGCAGTTGTTACAATACAGCTGTAATTCCACACTTACTGAACAAGAAACTTTATTGTAAATACTTCCTTACAGTTCATGCTTTACTCTTCCCTGCGTGTTGCACTACAGGTGGCAGCATTCACTTATTGCAGTACAGCTCTAAGTCCACATTCATTACAATACAATCTTTACTGCATATACCTAATTGCAGTTAATGCTTTACTCTTTCTTGGTTATTTGACTATAATTAGCATAATATATCTGTACTCACCACACTCATGACACAACCTAGCCAAATGCCCAGCATGCACCACAATATTGTGAGCTGTCTCCTCTGCAGCTGTTGGGAGAGAAGCACACCATTATGCATACCAGTTTAGCAGACATTTGGTTTAGATATTGGTCAAACTGAGGTAAGATAACTTACAGACTTGTGGGGCATACCCTTCCCAAGGTTCTCAGACCCAGGTGTCCAAGAGATGCCCCTTTCAATGCTTCAAGTCATCATGGTGGTGACGAACCTGCTCACTGTGCAGGAAATAAATGTCACGCTGGTGAGTTCATGTGCCAGCCAGTCCCAGGCCTCCGCCTTGCACTCTGAGCCCTGGAACCCTCTCTGCAGCTTTTTTTTTCAGTAGGAGTCCAAGCATGACCCTGGACTCTTGAATGCCCCAATACTGTGCCCAGAAGCACACACCCTCGCCATCGCCTGCCATAGTCACTTCACAGTCAGAACTCCAACAGATTATGCTGTATTCCCACCTAGTCAGCTTAATATAGCCTATTTTCCTGCCCTTACATGCCATTGAGCAATATCTAAAAATGTGGTGCATCACTTAGCAGAGCGCAAACTAGTGCAGCTGAGCAGTGCGAAAGCCCAAAGAGTTGTATGCTTAGCGGTGTGCAAATCAGCCATGCACAGCCAAACAGTGCATAAACATGTTCGGCCATTATTGTGTTTATGCATTGCTTAGCAGGTCTTAGCAGAGCTTAGCAGAGCGCAGTGGGCCAGAATTTAAAAATAATTGCCATAATTTGTATTTCAAAATGAAATGCTTATTTTCCCTTCCATGTATTCAAACCTGCACCTACTGCACATGAAGCTGTAACTCTCCCTATTTGTCTAAGTGGCTATGTGAAATTCTGCTATACCTTTACATATACCTCTGAGCTATGTATAAGCACTGTTGAGCACTGCGCTGCACCACGCAAACCTGCTCAGCTACACTTAAGCATGACATTTAAGAAAATAATAAAATGCATCCGGTTTCTATTTTTAGATGTCTGGTAGGTGTCTTGGCAATGCTTAACACTGCTGTGCTCTGCACTGCGCCATGCAAACATGTTTTTTAATTCAAAAAATACACTGATATACTGCAGTTGGACAGTGCAGGGAGTGTCTTACCCATCTACGGACATAGTTTACACTACACTCCCTACACTGATCCAATAACTATGTTCCTCAGCTCTCCCTTGGCAATGTGCCATGATTAATATGCATGGCATGCTGCTGAGGGGGAAGAGTGTACACGGACATGGTACCATTCCATGTAGGCTCTACACTATGCCTACATACATTTTATTAAATCCTGGTGTATGTCTAATTACAATATACAGCTCTTCCAACAACAATATCTCTATAAAAGAGCACATCCTATCTTAGGTAGCAATAGCCATACAAAAATAAATAATTATAGTAAGAGACTTCATCATAGACTGTCCCAAGGAAAAATCCCAAGCCTCTCTACCAAACATAATCCTACTTGGCTTTACTCAACATATTAACACTCCAAATGGAATCAACAAACTCTTCAACTTGACTGAACACTAATAAATGACCCTAGCAAAATAACACAAACAGATTTATTACCTGACTCAGTGAATGAAAATCACTTGCTACTCCACATGAAGTAAAATCAAGCTCTAAATAACAAACATTGAAGTTTATAAGAAATTTTACCAAAACCAACAAAGACATTTGATTCGTAAACAATATAATCAGAACCCCTTAAAACGTTTCTCAATACACACAGCTGTTACTTACTTCAATGAAGCCTTCCTTACCATACTTGTGTCACTAGTTCCACATTTTAAAAGTGAAAATAATTGTTCCCTGCCCTCTGGCTATCCACAATGCCAAAAAGCTAATGATAACAAAAGATTAGAAAAAGAAACAGGAAAAATACAAAGAAACACTAGTCTTCAAAATTACCAACACCTAAGAAATCTTGCTAAAATGCAAGCTTTACAAGAGAAATTAATACATAAAATACCCAAAATACTTCATGACTGCTATTAAACAATCTCCTTAAAACCAAGAAAAATGCAACCATCCCCACTTTTTCAGAGCATGAGAAAACGTCAACTCCAAACTCAAGAATCATTTTATATCCACAGCTACTTAATTAAAAATATTACATGCAACAATATCCAAACCCATAGTCTCATAAAACATAAATGACACAAACAACTTCTTCCTTAAGCCTGTATCTACCAGTGAAATAAAAATGTCCTCTTAAAAAAAAAAAAAAAAAACTACACTTGCATCAGCCAGCCAACCAGCAGAGTATTTCAGAATTGCTGCTGAATCCATGGAATGCCCAGTCTCCATTGTACTGAGCCGATCTATGCAGGACTCCTATGTTCCCACCCTATGGAAGTAATAATTTATCACCCTTCTAAACAAGGAAAGCACATCCCTTGAGCCCTTGATCTGATCAGTGTTAGACATATAACAGTACTATATCCACTTTCCAAAGTATTAACAAGTATATAGATAAACATATCCTCAGTAATGTACTAGATAATAATCATCTGCTTTCTGGAAACTCATTGTGGCATCAGGCCAACCCTGGTATCAGCACTGCCCAACTACCATTTCCGAAGAGTGTATCAAAAATACAACCAAAGTGAAGTAGTAACCTCATTGTTGCTGGATCTGTCTAAAACATTCCAAAACTGTCCCACAAACTGCTCCTTGACCAGCTCACAGTTTTATGTCTTAATACTAACATGATAAAATGCATCATCTGTTTTAGCCAGAGAAATTGTGTGTGTGTGTGTGTGTGTGTGTGTGTGTGTGTGTGTGTGTGTGTGTGTGTGTGTGTGTGTGTGTGTGTGTGTGTGTGTGTGTGCGTATGTGTGTGTGTGTTGAGATAATTATTCCTAACTACCAGTGACAGTAGGCATACCATAAGGTCTCAATATTATTCAGTATCTTCAAAAATGCAAACCACTTTGCTATGAAATGTGCTGCCATGGTACAGAATGCAGACAATTCCACATTAATATGTTCTGTCACCAATACCTCCCAGCTACAAAAGCATTAGTCAGCAACATTTCTGCTTCATCAACGCCTAGCTAGCATGATCACAGCTGCTTCAAAATGCAAAGAAAAACAAACTGATCTTATGTACTCCTAAATGCTAAAACAACATCACATCTTCAAAGAATAGTAAAATTATGCTTGTACCCCAGACTATGATCCTTGGTGTCACAGTAACCCAAAACTTGATCACCTTGTCCACTATTATGTACAGAAAACTAATCTCAGACCAGGAATTTTATACAGACTAAAACCCTACCTTTTTCACCATGGCTGTATTAATTACCACATGCTCTTTGTACTATCTAGCTTTCTCTACATATCGTCTATCCCCACAAACTTAGTCTGCTAACTAGTCAAACTTGAACAGTGTTATAATAAGAATGATGAGTTTGCAACCATCAGCCCAGAAAAGCCTGTCACTAAATAGCTGTTAAACAACTTAAATGACTAGAGCAAACACCCTCACTTACTCTCACCTAAAAGTGGGCTTTAACTTCCTCTGCCAACCTGATAAATACCCAGCAATTAGTCACATACTACGATGGTACTACATGCTGCTTGACCTAGACCTTGCAGCAGTCCTGGGTTTGATTCCCCATCCTGCGTTTGCTTACTGTGTGGCTCTAGGCAAGCCATCTAACTGGATGTTGATCCTAGGTCATGCCTCAAAGGGGACTCTCTGACCAGTTAGCTTAATTGGCTATTGAAAGAGTTTTTTCATGCTACTGTGACTTTTCTGTATGCATATGCCACTAAACATTGCTACTATAACTGTCTTTGCTTCAAATCTCTGTGACTGTCCTCTTTCTAGTGGAATGATTCCATTCAGTCATGTTGTAATTACCAGGTGCATTTGTACTAGTTAATTTTGTTTACTAGGTCAATGCTTCACTGGAGAATCTTATAGCCATTATAACATCATGAACTGTACTCTTTTGTACCTTTCCCTCCATTTTTTTCTTCCCACCCAAAGTTAAGATTTCCTACAGTAAAGTTATTCTGCATCATACTTCACATCACCTCACCCTACTGATTACTTCTTTTTCTAAGACCAGTTCTTCTATCTTGCTTCATCTTCTTCCTTTAATCAGTATTCTGTAACTGGTATTCAACATTCGCTACTTTCTTTTTTCCTTCTTCCTAAAGTAAATGCCTCCACTCATAGTTGTTTCATACACAATAATGGTTACCTCACCAACACACATGTTAAATACCAGCTTACAGACTCTCTGTCTAGCAAGATTTATATAGAACTTTTTCATCATCAATTTCACCCACCGACTTCACTGCAAGCCACACCTTTATATCAAGTACCACTGATATCCTATCATGCTCACTGCATGCATTTTTACCCAAACTATGTTGTCTGCTCAGATTTAACAACTTTCACACAATTTTGCCATGGTAGCCCACTTACTCGTGATTCTGCTACACATTTTTCCTACTGGGTTCTATGCTTCTCATCTCCTTGATCCCCACTGTCTTGCATCCTCATACCGCAACATTATTGCATACCCCTCCAAAACATCTATTACAGTAGGCAACACTCATGCTCATTATTCCTCTTGTTGTGCTAGCTCTTATAGAATGGTGGTCATGTCCACCTTCTTGGTATCTATTTCTAACTACATGACACAAGATACACTCTTGCATGGCCCTAGCAAGTCAGAAATTTGTGTTATCCACCTCTGACCTACATTAATCTGAGGTTAAATTGGAGTCTGGCTTCAATAACATAAACTGGAATGCCTCCAAGCATCATTTAATCTGACCACATAAATGCCCTATAATATACACAGTGCAATGCATGTGTGCAGCATGTCTTGATGTATACCATAAGGCAACAGTGCATGAGGGATATCACATGATGTTGCTTTGATTAGGCACTTGCTGCTAAGCCATTAAAGTGAATGGTTCTTTGGCTACTAACATTTGGATGTCTATGTGCCTCCAGGCTGTTTAATGTCTGTGATCAGAACCAGTATCCAGTCCAAATATACAGTAGATGATATCAAACAGGATTATAGAAGTCCTTGCAGCTCTCCTTTTTGACAGTTTTGACCAGTTTTTAGTCTTTAAGTCATCATTGGCCTCCTCATCTTCAGCTTGAGGAGAAATGGACTAATAAAATGCAACAAAACTACACTGTTGAATTCCACTATACTACCATCAGCTGCTTTGTTTTGTCAGTAATCATACCCAAGATAATGAGCACACAGAGTGATAACATGGAAACTGATATTTTCCAAAGATGCCAAAGCAAATGCTACTGTAGCTAAGAAATGGCATTGGAAGCTGAGAAATACCATTCAACACAAAGAAAAAAGCCATATCAGTAACTACAACTCTTATACAGAAGCAGAAACAATTAAGTTAAAGACAACATAGTCAGTATACTTTCATAAATGGTAAGTCCTAGATTTTATAGTTAATCTACCATTTCTTTTCCCCAAAAGCTACTGAATCATGTCATTGCCTTCATTTTGCCACTCATTCCCCCAGCATGTTTCATTCTTCAAGTTAACTTGGCAGAAAGTTGTAAGCAGTGGATACAGAGTTTCAACCATTGTTTCAGGTTTGTCTGAAAAAATTAAAGGCGTCTAAGTTTCAGATTCCTTCACATGTCAAAAAGCAACACAATAAAGATTTAATCTTACCAAAGAAAAACAGACAGATTTTGTTGCTGTTAATGACAAGTTCAGCCAGTATTATGAGGCTACCAAGAACTTGCCATATATTTGCCATTTATTTTATTTTATTTTTTTAACTGTAAATCAAGGCTCGCAAGAATCTCTTGGTGCATACGTGACTGAATTAAGGCATAGAGCTAACAACTGTGAATTTGGTGAGATGCAAAAATAACTGTCAATTGAGAGAATCGCATATGGCATTGGCAATGATAAAATATAAAGTAAGCTCTTGTCAGACTTTGACCTGACACTAGAAAAAGTGGTGAGCATATGAACATCAGTAGTTAACAAGTATTCAGATGAAAGAACTTGAAGAAGCTTTAGGCGTGTGTAAAATTTAAATAAAGCTGAAGTTCTTGTTGAGGCAAAGTACGAGAGATACGAGTCACATAGAATGAGAGCAAAAAATGTTATTGGCACTTATGACTCTGCTCAGGGATTAGGTATCAGCATGATAAAAGCATGGTCCAGCTGTTAACTAAGAATGTAGAAAGTGTTGGCATCCAAACCACTCTTCCAAGGTATGCAAGTTGAAAAACAAACTGGAGATTTTTTAAGTGAATTGATGCATAGAAAACTGACTGTGTAGTCAATGGCTATTACAACTATGCTGACTTGAACAATTCAATGACTAACCACACACAAGGAAGGAAATCATCTGTATTTTCTGCAGTTGATAAGTGTGTTCAGTCTGTATGCATACTTTCTTCAGTGGGTACAGAAAAGCATCAGTGTTGTCAATGCAGAAATCACTGGACTGTAAAGCTATGAATAAATGGAACGTTTATCACACTTAAGCTGGATATTGTACAAGAATGTTAACATTCATTATCACTGAGACTGTAGACAAATGGGCTTGTGAAGTTTTTTTTCTCTGAATCAAAAGTTTCATTACTGACTTATTCTGAGCACAGACTTAAGCCATTTCATCAAACTGAGCTATGTTGTGTGCACAAAAACCAAAGCATAAAAAATATTGTTTCAGCTAGTGTCTGCACAGCAACTTGATACGTAAGCAAGATATATTTATAAACAGTTCTGCATTATAAAGTGAATTGATAGTGAGCATATGCAAGTGCAGATGATTAGAGGTCACAATGTAATCAGAGACAACAATTTGCACAGTCAGAGGCAATAATTCAAAGACTCAGGGATCCAAGGATTTGTTCACTTGCAGTGGTAATGATTCACCATAACAGTTAACACAAGTCTCATGTTTGTAATCAACATAATTTACTCATTGACAGAGGCAGTAATTCACAGATTTATGTAGTACAATCTGAAATGCCTCCAAAGTAAAGAACAGTTTGCAGTGATGTGGCATTGCAAAGAGCAAATAAAAGCTCAACTTTATGTTACATTAGTGAGTAAATAGTCACCATAATGATTTAATCAATTACTTTCTCCTTCATACTGAAAATGACTTTGAGCTACAATTGCTTAAAATATGGCACTGACAGGATGGCTAGTTGACAAGAAAAAATTTCCATCACCGCTACAAGTCTAATACACTTACCATAATAAAGTATTGTCAGGTATAAAGAAAGAGCACATGACATAATGTTTTGGCCAGGATCACCAAATAGACTTCATGGTAAAAAATAATTGTCAGACTTGAAACCTTTTTTTTTTTACAAGAGTAACTATAACATTTTTATTTTATGTATTTATTATTTGTTTACTGGGAAAGTCTGACTGGGACAGGGTCCATTTTCAAGGGAGGCTTGGAAGAAATGCTCCAGACACATGCCTTTGGAATGTTGGAGGAAACTGGTGCACCCTGAGGAAACATATGCGAATGCATGGAGGACATGCAGACTCCATACAGAAGGCACCCCAGCAGAGAACTGAACTGGAGAACCTTTTGCTGTAAGGTAACATTGCTAACCGCTGCACCACTGTGCCACCCATGTTTTGTTATGGCGTGAAATTCTAAACAGGCCATGAAATAAAATAGTTTCTGACTTGTTTCAATTTAAGGACAATTGCTGTCTTGTCTTTGATGACTATTGCTTTGGGTATCCTGAGGCAACCAAACAAAAATATGTCTCTTTACAAACATTGCACTTACATATTTTTTCATGCCGTTATCCCTGACATTCTCAGCTCTGACAATGGCCCACATTTTGTTAACCTAGAATTTCATGCGTTTTCACAAAACTGGAAATTTCAGCACATTACTTCTTCATCAAGGTATTCTCAGTCTAATAGTCAATAGAGTTATCTAAACAGTGAAAACTGCCATAAAAATGAGCAGAGCTTTAGATAGGTTAGTTGGTATCCTCGATGATGCCCTCATCTGGCATCCCCAACCAAACCTACAGACCACAAAATGCCTTCAACCAATGGCAATTTCATACTTTCATTCATTCAATGTATCAATCAGATATTATGTACATGCATGATAGCTCTTTGCTACATTGTATAAATAAATGAAAGTATCATTACTTTTAAGCTAAGAAGCTAATACCACTTTGTTTTAAGTAGAAGTCAGTAATTAAACATAGCTGCTATGTTTATACACTTATTCCTACTTGAAGTAAAGATGGATTTACCTGTTTGCTTAGAAAGTAATGGCACTTTCATTCATGCAGTGAAGCAATGAGCTATTTTATTTATATATATATATATATCATAGCTCATTGATATCTTCACAAACCAACTGCCATTTATACATTTAAGCAGACATTGTTTGTGTAATTAACATAGCAGAAAGCTCAAAAAAGTAGAACTCATGCTACAGAAGGCATCACCCATACTGAGATCTGGAGGGATTGCTAGAGTCAAAACTCCAATTGACAAACATTGGCAACACCAAGAAGTGCTTCTATTAAGCCATGTTGATACAACAGGGTCCTACACTGTAAACATGAAAGAAGATGAAACATTCCAATCTATTATGTAACATCTGTACAGGATATGATTGAGAAACAGACAGCTAAGGGTATGCCACAGATACCTAAACCAGCTTTATACTTGTTATATTTTCATACCTGTTTGAGTGGTATGTATGTAAATGAAGCCTGGTATGCTGAATGTCTATGAATTACTTTATTTTGCTATCATATATCTGCACCATTAAATATATCTTAGTATTTTTATATCATATGACCACATGCTTGTGTAACAGACCTGCGTAAGCACATGTTGTACTTCTTTGTAACTAGAAACTGTGCTATCTACAATTCAGAAATCATGCTGCGTGCATGATTCACATCTCTTGCTTTACTCTTTGGGATCCTCCAGCATTTTCTGAGAATATTCACATGGCAGTGGCTACCTCTGTAAGTGCCCAGTGGAGAGTGCCTGTATGGGGTATGAAGGATTAGAAGTTCATGCTCTTATCTTCTTCACAACTGCTTCAGGGAATGGCTACACTGGGCCCTTAAGTGGATTCATTTCACAAGGCTAATATCTGGTATGACAGCTCAAGTATTGACCTCAACCATGAGCATAATCATAACAGAACAGTGCATGCATCAGAAAGATGCTGTGTGACACCATCACTCTCATGATGTCCTGCATGGAAGGCAAAGATTAGGCAACAGTGCTCTCAGTGTTATTGTAAGTGGACTGCATTCTATTTTTGATGTATATGTGAGGAATTGTTCTTCTGCTGCAGACCTTTGTCTCACTCAACATACCACAAGTGAATGAGCTACTGTGCTGTGTTTCAATGTCAGGTGGAGGTGTGAATGCACAGTGTACATTGCCTACTATATTTACTGCAGGTGTGCAGACACATGTTATGTGATTGGATTATGTTACCCCATGTCCAGGTAGCTTCACAATACCATGTATAGCAGGACCATATTCTCACAGAGGTACATTAACTAACATTTGCACATGTATCAGACACCTGTCTACTGCCTGAGATGTAGGTAACAGCATACATAAGAGAATGTAGCTTGTCGTTGCTGCTCTAGCACCTTATTTTTCAGTTGTCTTGGTTCTCAGATTTTACTCTTTCAGTACAAGAAGAACAAGACATGAACCATGTCACCAATCACAAGAGATAAGAGATCCTAACGGCCAGGCAGGGTTATTTTGACTGACAAATACTGACTGTGTTTTAATATATTCAGTTCATTGGCTGGATAGATTTACTTAAAGTAAATTTCCCATTGTGTCTCCCCCCTGCAAGTCTAAATGATAGATTTGCTCAATATACAGATTCACTACAGTATAATGCCAAACTGAAAGTGCTTCCAACAAATCAAACCAAAACCAAGAAAATTTAAAGGTGTTACTGCTCACTACTAGGAGTCTAAACAAGAAACTCCACTCCCAACAAGCTCTCCTCACTCTAAGGAATGCTAATGTCTGTGCAATCTCTGAGACATGCTTTAAAACAGCAGAGAGCACACCAGCAGTGCAAGACAATATTGCCTTTCACATATTTAGACCAGCTACTACACAGACAGGGACTAAAGGTGGAGGTGTCTCAATTTACATCAAAAATAAATATACCTCAGGGCTGGTCAAACAGGACAATGTACTTGAACTTCTTCACATTCAAATCACCATAGGCAAAATCCCTTACTACGTCCTTGCAAGCTATAGATCCTTGTCTGTGACCCAGGAAACTCATAACATGTATTTAAGCTGACTGGAAACACTCACCATCCAATCCAATACCATATTCAAGGGCGATTTTAATTATACTACTATTAAATGGGAATCATATATGACACCAAACATGCAAGCACATAGATTCCTGGATTTTGTAAACACAAACTCCCTGGAACAGATTCTCAATACACCGACCAGGGATGCAAGCATACTTGATTTGGTCCTCACTTATATGGGAGAGTGCTGCACACTCCCTAATGTAATGTCCTCTCTGGTAAGGTCAGACCACAAAACAGTCTCCTTTGAAGTAAACATAAAACCTGTAACCCCAGCTATCCCTGAAATGTTCAGGAAATACTCCAAGGCTAGCTTCCTACTATTAAATGATAACCTGGAAAATTCTCTAGCCTCCATAAACCATGACAACACTGCTGCCTACATGGAACTTTTCACAGAAACCTTATAAAAGTATGTTAATAGCTGCATAGTGCCTGCTATACCCACCAGGAATAAATACAGAGCAAATCAAACAACAAGACACCCTGGTGGAATCACATCAATAGGCTCTATGACAAAAGGAAGAAAATCACAGCAAAAATTAGAGGTGTAGCATGTAGCAGGATCAAACCACTCTCATCAAATGAAACAAATAACTCTGATAAAAAATAAAGTCTATCAAAGCCAAGTTTGAGGTAAGTTTGACCTCCCTGGCAAAAGACAACCACAAGGCATACTTTGGCTACATCTGCAAACTCAAAGGAATTGCACAATCGTGTGCAAAGATCATTGTTAATGGAGCCACATATATTGTGCCAGAAGGTATAGCAAACCTACTGGTAGACAAATTCAGCTGTAACTTTACACCTCTCTCCCCTCTACCTCCCCTCAGGAAATACCATCAAATATAACTCCCCTGCTATCACTAGGGATCAGGTTTTCAATGCTCTTGTTAAGGTCAAAAATACTGCAATTATTAGCCTGGACAATGTCTCAGGATACCTTCTAAATAGCATAAAATATGACCTATCAGGATCTCTGGAATAGCTATTTAAATGCAGTCTCCAAACAAGCTTCCTGCCTAGATAATGGAGAACAGCAACAGTCATCCCACTGCACAAAGGTGGGTCATCTACAGACCCTGGACATGACAGACTCATAAGTCTCACTTGTCTGATATGGAAAGTCATGGAAGGAATTATCAAGGAAGTCATCAATAAAGACATAGGAGATAGGAAACCTCCAGACACTGGACCTAACCCAATTTGGTTTCATCAAGGGCAGGTCATGCCTGTTTAACCTGGTAGACTTCTTTGCAAAGGTTAACAAAGCAATGGATGATGGCAAAATGGTTCACACTGCCTATCTTGGTCTGACCAAGGCATTTAACACAATACGCCTCTCAGGCATTCTTGACAAAATCAAGAGTTTATTTATAAACCCTTATGTCACCCAGTGGATATCCCACTGGCTCACAGACAGGGCCCAGGAGATTAGAACTAGGGAGTCCACTTCTACAAAGAAGCCAGTCTCAAGTGGAATCCCTCTGTGATTGATCCTGGGACCACTTCTTTTTGGCATTTGTTCCTCTGAAGTTAAGGTCAATGTTGAGGGCTTCTGGCTGACCAAATTTGCAGACGAAACTGATTCCCCATCTGACTCGTACAAATGACTTGTGTTACAGCCACATTCTAAAACTAAATGTTTGAGAAATGCATAACAGTATCCTTCAGGAATTCATCCACCCCTTGTAACTATCATATTAACAACACATCCCTATGAGTTGACCCAGTAGTCAGGGACTAGGGAGCACATGTAAACACTAATCTAGTCTTTGACCATCACATGTCTACAGTAGTGAGGAAATATTTCTATGCTAACAAACTCAACTAATAAACAAAGGTATGGCATCTAGGTCCAAGGAGGTAATTTTTCCACTGTATTCAGCATTCATCAAACCCATCATTAAATACAATGCCCCCTTTTGTATGTACCTAACCAGACGCATCCAACAGTTGGAATGTCCATAAAGATTCCTCACTAAAAGAATGCAAGGTGTAAGTAACATGTCCTTTGCAGACTGCCTCAAAGCCCTATCCTTGTTTTCTCTCTTCTAAAGACTGTTGAGGACAGATCTATATCTGGCATGCAAGGCATCATCAGACTCTAAAGACCTCCTGAATATCTGCAAAACAAACATCACCAGAAAAATACCCATTCTAAAGACTTAAACCTTGCCTGTGATGATATATATATATATATATATATATATATATATATATATATATATATATATATATGAGGTGCTGGAGAGACAGGTACTTATCCCAGAGCCTACCTATTTTCTGGAACAGGTTTCCCATCCATGTGAAGCAGAGTTCCTCCCTAAACCAATTCTAGTGTAACTTGCACAACTGGAAGGGGAACAGGAAATTCATCCCTGGTTTGGCACCTATGTCTCTAATGGACACAGGTAGCCTCAAAATGTTTCATCTCCCAAGGCCCTGTTTGAACTTATCAAGGGTACCAGAACTTGTCAGGAACATGGTTAGGCTTAAAAAGGCGCCTGTAGTTGTTAGTCTAGTATACACGTATGAACCTATGAACTCCCCTTAGGCTTTAACTGAGGACAGTGAGCATGATGATGCTGAAAGTGCATCCTGGGGTGGGGGTTGGGTGGGGTTTCTACTCTTCACCAGCAAGTAGATTGTCACCACTGCCAAATGTGACCTAGGTGGATGAAGGGGTGGAGTCTGCAGTGGAGAGATTGTTGGGAAGAGATACAGCCTGGATGGACAACTTCATGGAGGGAATTGCAAATTAATTTACTAGGCTGGTCTCTGCCATAAGGCTTCCAGGGGAGGCATGCCCCACACCAGAGGTTACCCCTGATCTATAATCTGGTGACAGATCACAGTAATGGCCCCTCGGGCCAGTGTGGCAGATAGCAGGCTGCTGCTCATAGCCCACCCTATCCCCACCTTGGTATAACCTCTTTCTTTTGTGTTATGTCCCATACCCTGTGTATTTTCCTATCTTCTCCATCACTATTTCTCTGCCATTTGTTTGTCTTTGTCTCTTCCATTTCTCCCACCCTAGTGGGCACATCACCCACATTAATCTGTGCTGTAGTGCATGCCATCTGCCCGCTGCACACTGACCTGCCCCTGAATCATATTTTTCCTTTCCTTTCCTTTTAACCTTCCCCCTCTACCCCTCTCTCTTTATAATGAATAAAGGGGCCCAACACTGCCTCAAAAGGTGTTGCCCTGCTTTTCTCCGGCCTGTATACTCCTAAATGTTGCCCTTCTGTGTCTCGCTGCACATGTTGCTTCCTTAGTTTCCTATTTTCTTACACATTCTTTTTCCTTTCCTTTCATGGATCTGACAGATGCTCATACTGCAGCTGTAAATACTGCATGGTTATATAGCTTTATGTGGTTCTTTATGCTGTCCTGCTGAGAGGCACACTATTATGTGCAGCATAGCTTATATACATACTGTTTTATATAAAGGTGCAGCAGCCTGTGAATTTATGTTTCCACTGTGCATGAGCTTCACAGAAAAGAGTATGATCTCTCTCTGGATTCTGTCTTGTGCTTGTGTGTACATACTTCATGACATATATATTTATTTGCTTGCATTTGTGCTGTGCTGTTCAATTATATACCCTGGAGAACAGACTCTACATTGGATCACTGGTTGTCTCACTTTGGAAAAATAATTAGTACATGTATCCTCACACAGTGCCTGTACGTTGTGCAAGCTTTGCATAAGAGTGTAGCAAATCTCTATGAATCTCAGACAGGGTAGCACACTAGGTAACATCATTACTTCAGTAAAAGATGAAGAAGGTTTTCAAAGTGGTCTAAAAAAATGCACTTGGTACAGTAGTAAGGAGCTCAACTATAGTGTCAGTAAATGTAACACAGTGAGAGTTGGTAAAAAGAACATAAATTATATATGCCACCATTGTTAAAAGATCTAGACAAAATTGTAGAGAAGAATTTAAACTTTGATAAAGGTATGGACACCAAACTCAGAAAAGTATTCTGTAGCCCATCTGAATTTAAAGGGCATGTGTAGTCATGCCAGAGAAATCAGTGTACCACTTTATACATCACTTTTCTGACTTGTTATTGAATGACAGTGCTGCACTGTCTAGCCTTCTAAGAAGCCATATTAAAGAATTTGAAAAGATATAATTTCTTGCTACAAAAATCACACAGCTGGAAAACTTCATCAACTCAGGAAGGCTTTTTGAACTGCCATTATGTTCTTAGACATCTTAGCAGGTGATCTATGACTAGGAAATATCTCTTTGTCTATTTGAAAGTCTAAGCCTGTAAATCTCTTTGGGGGGTTATAATACCAGTTCTTTGAACCTTATTAGCAGTGGCAGCTGGAGACTTCAAAGCAAGAGGGGGGTGCAGGAATCAACTGAATTTGGTGGGGCTCTATTACGGCAGGTCAATAACAATTAGCTGTGATCAAACAACAGATGGGGCTCATTCATTTTTATCTACAGACTGCCTCAGTACCTGCTCATTATAGCCATTTTAATGAATATATACACCTCAGGTATCTAAGTCTAATCAACAAGGCCAGGTGCACACTGTCCCCGTGCACCTCCCCAGTGTCTCTCTCCGCCCCCCCCCATTCTTGCCCTACACCATCCAGACAGATTACTTCTTGTTTTTCCACACTTTGTCTTTTATGCACCTCAACACACTTTTCAACACAACCTACAGACTTAGACTCCACTGTAGTAAGTTCAGAGAAAGTGTCTTAAGTTTCTATATGATTTGAGTACTCCTTACAGATATTTTTTACAACTTTTTGTTTTCATGATTTCCTGAACAAAACAATTATGAGTAAGAAAAGAGATTCACTCTTTTTTATTTTCAAATGTTTAAAGTCAACAAAACAGTAATTTCCCAATAAACTGAGAAGAGAAATTCTAACAAGGATATACAAATCTTATCTGTGAATAGTGTCTGCCTTCCTACCCTCATAAAATAAAGAAAGTTACACTTTCTGTAACGTTATGGTGTTATATTGGGATGAAAGTAAAAACACACACACACAGATAACATGATCATGAATTACTGGCACTTGTATGATTGTGACTGTAAGCCTCACATGTTTGTGATCAAGTGAATGAATAAATACATAAATTACTGACACACAGGAATTTATTTTCTCAAGTCACCACTGTCAGAATATATTGTTCAACCCACTGCATCCAAATACTTCAAAACTCCTTAGCTTAAGAATCTCTGAGAAATCTAAAAAATAATAAAGGACAAAAGACCAAAATCAGAGACAGATATTAGCTTTATTTACTGGCTTGCTTTGCATTGGCATGCTTTTTCTGAAATGTATTAAGTCTGAAAGAAACTCAGATGTCTATCATTAGTTAATAAATGTAATCCTAATCCTCATGGATTTGCCAGAAAATCACAAATTTTACAAATAAACAGAACAAAACATGAGACAAAAATCAGAGCTTTCCAGCATGGCTGCACATTTGTCAATAGATTATTTTCAACTATTTCAGTGTGGAAAAAATAAACTGATAGATAAGGGCCAGTAATTCTGCCTGTTTTAGTAAAATTCAGTTACTGGTTAATAAGTACACTGCCTGGATTCCAGTAAAGAATAAACCTGGAGAGTCTTAAAGAAAATCATCTAGGAATGGTGAAAAGAAAACACTGACTGGGAAGAATTCTGCAGCTGTTCAGCAAAAAGCAGTTCAAGCTCCAGTTTTGGTAAAAGAGGCAGGTTCCAGTAATTTAGAGGGAAAACTAAGTCAAATGTGCTCAGACCAGATTAAAATAAATGAAACCTTGAAGGAGTATATCAACTCAAATAACAAAAGGCTGGAAAAATGGAAGAAGCTTTAAACAACTATTCAGATGAACTGAGAAAACTGCAAGAATCAGAGGACGAGATAAAGAAGAGGCTGGCTGAGTATGAGACTGCTCAAAAAGAGCTGCTTCAAAAATAGAGTTAGAGGACAAACCATGCAGAGAAAACCTGAGATTTTCTGCTATGCCAGACAAACTGGAAGGAAAAGACTGTATTAATTTTATGAAAGCACAAATAAGTAACTGGACTTGTACTGTACAGCAGGATTTGTTAAGTGAAGGCACATCATATGTATGGTACACACATGACCTTGAGAAAGCAGCAAAGATGCAATCTTACCAGCAGAAAGAGTTTGGCAAATATTAAAAATGGAGACAGTAGAGGGTTTGTGGACAATGATTATTCACCAAACACCAAGCAGAAGAGAACCAAATTTATTTCAGCAGTCAGGGAATGTTGAAAGTCAAGTATGAGATTCAAGCTGCTGTATCCAGCTTTCTTAAAAAAGTTCCTGGAGGATCAAAGTTATTGTTTTGATGCAAAACAAGCTAAGGAGGAAATACAAAAGTCTGTCCAACAGTGAGCCACCAAACAAAAGGGAAATTTGCTTCTCATTCTTCTGATAATAAAGCATATACTGAGACATTGCCAGTGAATCATTTTCCAGTGTTCCAAAGGCCAATGTTTGTGAGACAGAAAAAAAGCACTGAAGTTGACTAAATGAATTGGGAGTACCTGGGATTTGAACTGGTGTCTGGGGCTCAGAGATGGAAATGAACAGGAGGAAGACTAACCACAATGAAATTAGTTAATAAATCTGAGACTATAAAGCATTGATCACATTTATAAAATATGGCTTTACAAAAGGCAAGGAAGGGGCTGACATGCATGTGCCTCACTTCAAGTCATTGATGTCTGGAAGGACACTAAGAGAGAAAAAAGAGAAAAAAATACAAAGAAAAAAATAAAGTACCTATAAATTAAGCAATTTGTGTTCTTAAGAGTATTTGTCTAAAGCATTTCATATAATATAAAATTCATGTTATATAGTAAAGCATGTTTATGTTGCAGATGATAAATACACTAAAGTAAACTAGTACTTTATCTTTTTTAGTTTTAAGAAATGTATCAATTACAATGTAAAATGAGAAGACCAACTGGGCAAAAGCATGTTTGACTTAATGGACTATAATCTTGCGCTGTTGTAGTGGGGGTTGGGGAAATTCACTGAATGTAATATAATATAGTATATGTAGAGTTGAAATGCATGCATAGGAGAATGGATTAATGCCCTTGGCTTAATTAATTTAAATGAGAGACCACAATGTTATTAATAGTTTTCTTTAGCAAATAAATCCTCAGTGTTAGTAGGCAAGTACTTTTTGCCCTTATGTTTCCATGGAAACAAGCTGACTAAAGGTGAAGGCAATAAAATAGAGGTCTGGACTTTGTTTACTAAGAGAAATGTAAAATTAAAAGGAACAATGACAAGCAGCTCAGTAAACATATAGAGTTTAAAATTATTGAAAGTGAATAAAAGATAACAGCTTTTCTGGTAATGAAATACTTTAATGCATTTATTAGAAAAGTGTATATTTTAGTTTTATTTAAAGATAGCCAGTGCACTTTTTCTTGATGCTAAAAGTTAATGTTTTCTGTAAGCATATAAGATGTGTTTCTCATCTGGGAAGAGAATAAAGATATGACAAGAACAGACAGCAGTTTGTGTAAACAGGAATACAGGCTGTAACATGTGCTTTAGCATGGATAACCTTAATTTGAGGTTAGTTAATGCTTGTGTGTGCAGCTTTCAATTTGGGGTAGTTGTTCCTATCAGGAGGGTTACATTTAATTATTTAAAGATGTGCAAAGCTTTATGTATTTGTTTTAAGTGTTTGTGTTTTTTTTTTTTTTGAGGGTTTTTATGAAAACAAAAAGTCTGATATAGGTTGAAATAGAGATGGCAAGAAACAACTGTATAAAGGGATCAATTTGCCAAACATTAGTAGGTGCTTGTTGCACAAAAGCCTGAAATAAATATTAAAAAACTGCCATATATAATACAAGGGAATAATAACTTCTTATCATAATGGCTACTGTAAACATATTAATCTGATGTTGTTAATCTTCTTCCCATTCATCACTGATGGGTTCGGTTCAGAGCCCCTTGGAACTGTGTTGGCCTAATACCAAGCTCGCATGCACCAAAAATTCTCGAGTTAAGCTGCTACCCACAATGCCCTTCTCCCTGTTACCTCAGATCTCGTTTGCCATGTAGCCATATAGCAGTGTTTCACTGAGCTCTCAAGCTAAGTGTTATATTTTCTTGATAATTGTGTACTTTTGAACTTTTTTCTTATTTTTCACTCTTTTACTATTAATATATCTAACTAACTCTACCCATCAGGTAATTCTTTTACCATCATTGGTACGCCCTCTCCTTATCCTTGTGGTATTGCTTGATACCATCGTTGGTATCTCCTTTCCCCTTTTTCCTCCTTTTTAGGTGTTTAGTAGTTTTGTTAACTTTTTCTAGTATGTGCATAGAAATGTCTGACAAAAAAAGGAACTTTGGGGATTAAACATTGCACCTTTTGCAATGGTAAACTCCCTAACAGTGACTGTCACGATGACTGTGTTTATTGTCTGGGGGTTTCTCACCTCTCTGTTAAACCTCCTTGCCAGAATTGTCAAAGTTTTAGTCAGCGGATGCTGAATGATAGGAAAAATAAATTGATTCTAAAAGGCCTTCTTGTTTCTCCTTTCTCAGAAGCCCTTTCTGTGTCGGAGGTCTCAACCCCTCCAGGCAAGAAACGTCCCGATTCTGATCCCTCTTCACTGGCTGGTTATAAGAGCAAGTCACACAAACATAAGGCCCACAAATCTTCCTCGGAGCATAGAATTGCTACTTTGGCTCCGACTATTACTACTACTACCATTCTGAGCTCTGCTCCAATTGCCACATTGACTGAAGCCATGGACATTACTGGATTTTTGATGTTGGCACCACCCTCAGCACTAACCTCTACGGCACCGACCCTGCCTTCCATTTCAGCTACAGCTCCGACCTTACCTTTGACAACAGCTACAGCATGGACTATGTCTTTTACCACATCAAAAGTGGTTTTGACCCATGCAATTCCTTTGGAACTGATAACATCGACTCCACGTGCCTCTTCAGCACTGAGTCCCTTTTCTACTCCACTGATTCCTTTACTACCTGTCTCCAAATTAGAGAGTACAGTGCCACTAGCTCAGACATCATGGACCTGATACTCCCTTTCATTGGATCTGTTCCTAGGTCAGATGTACAGCCCCATTCTGGACCAACCCGACTCCCCTTCAGGAGTCTTTCCGAATTTGATGTGGTGCACTTGTTGGATCAGCTGTTAATGGCCAGAGGGATAACAAATGTTCCTAAGACTCACCCCCTTTGGGGTTTGGGTCTATCTCTCCCAGGACTCTGACATATACTCCTCCTTTGGATCCATCAGTTTCAAAGTCCATTGCTCTGACTTCCTTTCAGGAACCCCATTCCTCAGCACTGACAGTGACTGTTACTGAGGCTTGGAGGTCACCCCTTTGGTTTTCGGTTCGATTGGAACCATCCCTTCCTCAGACTCATGGTTGGGGGCGGAGACCTTGGTCCAGAGCATGGTTCTGAGTGTTTTATCGGTTCCATCCTTGGATCTGGGGATGACATCTGTCCCAATCCTGCTTGAGGCACCATCCTCGGGAGCGGGTCTGATGGAGTGGGGCGTGACCCCAGTTCTGAGGTTGTCCTTCTTGGTTCCGGGCTCCCATTCCTCTTCAGGCGGGCCTGCTTTCCAGCTGATGGAGAGGGTGCTTGCTTCGGGAAGTGATCCTCCAATGTTGGATCTTCACCCTGCTCCCTCTGAGCTACAGCTACCATGAGCCACTTCCCCAGGACACTGGGAGCAGAAGCCTCAGGAAATCCCAGTTCGGGGTACCCATCCTTCTGAGTCTTCCTCAGATATTCCCACTGAAGAACCTCCTCGGAAGAAGGTGTGCAAGGAAGCACATTGACGTTCCTGAAGAGTCTTTGACAGAGGACTACGATGATGGGGAGGAGTCCCCACTGTCACCCCCTAATGATGTCTTCTTTGGAGAATTTCTGGAAATATTAAAACAGAGGGGTGCCTGGAATCCCTCTAAGCCTTCCTCAGAGGAGTCCGTCTTCCTGCAGGCTTTTTGTTCCCGGCCTTTTACCTCTTGGGTGACCCCACCTGCCGACGAGTTAATCCAGCTCATCATGTAGCATGCTTGGCAGAACCCTGATTCTATTGAGACCATTCCCCGGAGAACAGATAAGATTCTTTCCTCCCCCGGAAGAGCATCCCCACTGGTCCAGAGGTTTGCCAGTTGACACTATGGTGGTGGCAGCGGCCACTAAAAAGGATCTAGTGGAAGAAAGTCCTACTCTTCACCCACCCAACAGAGAGTCCCAGGCTGTGGACATTTTGGGGAAGCAAATTTTTGCTTCAGCGACCTTTGCTGTCAGGTCCCTGAACTACTTGGTACATTTCACAAGGCTCCAAAGAGATTTGATTACCGAACATTCGGGAACCCTTGTGGGTCAAGTTTCTGACTGGGCATGGGACAAGATTGCCTCTCAACTTTCCACCCTTGAATCTATTTCCAATTTGTCCATGAGGCTGCTCTCACACGCAACTGAAGGGGCAGCTAGAGCTGCGGCTGCAGGCATAGTCATGAGGCATCATGCTGGATGCGCATTTGTGACCTCACAGACTCCTTCAAGTCCTCCTTTTTGAGCGCCCCTATTGAACCATTTTCTTTATTTGGTTCTAAAGTGAAGGACACACTGGCCAGGTGCGAGCAGGATGGAAAGACTTTGTCTGCCATTGGCCTGTGTTTTCCCAAGCCCCAATGTTCTTTTTTCCAGGAATCAGAGGAATGGGAAAATCCGGCACAAGAAATCTCAAGGTCCTTTCCATAATGCACGTGGCAAGGATTCCCCTAGAGGCATAAGGGATTCCAAGGTGGAAGATGCCCCTTTAGGGGCAGAGGGGGTTCCCAAAACCAAGACTCCAGGGATTCCTTCTCTGGGTGGTCTTATCAATGCTCCTGAAGCATTATCTGATTGCTTTCCTCTGGAAGTAGTTGGGGCTCATTTTTCTCTGCACCAAACTGCCTGGTGCTCTATTTCAAACAATCAATGGGTGCAGAGAATAATCTCCAGAGGTTACTACATCCCTCGATCCTCCCATCCAAAACCTACAAAAAAACTTCCCGATGTTTTACCCCATCAAAGGGAAGAAGTGGCTTTAGAGATAAGAAGGCTGTGTCAAAAAAGAGTTTTCCAACCAGTCCCTCCAGACCAATGTGGATCCGGGTTTTACTCAAGATTCTTTTTAGTGCCAAAAAAGACTGGGGACTGGAGACCCATTCTGGATCTCAGCCATTTAAACAAATTAGTGGTAGAAACCAAATTCCACATGGTCACTATTCAATCCATTCTTCCATTTTTAAGGGAGGATGTTTGGATGTGCTCGATAGACCTCCAGGATGCATATTGCCACAATAAAATGGACAAATGTTCCAGGAGTCTCCTTTGCTTCCAGCTAGGAGCCAATCATTACCAGTCCCAAGCCCTGCCATTCAGTCTCTTGATGGCCCCCAGAGTGCTCACGAAATGTCTAGCAGTGGTGACAGCTCATCTGAGACTTCAAGGATTCCAGATGTTTCCATATTTAGATGATTGGCTCCTTTCCACCCCATCAAGCATCTTCTGACCATGGCTCTACGTTACACACTTTCACTAGCTGATTCCCTAGGCATCACTGTACATTAGGAGAAATCCAACTTACAACCTACCCAACAGCTGGAATTTATAGTGCAGTTTTCGATACTCAAACATGCCTGGTATCTCTACCGGCTTACAGGCTTCAGAGATCAAGATTGCAAGTACGTGTGATACTCTGTCAAAGAAAGGTGTCAGCAAGGGAAGTTCTCCAGGCTCTAGGGTCCATGGCTGCAGCCATTCCAATAGTTTCTCTGGCAAGGTTACACATGAGAATGTTACAATGGCTCCTATTGTCCCAGGGGTTGGCAAATCTTCACCCCCCCCAAACTCACAGATCCTCATAACCAACTCTTGCAAGCAAGATCTCCTCTGGTGGATGAGGCCAGATGCAGAACTTTGGTATCGCCCTTTTCAGACTCCTCAACCCAATGCCACTGTGACCATGGACACTTCCCTGATAGGGTGAGGGGGCCATTTTCAGGAAAAGACAGTCCAAGGCACGTGGTCTAGCTTAGAGGCCAACCTGCATATCAATGTTCTGGAGTTAAGAGCGGTGCTGTTAGTGTTGCAGGCATTACATCCTCTCCTTCCATCTAGAACAATTGCAATTCAGTCAGAAAATATGTCAGCAGTCTGGTACATAAACAAACAAGGAGGAACCTAATCCTACCCCTGTGTCGAAAGGCCATGAGAATTAACACTGAGCGATAGCTTCCGACTGCTTTCTTATAACAGCACACATCCCAGGGAGTTCCAACGTGATTGCGGACATGCTGAGCAGATGCATCCTCCTTCCACACGAGTGGTCTCTCAATCTCAAAGTAACGGCAGAAATTTTCAGCTGATGGGACCAGCCTTGCTGCGACCTTTTTCGCCTCCCCTTCGAACAACAAATGCAGCAGCATTTTTGCCCTCTTTCCCCCAGAGGGGGAGTCCCCGAGAGACGCTGACTCACGATTGGCCCACAGGTCTCCTCTATGCTTATCCATCAATTCCCTTGATACCTCTATTTTTAAAAAAAGCAACTCAGTTGCAATGCAAGGTGATCCTCATTGCCCCAATCTGGCCTTGTCAAGTGTGGTTCCCCTTTCTCCAGCCTCACCTGTTACAGCCTCCATGGATCCTGGGCACTCATCCAGACTTAATTTCTCGCCCCCAAGGGTTGACTCTCCTGAATCTGTCCACTCTCAAGCTGACAGCTTGGTTTCTCCACTTCCATTAGTCGCCAGGCAGGAAACCCTTTTCTCACCTGTTTGCAATATCATTCTGGCCTCCCATAAGCCATCCACTAGAAAACTTTACAGAGATAAATAGAAAAGGTTTGCTGTTTGGTCTAAAGAACAGACGCTAGATCCCTTCTCAGCTTCGGTCTCTGTTATACTTCAATACCTATCTGAGTTCTTTCAGAATGGAGCATCAGCTTCTACCATACGAGTCCACTTAGTAGCTATTTCCAATTTTCATAATGGATCAGAGGGCACTCCACCTATGTCCATCTGCATATGCAAGACCTTTCTCAAACAAGTGTTTCACAGCAGATCTCCAATTAGGCATCCATTAGAGGCATGGAATCTCTACCCTAGTAATACAGCCTCTCTCTGAACCCCCTTTTGAGCCTGTTGCAAAATGTGATCTCAAATTCCTATAATGGAAATCTCTAGTTGTGGTAGCTGTCACTTCAGCTAGATGGATCTCAGAATTACAGGCCTTATGTATCAAGAGACTGTACTTAATATTTCATAATGACAGAGTATCGCTATGTACTAATCCATCTTTTCTCCCCAAAGTGATTTCTGATTTTTCTGTGAACCATTCCATTGAGATCCCAGAGTTTTTCCCAAACTATTGCAATAAAGGCGAATACTGTCTACACTCATTTGACGTTTTTACTTAGGCAGGACTAAATCTATCCGCAAGAGAGACCAACCTTTCCATTTCCTTCTCTGGTCCAAAAATGGGATATGCTTTGTCAAAAGCCACTTTATCAAAGTGGCTCAGAGACTGTATTTCTTTTTCATATTCAAGTATAAATGAGCCTAAACTCACAATATCAAAGCACATTCAACTAGAGCTATAGCAACCTCTGTAGATTTTCACTCCAGAGCATCTATGGATGACATTTGCGCAGCAGCCATTTGGGCTAAACCTCACACTTTCATCAAACATTACAAGTTAGATGTGGTCTCCAAGGGAAGAGCGGCCTTCGGCTCAATGGTTCTTAGGAATGTTCTTCCATAAGGGCCACCCAGGTTTCTCAGGTAGCTTGGGATTCTGTCCCATCAGTGATGAATGGGAAGAAGATTAACATCAGATAAAGAAGTTATGTCTTACCATAACGTTCTGTCTGTGTTGTTGATCTTCTTCCATTCATCACACTCCACCCTCCGTCCCCCACCAAAGGCTCCTGGAGGATCTCATGGGTCCTTGTGGTGTTTTCAGGGTTTTTGCACAGAAATGGCCTCAGCTTTACTTATATATGTTTTATGCAAACTCGATCTGAGGTAACAGGGAGAAGGGCATTGTGGGTAGCAGCTTAGATCGAGAGTTTCTGATGTACGCGAGCTTGGTATTAGGCCGACACAGTTCCGAGGGGCTCGGAACTGAACCCATCAGTGATTAATGGAAGAAGATCAACAACACACAGGTATAGACACAAAGTTAGGAGTATTGAATTTTATTAAGAAATGCAGAGTGCAAATAGCAATGCTACAGAAGACTCATTTGGAAATAAGCAAGCATGTAAATTTGATAAAGAAAGGGTTTCAGGATGCATATTAAGCAGAATATCAGGGAAAAAGAAAAAGGGGAGTACTTATACTAACTGCTAAAGGAGTTCCAATAGTGAAAGAAGAGGAGAAAAAAAAGATAGTAATGGTGCATTTGTGGTAGTATGGGTCTACCGGCAAGGGAGGAGGATTATGCTGGTACATATTTATATTCCATCTAAAACTGCTGTTATGGAGCTGAAGAAAATTTTGGGAGAAATAATCAGCTTTCAGCAGGAAATATTACTTATAGGATGATACTGGAACTTGATTTGCAACAGTGAGGATATATAAGAAACAACTGTAGATTTATGAGGAAGTTTATGAGCAAATTTGGTACAGAATACATGAATTCAGTAGTAGGAACTTGGAGAGAATTTACATATTAATCCCCAGGGTAAAATAACTAGGCTAGACTAGGCAGAAATTATATTTCACAGGAACATGTGCATGTAATTGAAAGCTGTGACACACATCCACTGACTATTTCAGATCATGTGCCAATAACAGCTAGGATAAAAATGCAGGCTAATGAAAATACAAACCAGACAATGGCACTTCCCCACCTAACCGTTAAAAAGAGATTCATTTAAGGAATGGGTGGTAGAAATTACTCCAAAGTTATTGGGGAAGATAGAAATTTCTTCATAACTTTTAGCTAGAGTGAGATACAATGAAAGTGGAGTTTAAAAGTAGAATAGAAATAAAACAAAAAGAGATATGATAAGAAGAAACAAAAAGGATTTAGAGGGGCTGATAAAGATTACAGTACTGCAGAATAAATGAGATCTCACAGAAAAAAAAGAAGCACAATTACAGAGTGTTAAAGAAAAAACAGGGACTAGGTAACATGCACGAGTTTAGAAAGATTACTGTTAAGCAACTGTTTTCTGATAATAAATCCAGGGCACACAAAAGCTTTTAGCACAATGAGTTAGGCAACAGAAAGTAGAAAAGGTTGTTGCTAAACTTAGGGAGTCTATAACGAGAAAGATGACCAGAGATCCCGTAGACATATTAAAGATATTTCAGAAATGTTATGAAACCGTGGATAAAGCAGAATATAGACATCAAGAAAAAGCACAAATGGAAATACGTATGGAAGACTTAGGTATGCCAATGCTAGAGGAAGATGAGGCTCAACAGGTAACAGTAAGATAGAAGCAGATGAGATAAAATCAATCTGCAGGAAAGTCTCCAGAATAGATGATATTCCGTGTGGAACTTTTGAATCTAGGAGGGGAGAAAGTGATAACGATACGGGAGGTTTTGTTTAACAGTATTTTAAAAGGAGGGGAGAAGGCAATATCTTGGAAGAAAGGTGTGGTATCTGTAATACCTAAATATGGTAAAGACCCACCTTCATATAGGTCCATTTCAATTTAAATCATGATTATAAAGTGTTTATAATAGTTAAAAGAATGGCAAAGGTGTTGCCAAAATTGATAGATATGAATCAATGTGGTTTTGTGGAGGGGAGGAAAACATTTGACAACATTAATAGAACAATAATGATCCAGAGGGAAGCAGAATGTAAGAAAATATTGCTACTTTCGCTGGTCTTGGTGCAGACAAAGGATTTGACAGATTAAGCTAGAATTTTATGAGTAGGGCAATGAGTGCATTTGCATTCCCTGATATAATAATTAAGAGTCAAAAGTTAAAGTGGGAGGGTTCCTCTCTGATAACTTGTATCTGAGCAGAGGAACCAAGCAGGGGTGTCCTCTTTCCCCTTTATTATTTGCATTATATTTAAAGACATTAGCACAGAAAATAAGGGACTCAGAAATGCAATGATATAATTGCTATGCTAATCAAAAGATGGCTTTATTTGCAGACAATGTTATTTTAAACCTGATAAAACCAGAAAAGGACATCTCAGTGTTGTGGAGCATGTCTAGACAGTCTCACGGCATTTTAGGAAATAAAATTAATGAAGATAAAACAAAGGCTATAGCTGTAAACTATGTGCCCACACATGAATCGGTTCAACAATACCCATATTAATGGAGACATGATAAAATGAACCATTGGGTTAAAAAAGATTTGTTATGGCAGATAAGGATACATGAGAAGAAACTAAACAAAGTATACTACAAAAACTGAGAAGCTGAAAGCTCTTGTTTAGGGTCCTTATTAATTATTCAAATGTTTTAAAGTTCGAATGTCATATGGTTGACACCATATGATCAAACTTTAAAAAGTTCGAAGGTGAAAAGCAATGGCTCTGTACAGTGTAGAATGGGAAAATTTCTCTTTTCTGCCCTGAAGTGCGATCTCGGAGTTGGTATATTTAAGTAGGGGGTATGGGGGGTACAGAGGGGCTTGCCCCCCTGCTAGGAGCGTTGAGGTAAGGGTTTTTTTTGTAATTTTTTATTATATTTTCGACGTTTCAAACTTCACCCATATGTTGTTGAACATATGAGGTTGAAAGTTTTGAAACTTCAAACATATAATATAGACCCCTTGTTTATGGACTAGATGGCAAGACACAATCAGTGAAAATGTTTTCGTCCCTTTAATTTTATATACAGGTGAAGCATATTTTTCTCAACCAGAGGAGAAGTTGTAGACAGTAATTAAAGGAGTTGAAGGATTTTATCTGAAATGGGAAAAGGGCAAGGGTCAAGTGGAATAAATTGGTCAATAAGGTAGTTTAGGATTACCTGACTTGAAGGGATATTTTAGAGCTACAGAGTTAAGACTCATTTACATAACACAAGCAGAAAACTATAATTCAAAGTGGAAAGGGATGATGATAAAGCAGGGGGAAACGCAAGAAATAAGGAGAGTGGAATTTTGGATGCAGACCCTTAAGAAGAAGAACAACAGCCATACATAATATTATACTCATAAAGTTCTTAATAAAACTAATAAAGTATGTGAGATGTGTAAAGACACTTTTACACTGGAAGCAAAACTTTCTTATACAACCAAAACTAGTTCTATAGAGGTTGTCAGTGACACTTGTACCATGCCTACTGCACAAGATAAAGACCCTACACATAAAACCTATACTGTGGCACTTACAGGTAACCTTTCTAAAACACTAAGACCTGACAGGTTCAGCTCAAATTTCTCTTCCCACTATCCCCAATAGTCCAAAGGAAATACCACATACCACAATCCCCCCAACCATTTCAGGGAACGGGTCATGAATGCACTTTCTAAGGCCAAAAACACTGCATTGATGGGCCCTGATAACATCCCGAGATGTTTAATAAATAGCATGAAATACGACCTCTCTAGTCTACTTGAATCACTTTTCAGCTTCAGCATTCAGTCAGGTTTTGTGCCCAAGGAATGGAAGATGGCTACATTCATTCCCCTGTAAAAAGGAGGTCCAACCACTGATCCAGGTAACTACAGATCCATAAGTCTTACCAGTCTCATATGTAAATCCATGAAAATAATCATCATGGACATGATAAATGACAGCATAAATAACCTGCAAATACTGGACCCATCACAGTTAGGCTTTGTTAAGGGGTCGTGCCAACTGGCTCAATAATAGGACCCAGGAGGTCAAAACAGGAGAGGCCACCTCCACCAAGAGGCCAGTCACTAGTGGAGTCCCCCAGGGCTCCATATTGGGCCTGCTCCTTTTTGGCATGTATTTCTTTGAAATGGAATCAGATGCTGAAGGCTGATGGCTGACTAAGTTTGCAGATGATTAAAGCTGGGGGGGTTATCATCGACTCCCCTGCAGACACTAACATTCTTCAAGAAGGTCTATCTCTGACTAACAAATAGTGTCAAAGCCATGGTCTTAAACTCAATGCTAAAAATGCATAATTGTACCCTTTTGGAAGTCAACCATCCCACCTATTTACCATGTTGATAATACACCCCTAAGAGTTGACCCAGTGGTCAGGGATCTGGCTATGCACATAGACTGTAGCCATACCTTTGACCACTATGTGGTCAGAGTGGTGAGGAAACCTTTTAATCTTTTTATGTTACATAATGTATAAGTAAGGGCATGGCATCTAGGACTAAAGAGGTCATTATCCTGCTGTACTCCGCCCTTTAAAGACCAATCATAGAGTACAGTGCTCCCTTTGGTATGTACCTGACCAGGCACATGCAGCAACTAGAGTAACCTCAGAGGTTCCTTACAAAAAGAATATAAGGTGTAACAAACCTGCCTTCTGCACAGCACCTTAAAGCCCTTTCCCTCTGCTCAATCTCCTATAGATTGCTGAGGGGTGATCTATGCCTGGCTTACAAGGCATCCACAAACCCCAGACTGATGAATCTCCTACATATTTGTAAGTGAAAGAATACCAGAAATAAAAGGTCTAGGGACCTGAATTTTGTTTGTGACTTAAACAGAACATGCTGAAGAGACAGATATGTGTCCCAGAGACTGCCCCTCCTATCGAATAGGATTCCCAGCCATGTGAAGCTGAGTTTGTCTATTACCCAGTATAAGCACAACCTAGACCAGGGGATGGGGAGCAGGAAGTTTACACAGGGCCTGGCACTCATGTCCCTTATGGACAGATGTGGCTTATAAATGCCTGGCTCTCAATGTCCTATTTGGAAACAGGACAGTGTTATTCTTTCTGGAAAAAATTGTCTTGACTGAGCTTAGAAAGCCCCCCCCCCAGGTTGTTTATCCTAGTAACAATCTTTAAATCTATGAATCTGTGAATCTATGGGTCTAAGAAGCAGAAGGTATTCTAAGAAGTAAGCCAACATGAGACTAGAGAAAAGATATTCTGCCAATAGGCATAGTTGAAATTAGAGGTACAGAGAATAGGCAAGAGGGGGCTAGAATTTGCTGGAGAAAACTGGTAAAGTAACCAAGGTATTAGGAGCAAATAACTAGAAAGAGCAAGGAATTAGAGTGGGAAGAGGCCAAGAAGACATTCGGATTACAGGCTACAGACTGCCTTTTCTATCAGGGATTCATATCAGAATATAGGCAAAAAGAAAGACGTAGGGGAATCCTAAGTGAAAGACCTGCTCTAGTAGAGTTTTTTGTTGACTCTAGAACAGAAGTAGGTGTTAAAAAAGGGTTAATTAGTAGGGCATATAAAATATTGCACAGTAACTATAGGAATCAATCAGAAGAGGTTAGAAATATTGGGAAGAAAGACAGAGTAAGCAATTTACAAGGAAACAAGGGATGGACATATGTATGACTCCCAAATATGCAATAAATTCTAGAAGGTTAAGGATTTTGCTTAGAAGTGTTTGCGTAGGTACTTTTATACCTCAAGCAAACTCCAAAGAATTTTTCCTCAGGTAGATGGCAAATGTTGGAGGTGTGATGAAGAAGAAAGAGGTAACTGGGAAGATATGTTTTGGGAATTTAATGAGTTGGCTGACTTTAAAAACTCCTTACACAGCACACCGTCAGAATTATTGGGTGAGCAAATGGGTGTAACTAAGGAAATTATTTATGAACTAGGATACAGGATCTGAATTACCTAGACACAGTAAGGCCTTGTTAAGTTTAATTCTGGTGGATGCCAAAAAAGTAATTACTAGAACATGGAAATCAAAGTCTAAACCAACTGTATTTGATGTAGTGGATATTGTAACAGAGATAAAAGAACTGGAAGTAGGATCTTTAGAAAAGGGTAGGAGCAAATTATGTATATAAAAAGGAAATTGTGGAAACAATACATG